>NC_080705.1:25330000-25658750 GCF_943734765.1 Anopheles ziemanni | reverse complement strand
AGGTTAAGAAGTGGGAAACAACTACAGGATAAAGATTAGCTAGAAAATAGAGAACCGTTCCTAAAGCCACGGATGGAAGGCGCAGAAAAAGATAAATGTTTGTGATTTCGATTTGTTTCAAATTTTTGAAAACAAAAAGGATAAAATTGTTCATGCTTTGCGCAGATCTAACTTCAGTCTTTGTTTCACTTTTGGAAAAGACACAGATACTGAAAACATGTGCAATTTTATATCAGCTTCCATTGGATATGTTTGCATGAAAATAGTGATTGCTATGAAATAAGGTAATCGTTGCGAATTTACTGCTAATAAATTAATCCAAAAGCTTCTAAATTACTGCTGATTCCAAGTATTTTATGATAAAGTTGTAAACAGTGTCCATTATCATTTAGCAGCGTAGTTTCCATTAATTTTACTTTAAAAAGATATTCTGCTTATTTCTTACACTAAGTTAATCTGTGGACCCACTTATCATCCTATTTTTACTTTGTAGACGGAACAACAGTAGAATTTTGGGAAAAACGATAGAATGTATTCCGTCTGGATTTGATGATAGTTCATTGAATCAGAAAGCATTGTTGAAAATAAAAACTATGTAACTGTGTAAAGTACTATGAAATATGACCGTATTAGTGTGTAAAAATCATCATCTTTTTTAAGTGACCATATTTTTGATTTTTGCTTTTCACACATTTAAATTTAATGATTTAATAATCGCTACTTGTTGTAAAATAAATGAACAAATCGAAAAGAAGGTTTGACATTAAGGACAATTTTCTTTCTATTACCATGTCATACCAACAAAGTAAATTCAGTTCACCAAAAGTTTGCGTTTGTGTAAATGCGCACTAAAAACCGTCGGGCAACGAACGAAAACGTGGTACCGGTCTGGCCTCGATGGAGACGCCTGGTGGCGCGTGATCGTTTCGCATGGTTGACCATGGAGATATTTTTGGCCGAACGCGCGACGATGGGAGACAGACAAATTGTCACGCCTCCGGAAATCCTATTCGATACTCGGGTGCGGATAAAGTTCCGTGTCTAATGGGCGATGGGCAAACAAATTTCCTCTTGTCAGGCAGGTTTTTTGTTTTGTCCCGATGCCGAAACGACCAAAAACCACTTCGTCTGATTAATACATGAAGTGATGTCCGTCACGAGTGTAGTTGCAGGAGAGTGTACCAAAAACGTTGGAAATACGTGTGTATCGTTCTTTCTTGCACATTATGACCTCCATGGCCCCCTCCCCAATCGCAAACGAAAGGTTCAAGAAATATGTGTTTTCTTGTTTATTCGAAAACGAATCGAAACGTGCAGAACAAAAAATATCACAAAAAGGGACTTGTTTTTCGACATAACGACAATTCCGGGAAACGAAGCCAATAAAACTCGATCGGGCTGGAAAATAAATTATAGATCCTTATCTCTGGGGCCTCGGGCCAATCTCTCCGTGCAATACAAAAAGTTGATTGCATTCTGTAGAGGAAATGGAGGTGAAAAAGAACATTGGTAGAACCGAATTTGTTTGGTTTTTTTTGTCCCGATATTGCGTCATCCTGGTAGAATTTGAAGCGCAATAAAAATGCTGAAGAAAACGTCACTACACTTGAGGGTGTTTTCAATTGTTTTTTGCACCACAATCTCTCCATCCCATGTGTGTGTATGTGTGTGAGTGTAGCGCAGATCGATAGGAAACCCGGAACAATGCAAGGCGCTATGCAAATGAGTTTCCATAGTCAATAGAAGTCAAGTGTCGTCGCTGGTTGAATTGAAGTCATCCATATCCGAGTGTGCATTTGGGCGGGTTTCCCGGACGTAACAGGGGGTTGGTGCCGTGCCATCTTCATGAAGTGAACACAGGGGCAAAAAACAGGAAGATGCCAATTGTGACAACTCATGTCGGTTGAAACTGCGGTCGATGTAGGGCGTGCAAATAAAAGCACAAAGAAACCATGTTCAACATCAGGGAAAAAATTAAAAGCCCCAAGGGTCTTGTTCTACTGAGCCCTTGCCAAGCCGTCACCGTCGTTCACCTCTCTTTCACTCCTTCTCTCTGTGTGAGGACCATAAAACATTCAACCAAGGCAGTCACCAGCGGTGCCATTTTGGTGCCATTGCGAAGAAGCCCCGGTTCTCGTGCGACAGACACGGCGCGAAGCCTAAACGTGTAAGCGGGCGGACAGTGGGCCATGTTTGTACTTGAACTGCGCACAAACCACCCACAAATACTGCCGTCCAGCTAGGCGTACGTCAGGCATGGCTCACCTCCCCGTTTCCCCTCGAGGGCATCCGCACTGGAGTGGAGGTTACTTTGGCCTTTGCAGCAGGCGTTTTGTGAAACCCACCGGTAACTGTATGTATGTGTGTTTGAGAATGAACTTTACTACCTTCAGTTGGTAGGACGTTTTGCCGCATGATATTTATGAAGTTACACATACGCTCGCCAGCTACTTCTACCTTCGCCGTGGGTCCTTTTTGGTTTTCAGCAGCATGCCTTTGTGCGGAATCGCTGGGTTGAAACAAATCTACGTCGTTCTACGTTTTGCCACTTGTTATTACGTGGAAGAGTTTATGCCGCAGTAGACTCAGGGGATAGCATCACAGAATGGTTAGATAACCAGTGTCCATTGTGTGATTTGTCACTTCAATTTTATCGTGGTAAGCATTTCATTGAGTTCTAGTTCTGGGGATATAATGCTTTACATCTTTGATATAAGCTGTTTAAAAAAATATTTTTTATAAATACTTCAAAAGTTTTGTGGTTTATCAAATGGTTTAAGGAACCTGTTTTTTCAATTATTTGCAAAGTACTTTACAACGTGCTTTCTGACTTCAATAAATTTGTGGTTTTAATATGATGGATGATGTTTATAACAACACAATCAATGTTTCAATATTGTGGACAAAAAGGAATACAAAACCTGTTTTAGGTTCATTGAGTTTTTTGGATACAACCAGTAAGACTGACTAAAACCATAAAAAATAATTTCTATTATTTATCTATTCCTTAAGCTTGACATTTTTGTAGAATATATAACGCCAAAGCACAATTTTGTTACAAATTTAAAAACTTTGAAAAGGTAGCTTTTAAAATACAGAAATGTGTCAGAAACAAACGCTAAATACCGAAACTGAAGAAATCATTATTTTCAACGACTTAGGATTTGTTCAAAACTTATGGTAAGCAATTTATTTCAGTGAAATGTGATTGAATTATTTTATGTAAACCTGTTGGTTCTTGTTTAGTAAGCAATCTTTTGCAGTTGTGATAATTTTATTTAACTAACATATCATAATGTATATAAGAACACTTCGGATCCATGTTGACATACTCATTGTAGTATTTGTTATCTTCCAGCTAAGTCGTTGACTTTTCAACCGGCTTTCTTAGTAACTGCGTTATAAATCAGAGCATTATCAGTCGGTTCATTGGACTGCCATCGTCCGGAGATTATTGCTTCGATTCGATTTCGCGATGGAATTATGAATATTTTATTACCTTTACGATTTTCCCGCAAATTTGGCTGTACTGGGAATCGACGAACATATCCAACTGAACCCATCCCTTGCATGGCAACTTGTCCGGATCGCCTTTTCCATTAGCTGTGATGCTTTCGGAGAGCGATATTTCTTCCCTTTATCACGACATTAACGTACTAGGTAAGTGGGTTGGTAAATCAAGGTGGGCCAGGCTATCCTTACCTTGAAAAAAAGGAAATCTAATCCCGCATGACGGGCTACGGACATTAGCCGGTTGTACTCTTCTAAAAAAAATAAAACAAAAACTACGACCGACCGAGGTTTGCTAGAATGCCAATCCCAAATCCACCAGACAAGCTAAAAACCCGCTCCGAAACCGATATAAAATCCCCCAAAATGACAGAGGATTAGGGTCGACAATATAGGAGGAGATTGAGATTTGTGTTCTGCTGCGTTTGGCGTGAATGACCCCCCCTTTTTTCCAGAGGGCTGAACGCCGGGATCGGAAAAGTGGCTGCTTGACCTAAAGCCAGCGCAACCGTAAGCGTAAATAAATAACATGAACCCGCTCCGGGCCTCATAAAACCGTTCACAGCAAATTGATCCAATAATCCAATCGCTGATGAACCCACATTACCGCGATCGGCGATGCGGACCCCCCGGGGTGGCCAGGGAACGAGAGGGACTGAGTAGCGCCGGGATCACAAAGTTCTCGCAACCACCGACGCAAACTGGAATTAATATAAAACTTTCCCTTTTCCACGCCCGACACCTCCGCAAGGAGACACGCTGTACCTCGAACGGTACGTGGGCAACGATGGTTTTCTGGCTAGGGTATCGGATTTTAATTTCCTTTTTGATAATTTAGCACCGACCACCGGCGGTTTTCGGTTCGCGGTCCGTGCGACAGCCCGCTTTGGACGGGTTGCTTATGGAAAACTCATTTTAATCGTTTCGCTGGCCGTATTTTCCGCGAAGTTATAAGCAGATTTTAAGCGACACAAAAGCCGTGGGAGTTCCGTGCCGACCGATGGGAAGAGATTAAAAAGAAGTTAAATTACTTCCGTCTGCCGGTTGGAGATAATTATCATAACTGAAGATGGAAATATGCTCTTGAAGTGGTGCGAAAAATATTAATCATCTAAGACAGAACAAGTTTTCGTGATTACAAGAAATGAGAAGCCCCAAAAAATCAAGTATTTAGTCAGTCATTTCATCATAATTACCCAATCATACCATCGCAAATCGTGTTCGGTGATTAGATGTTTCTTATGCTTCCGACATCCTTCCGTGAATGAAGGATTGAGATTTTTTGTTACGATAGCTGGTGTTTTTCCAAATTCGGAGGGATCGCGATAAGAGCGTCCTTTTTTCATAAAGGACATTTTTTCGCATTTCTCAATCAACAACAAAGAGGAACTGGCCGGATGAAAATAGAAGGAGACAGAACAGCACAGCAGATGGTAGGTAGAGAAACACACAGAGAGGGAGGGAACCCATCTAAACATGCGTGAAGAGAAAGGGCACAAATTCTTGGTGTTCCGCCAGGACGAGGCCCGACCATTCTTACCACTATCGACGATGACGCAAATGTATCCGGGGCAGCAGAACTCGTTCGCCGAGCAGACCCGGGAGCAAGGATCCGGCTCGTAGCGCGGGCTTTGCTGTTCTTCGTCGAGGATTTCATTCTGTAACGAAATAGCGAACGACATGGAGCAGGTTACGTGAAAGGTTAATATGGTTCGTTCGCCGGGTACGGTTGATGGAGAAGTGGTTGAGCGTAGGAAATCTGTTCGCGTAATCTCATTTGTATATCTTGCGTGTGGGAAGCAATTAATAAACGTACTTTTGGTAGAACTTTTAATACTAGAATGTGTGGTGGTAAACACGCTTTATGGTAGGAAACTTTAGAAAATAATAATGTTTTCTCGAAGTAACTTAAGCAATCATCCGTAACAGAACCCTTTCTAATATGGAAAAGGTTTTCTTTGCTTACATCCTTCGAGACGTCTGTTGCTTTGCACGTTTGTCTCACCAAAAACCCTCCAACATGGTGCGGACCGGTACGTTTTTATTGGAAAACTTTAGTTTTAATTTTCCGACGTATGTCACGTTCTCTTGATCTTTGTTTCGCACGTTCCACGACGTTTCACGTTCAAGGCAGACCCCAGAGCGAGGTTTTCCTTTCAACCTTTCTGTCGCTGCTCGGATTATCGGACGGGAAAGTTTGCGCGTGGACCCTTTTTTGTTGTGGAATGAAATTAGACAACCACGTCCGCTGGAGGATCGTTCTGGATGATCAATATTTATGCTGTGTAAGGCGAGAGGACACCCCCGAGGACCGGCGACATGGACCAGGCACTTTCACCGACCGTGCCGTGCAAACAAGGCACATGTTATGTCCTTAACATTGCCGTGGTTTTTGTTGTTTGTCTCGCCTGCCGGGATCGCGCATGTGACTCTCTGGCCAAACAAAAAACAAAAACGATAATGGAAGCAACGACGAACCAAATTTCGCATGAAACCTCATGCTTCGAAACTGCAAACCATGAAACTCGGTGTGCTTCCCTGCGCCCGAACGCCGACCGATATGCGGAACGGCGGGGGAAAACTTTTAACATATCGTGCGCCGGATCGTGTTGAGCTGCAGAATCCTAATTCCGGACCCGAAACCACGGAACGATGGCCTCATCCGGGACGAGGCTGTCTCCGTGCTGCGGCGATGTGTGACGTGGTGGCAGATTAAATTACCATGTAAATGTTATTACCCGTCGCAAGCACTCGCTCTCGGAGCTCCCGGAGCTCGGTAGGGGCTGAAGCTTTTTCCCGGGGCTTCGGAAGCCCCAAACCGAACATTTTCGCGCGATAGTATAATTAGTTTTTCGGTTGCGTGCGGTATTCCGTTTTGATGCCGAATCGAACATTCAGCCCGACGGTGAGTCCTTGAGCTTGAATTAACGGACGCTGAACGTGGGAAAGTCAAATGAAAAAAAAAACCCCCCAACTGGAAAACAGTTCTAAGTTGCGTGCAAAACGGGCGGATCAACGGACCCCACCGAAAGGTGAAGTGATGTTATTTATTTGATCAATATCCATTAATAACTTTTGGCTCCGCGCCGTGTGAAATGGGATTTTATTATGCGTTCGAAGTCGAATATGAAATTATCAATCAATATTTAAAGTTTGTTCAAAAACATTTGTTATTATGTTTAAGGATTTTTAATGTAAATAATTCCAATTTTCTGTGATACTAAAATTTCTTTTGATTTTAATTTGCTTTTAAGTACGAAACATTGTTGAAATGATTTTTTTCGAAATGCAACGTACTTTAATCGATCAGCAAAAAAATGGGTATATTTTCATCCTAGAAATTTTTGAAATTCTTATATTTCTGCCATCGAAATATATCTCGACACAAAAAAAATCTTTCGGTTAATTTATTGTTTCATTTTGTTTCGGTCGGTTTTCTTCAATTCATTGTTATAAACCATGTTCCGTGAAAACCCCCAAGTTTTTTTTAAAGTAAAATAGTATAAATTACCTCCATGTGCAGTAGGACCTCAAATTTTTCGGTTCTCGTCAGTATTGAAGGAAAAGTTATTTTACTACAATCCAGGCTGAAACAAACTTTCATTCTTTCGATAAAATCTTTTAAAATATATTTTTCTTCTTAAAAAAATGGAGCCGGAAAAAAGGAGGTTGATATTGCCACAAAGTTATCATATTCTTTACTTTCGTTGTTCATTTCGACTATCGCAACGATTGAATACATAATTCAGTTTTTTTTCAGCGGAGAACAAAATTTACTACGAACGCCCGAGAAAAGCCAAAGGTTAATTGTTTTCCAGCACGGCAGGTGCCAAAACCAAACATACCAGCTTCATATCGCCGGTAAACTACTTTCGATACTGCAATCAACTAATTTATGTTTTTTATGTGAGTTTTGCAGATAACTGAAGCATTTTCAAATTAACACATGTACCAGTTTCATGCTATGCGAGCATGTTTTGCACACGGTTTAACCATTTGTTTGCACGACAACATGCCAACACTTTGGCATGATGTTGACATACGTTTTATTCGCTAAATAAATGCTTGGGTTGATTTCTAAGCACGCACAAGTTGATCACAGAAACAAATAAAAAAAACAAAATTCTGGATCCAAACAATGTTTCCAAACTTTCATCCTTCGGGACGTGGGTTGGAAAAGCGGGTTTCCCTTTTTTATTGAGCCAATTACGCGCGGCTTACATTTACGGTTGTCATAGAGCGCAAACGAATTATCTGATGACTGGCATCAACACCTTCCGAAGCCGAAACCACGCAGTGTGTCCTTGGAAAGGCAGGAGCAAAAAACACCCCCAACGGAAGAAAAATGGGAAAGGAAACTCTGGCTTAAGCACGCCATAAGACACTGGCATGCGATCGCCAGGCTTAACCATCCCAGCTCCGCACCCAGCATTAACGATAATAAATAGTACCCGGTAAAAGAAATAATGGGTACAATAACCGGCAGGCAGCAATAGTCATTTATATAATAGAAAAAAAAAACAGAGGAAGAGTGCGGTCGATGCTGTTGTCCACCGGATTCGATGCCTTCGGAGGGTCTATTTGTTCTGACCCGTGTACAAATGTTTGTCCTGGTCCGGGGTATTGCTGGGCTTCTGTTGTGGTGGAAAGGGCAATCGTCCGATGATGTTGTGTTTATATCGATGCGAATGATAAAATATCGATTTGCAAACATCAACAAACGGAAATGAAAGATGAACAAGCCCGGCTTTGTTTTACTTGTTTTCCCGGGCCGTGCTTTCTACATCGTTGGTTTTGTCCGCCAAAAGGTTCAATTAATATTAATATATAAACACAGGCGAACTGTTTATTTTAACTTGACGGAAAACTTTCATGTTTTTCGGTTTGTGTGGTGGTTTCGATTTTTTTTTTCAATTTTTGGAATGAAAATTTATTCTTAAGGAAAAATGTTTGAATTAGTTTCATCAAGAAATACAAACGATACATGCGGAAAAAAATGACGCACCCTAATATAATATCATTTTTGCAAATGCTCACATTGGAAACTGGTTGATAAAATAGTTATACTAAGTACGGAGAGAAAAAAAAGTAACCGACAAACGTAGCTTTCGCCCGAGTGCGTAATCTTATTTTTGCGGATACCGATAACATTATGCAGGGGGTGGTTCGAACAGCACCGGCACCTACCTGAAGGAACGATTGCGGTCGGTAGGCTCCACCGTGGCTGCCGTAGCCCATGTTGGCGAGCATTTCTGGCGAAAACCGATTGAACAGTCCACCCCATGCGTTTACGCTTCCACCGAGCAGGAGAATCGCACCGATGGCCATCCAGAGGGCGGGAGATTTCATGCTGACGGGGATGATGAGGGGGTGCGGCTGGAAAAGGCAAGAGCAAAAGGAGGCGAGAAAGGAAGAGAAATAAATCAGAGTCGATTTGAATAACGGCTGATGATCGATATTGAGTTACGGGTATTTTATGCTGAAATCGTATGAAACGGCACGGCGTGGCAAGAGGTTTATACAATAAGAATGTACAGGCATCATAAAAAAGCGTCACTCAGACGTTTCTACACATGGTTAGCCTATGCATAAACTACTCAATGTGGTTAGTTTGTTGAAAAACTTTCTTATTTGTTTTTCAATTTAATTGACATAGTATTTTTAAAAAAGATTTTTTGATGTTTTCGTTTTCATTTACACCCTATTCCTTTTATAATAACGCTATATATTTCGTGTTGTTAACTTATTGGTTTACAATCACAAACACATATTTTGAGTTTTTATGTCAAAGCTTTGAAATTCACGCACGCACAGATGGTTGTTCAAATACGTCACAAACAAGCAACTTCCATGGATCAATTTCTTTTAAACGGCAAGCTCGAATGCAATTTTTCAATTCTTTTCACCCCCCTACAGTAATCAATCATGCTAAGTCACTCTGGGACGCACAGGACATTGTGTTTTTTCCTTTTACTTCGACACACTATAGCTTTTTCCTTTTTGCCTTTGTCACCTGCAAGGAAAGTAGATATATATCCCGGCTTACAATGACCGCTTCCTTCCCGTTTGGCCCGGGTCCGGTTCAACCCCGGGGAAACCACAGGACATTTATATGGAATATATGCAAATTATTCATCGGTTCAAGTGCACACAGGGGCCGGTGCAAACTCGGTGAACTTGAATTTTCAGTCAACTCGTATTACTCATGTGTGTTTTTTTCCGTTCCGACGTTTCCTATGTACGTACACAATTGGCATCGGGGGTTTGGTTTTGGACGAGTTTGCCTTTTTTGTTTTGAACTCCTGGCAAACAGAAAATGTTCTGGCACAATCACTAGGCTGAGGAACAAGAAAACGTGACCGGAGGGTTGTTCCCGCAGGACGTAAAATGACATCCGCAAAAAAAGTGCATAGCAGTTGCAATCGTTCGGCATTGCCGAGCTGCAGGAAAAGTTTTCCCGTGTGATGGAAAACTACCTTCATTCGACGGTGATGAATATGCTATCGCGAAGGTTGCCTCTTTCGCCGTGTAGTTTTACGCTGATGGAACATTTCGTTTTTGCTTATTCCTGCTGACATGCAGGACGTGGTAGAACTAGTTTTCCTTTGCCTGGCCCAGGTTGTTATGGAAGTGGAAATTCGTACGCGTGGAACTGGAATGTTAACGAACGATAAAAATGCAATAAATGTCATACGCTAAAATGCATTTTCTAATGGTTCACTGGTAAGTGTTGGCGCGCATTAAGCGTTTATCGTCTTTAACAGACTTACTACTTGATGTTTATTGCCTGGGTGTACAATTGCTTCCCTGTGATAAATCCTCGGTATTTGACCATAAGTGCATATTTCCAGGAAGTAATATCTTGCAGTTATAATCAAGTAAATTATGATTTTTGTGTAATAAAAGGCATATTTCTGGTCATGTACCATCTATTACCTTCGCACTATTCTTTGAATGCCTTTTTTCCAACGCAGTTTCATCAAAGATAATCATTACATCTCGTTAGATTCTATTTAAAACTTCCTCTATAAGAGGATTTAATTATAAGTTGTGTGTTTGTGACTTTTTTGATTATGAGTGAACTGTTTTCTTTTTCAATGATAATCTGCTTGGAATATCTACTTAATGATTACACATTTTTAAAATTTACTTTACTCTGTTTTTTTATTTGTATAGTCTTCTTCTTCTTCTTGGCGTAACGACCTCTTGGTCATGCCTGCCCGTTAAGGGCTTACGAGACTTGTTTCCCTGTTGTACGTGGATAGTCAGTCCTCTCGTACAGGGGAGGGTCCGGTCTCGGTTGGGATTCGAACCCACGCCGTCGAGGTGGTGAGCCCCGGCGCTCATGGCCCGATGTTCTAACCGGCGCTACCGCTCGGCTGTCGCGGACCCCCATATTTGTATAGTATTATCTCTTTTAAAGTTAACAGGGAAATGAGTATAATTATCTGGAAGGGGGGGGGGGGGGGGGGGGGGGGATTTGAATTATAGCTTCAACACACATAATTCCTTTTTTCCTAGAAGCTTTAGGCCGAGAACCCATATCAGTTAACACCTCGTTCAGTGACGGCCCAGTGTTCGACCTGTTACGTCGACCATTAAATACTTGCCAACGTCCGATTGCCATCACTTGTGATAGCACTAGCACAAGATAGCTGCACTTTCAGTGGACCATCGATTTAATGAATATGCAAATCGACCGTTTGGTTTAGGAGGTCCCAGACGGTATGGCTATTGATCGAAGATTCCTTGGTGTATGGAGGGCTGTTAGGATTCTCGTTTATTGTTTCCACAGTAAAGACAACCAAGCGGACTGCAAAATGAGGTTTTAAAATTTACATAAAATACTTCACAGTGCAGTGCTTCATTGGGAATTTGAATTTATCCTCGTGCGCCCGTGTAGTCAAAACTTGGCAACTTTTAGGATGGGCTGAACTGTAGCTCAGATGCCGCTGCAAAACACACCCCAAGCGTCTGATGTGCTGCGTAATATGTGCAGCGTAACAGCAAACAACCATCAATCAAACCTACCGGGGGGAGGCAAAGAACATGATGTATTTTTTGACGCATGCGAAAGCAAAACGTGCCCAACATCAACAAGTGATAAAGGTGTGTCATGATGAATGATATTTTGTCAACCTAGCACGAAGCGCTGGACTGGACTCACGTTTACCAGAGCTATTAATGTAGGCTGAAAAGGCTCGGGTCAACTCGTTCAGTGCTGAATCGTTATCAGGGTTAAAAAATTACACTCCTAATGTTTTTTCTTTAATGGTGTACATCCGTACCGTACGAAAACATTAATTATTTACGCCTAGAAAACATTTAGATATCGTTATGATTATCATTTACAGGTGACCTGTATTTTATGATTAGCCTAAGTTCTAAACTCTTGTCCTTGAGGCTTTTTTCAAAACAAACTGATTAAAAATTAATAGCATTCTCTTGTGTGTTGCGTCAAATTACATTTCCAACGAAACAATTACAACGAAAAACACTTAAGTTTTGCTTAGAAATCTTTCGTTGCACTTATACATTTTCAGGACCGTTTTAAAGTTCTTTTCAATATCAAATCTATGTTACGAAACTAATATAATGTATTTTATTAAATGCAAAAATACTCAAGAAGTATATATTAGCAAGTTATTACACGCAAACGGGTACGTATCGACTAAAACACTGCCCTTACCTTCCGAGTGATGTAAATTCGCTGCTTCCTAGACTCGTCAAAAATAGTTTGACTGCCGGAAATCGCTGTTCGGTCGCTGGGAAAAAGCCCCAAGCTCGCTTCCGATTCAGATTCCTAGTAATCCCTTTAAGGTCACCGAGAGAAACACTTTGACACTGACTTGGCCGCCTTTCGTTAGGGCTCAACTTCTAGAACTTCTGGTGCCTCGAGCACTCGGTGATATCTGACGAGAAAAACGACGCACAAAAGATAAAACACGCGTTAGTAACACACGAGCACGGAAAACACACACATTAGCACACACGAGTTCCGTCACTTTCACACTCTGCTGGGTCGAAGAGAAAGGAAAAGCTCCACGGGAAAAAAGGGAAAGCCACCCTAGGCAGGAGCTGCGATTCAGGAAGCAGTTCGCTCAAGGATGTGTAAAATTAGAGGCGAGATGAACTGAACCTTTCCGTCGTCAGCCTTCTGCCAAGGGTTGGTTTCCGTCGTCCTTGCGAACAATTTTCAGCCAACAATCGCCTCAGCCTGAACCGCAGCGCTTCTGTCTCAAGATGATTACTATTTTGCGTTCCACTTCACCACCTGCAAACACACTATAGTGCGGTGCTGACAAGAGCAAGCCAGAGCCGTCCGAGCTCGGAAGCTGTCGTGGGGGACTGCGAAAACTAGCGAGCTAAACGTTCGATGCCACGGTCCGAATTGAACTGCCCGTCGGTGGCTCGGGCTAGCTGAACTAAATTGTCCGAGGACGAATGCCGAAGCGCTGCACTTTTTTTTCACGCTCGAGAAGGACGAGAGCGTCGGCGGTGAGAATAGCTTTTCAAGGCAACTCAATTGCGAGAAAATGTTAAGCGAGCGAAAGTGTGGATGGATCTCATCGAATACCCACGAGGAACTACTAAGCCATACGGGTATTGTTGAAGCTTTTTTCCATACTGCTGTGTTCACTTAGCTGACGATTATATTAAGGTAGGGGAAGGTAAGGAAATATGCACTACTTAAAAGAATATTATAGTTAACGCACGGCTGCTGGGATTGGGTTAAAAAAAAATTTTACTTTATTTCCCATAACCTATGCGGGTTGTTACCCACCTAACTTGTTCTAGGACTGAATAACAACTAACGATCGGTTCGCGGACTGGCGGTTAGCGTCCTGAAAACTGCAACGCAGCATAATGGTGGTGGTCCGCTTGATTGATCCGCTGACTTTATGTTTCTAGTAGTCCTTTAAATCGTTTCGATCAACACAAGACACAAGAATATAACATTCACTAATGCTTGGTTTGCCAAATGTTTATTTGATTACTCCCTATTGTTCTTATCTACCATTACATTAGTTATTGTGGTATGAAGTAAATTTTTGGTTGGTATTAATAAGTGTTTGAGAGTTTTGATTTTTTGCTTAAAACAACTTGTGCTACAAGAATAATTTTCTCCTGCTTTAACGTGTTAGCAAAATCATTATCTTCATTTTTGGGGATGGACAAATTTAACATGAGCGAAAGAGGATGAATTACGGACCAACATTAGAGCTGTTACAAGCCAACACACCTCAAGAAGGGACACCTTTGATGTTCCCTACAGCTATTACATTCCCCTGAAATAAATGAGAGGGCTTGGGAGTTGTTAAAACAAATAAACACGCTGCCAAAGCTGCTCCAACTCGTGAGCACGCGGTATCTCACCATGCGTTCCGAAAGCGAGCGAAATACAAACTTCGTGCGCAAACTCCGCGAAACGCATATACCATACATCCTTGGTCCTGTGGCGTACCGTTCGCCGGAGCAAGGTACGGAAAGCATAGGAAATGTTTCGAATTCGGAATGAGTACTACGATGACGCGGTTTGCGAGTGTTTAGATGGTTACTGATAGCATCGTGGGGTAGGCATGGGTATGGGTCAGCTTCTTAAAAAGTTTGACCTCGTCGCTACCGAGGCTAACGTGATAATATTTAGGAGAGCCCAGCATGGGGAGTTATGGTGGGGGTGGTGGTAGGGGGTGAAACATTTCTGAAATACAAAGTTCCTCATTACCATCGATTCTCTCTTGTTTATTCTTAAAATTTGGTTCTGCGTTTGTTAGAGCTTCGGGGCGACACACGAGTGAGTCCAATTTCTTCACAAACATGTTGCCCTAGGCTTCGTGGAATTTATTTTAAAAGTATCTCAACCGAACCGAGCGAAACTCACGTAAAGTTCAACAGTGAGAATTTAAAAATAATAACGAGATGTTACACAAACTCCATCACTGTTTCGGTCCACTGCGCGTTCACCAACGGTCGAGCAACATGTTGCCGCTATTTATTATTCATGAAATGAAACCCTCCAAATAGAGCGCACATCTACATGACTTCAAATTCATTTCGGTGTTCAGCGATGCACAGGCTAATGGGTGCATCGGCAAAATTTCAATGCTATGAATTTTTCATACCGTAAGTGGACCAGGCGGACCGACGGTTATGCTAATCTCTTATGTGGGTGAAATTTCAGGTCCAAAGCAACGACGAATGGTTGTCTTGCTTTGCTGGGTAGTTTTGTTTACTGATAAAAATGGAAAGTTATTAAAAAAAGACACGAAACGCTGGTTCGTAATAAAACATTCAAAACTGTCCAGAATGGCGTAGTCTGCATTGTGTGCATTGTGACTCACAATGACGGCTCGCGAAGCCTGTTCCGGAGGGCTTAACAGGAAAAGCGCAGTGATTGATGTTGGTGGCACGTTTTCTCGAAACTGTTTCCCGAGAGAAGGAAATGTTCTCTTCCTCTGGAGGGGTGTTGAAGCGTTCCTTTTTTGCTAAAGTCTACATCGTTAGCGGAAAGAAATCGATTCTTTTAGGTCAACCGTTCCTAGGATTCGTGGAAAGGATGAATGGCAGGATGAAAAAATGTCGACGTTGACGTAGGTTGGGAGTTCTTCCGACGTGGGCGTCCGAAATTTACAGCGTGGGCATGTTGGCGCACCGTCGTCCTGGGGTTGGATGAAAAATGATGGCGCGAAGGATGCGAATAATCAAAATTGCATAACCGGCAGCGACAGATGATTGAACAGCCGTTATCGTCCGATGGATGCAGATGGCATTAAGCATCCCGAGGGCACTTGTCGCCCGGTTCGGAAGGAAGATCAATTTCCTCCAATGCCGATCGTTTCGATGAATTATAAAAAAAACACACACATTGATGCTTGAAGGTTTTGTTGAGTGATTTTTCTAAAAAAAACACTTCATTTTGTTACCAACATTAAATAAGCCAACCCTCACGGACTATGCTGCTCACGACACACGTGGTAGACATCAAAGGGAGCGTCAGATTGCTTGGATTTGACTTGGATTCGGTTAGCAGAAACCGTGCTATTTGGTTCTGCTGCTTTCATATTCAGAGACGGTTGTGATTTGTGAAGAGCACGGAACGTGTGTTCCAAAACATGTGGCGTTCGGTGTTCGCTGAAGATACGCTTTCGATCCGTACTCTTGAAGACGAGAAGCATGGAGCAGTTGAATGTGGTGTTTTTTTCTTGCTTGTCGAAAAATTGGCAAACGGTCGTGCGTTTTAGCAACGGCAGTAGCTGAACGAGAACGTTGCCATGTTTATGAGACGAAGGAAATTGAATTATTGCCGTTGAGTATGGGTATTTGTGTTGGATTTTGATAAAAGTTGAGAGGTTTAATCAAAGCGAAAGTAAGAGTATGTCAGATTTTTACTTTGTTTTCCTCATTAGGTTTTTTTTGTGTCAACGGGTATTATAATGACATAAAATCCAACCGAATTTGATAATTTCATTTTCTGTTATGAGTGTGAAAACGACCATGGAAGGGTAAACAGTTTAAAGCTGCTTACGGGACGCTTTGGAACTTTGTTTTTTTTATTTTGTTTGCAGCGTACTTTGTGCTTATTCAACTGTTTCATAAACATAAATCATTTTCTAATATTTTGTTCCCATGTTTCTAAAGTACTTTACTGAGTGATGACTTTACGTGTCATTTGTTTGAGATATTGTAGACGATTTATAGAAATAACTATTAATATAGGTAAAAGGAGATAGTATTAAAGAATCTAAAATTTTGCAGTTAATTTATGCAAATTATTCCTCATTATTATTCCAGTGAAATTTGACGATAAGCTTACCCAAAAACCTTTTTAGTCTTATCAAATTTAAATTTATAGTTATTGTGAAGTTTGCTTCATGATGATAAATAATTTGTTCGAAATCACGCCTCCTGTATATTATTATTGTTGTTTAAATAACATCGATGGAACAATCTTCTTCTTGGCGTAACGACCTCTTGGTCATGCCTGCCCGTTTCCCTGTTGTACGTGGATAGTCAGTCCTCTCGTACAGGGGAGGGTCCGGTCTCGGTTGGGATTCGAACCCACGCCGTCGAGGTGGTGAGCCCCGACGCTCATGGGCCGATTTTCTAACCGGCGCTACCGCTCGGCTGTCGCGGACCGCGATGGAACAATATTAAGTTTAATTATCATACGGGCTAAAGCTTAGTTACATTCATAGCTAAATAGGTTATGAGTAAATGAAGCTGCAAATAAGAGAATGAACAACTGACATATGAGGACGAAATGAAAGTCGAAAACATGACTGTAACATAAAATACGAGCTTGGTGAAACCATCAAAGCTAACCGGTAAACACCAATCTTGTTTTTGCTCCTTGGAACACTCTTGCATTTAGACGCAAACTAAAATTCAACCACAAAGTATTCAATGATAACATTTTCGTTATCTGCTGGCAAGGCAGTATTTGTGGCCGGCAAACAGGAACCCACGTCAACGGGTTGTATTTCTTGCGCGAAACTTTGGCAACATGATTCAACCGCCGTAAGTAACATGACGTTTCCACTCGAGAAGAAATCCGATATTTTCTACCTTTGCGATGCCGTCGTGTAGAAACGCTTGCGGGGGCAGAAAATAACACTAACGAATTGCTCCACACCGACGGGGATAACCGCCAACAGGGTGAAGTTCCATCGGTTCGGGTATTTTATGGGTTCTACTTTTCTGCGCCAAGGTTGAAGTTTTCCTGCCCGACGCTTAGCAACACCCCTTTTGCCCCATTGCCGTTGCAGGCTGCACTGGTGAGGCATTAGTGTGAGGATAACTTTTCATTTATGCAAAAATGATGTAAGTTTTCAGTGTGCTACCCGTGGCAAACGGGTGTTGTTTTGGTCCTTGGGTAAATATTTTAGCGCAATGGAATATTGCAACATGCAGCTCAGGAAAAGTAAATGTTTCTTCATGAAAGTGAACTGCAAGTTTCGCTTCAGTGCGCTTGTTGGGTTTTAGTTTGTTAAACTAGCGATCAGTACGGTTCAACTTTACTTCATTACAGAGTGAAGCCGTTCGTGTTCTGGGTTGATTTATTAAATTGCATTACTTTTGACTTGTTTGCTGTTTGATAGCATGCTGCTGCTCCACAGACTTTGTTCAGAAATTGAAAACGAAAATGTAACACATTTTCGTTATTTAAATTATTAAACTTTTTAAAATGTATAGTGGCGATAAATCCAAAGACATTCTCGAAATATTCGTTGAGAGCCAAACGCACGACACCCGGTCAGGTTTATATAACTGGAAATTTTCGCGTTTGGCTCCTTAACGAAGCTTCCTCTATTTCAACGTGGGCCATCATAGAATCAATGTTGAACCAAGAATCATTCGTATAAAACGTGGCTTCCACCGCACGTGATTGCAGCGCATGAACAATCGGCCCGGAAGTGGTACAGAAAGCGCCAGAGAGAACAGGGTTTCCTGTTATCATCATCCCTTATAACGAAGCCCACTTGTTCGCACTCCAAGTGGCATCGGAGCACTCTGTCTATTGGGATGCATTTTTATGCATCGCATTTCAGAAGAGTCAGGGATGCCGAAGGCATTCTTAACGATTCGTTAACTCTTGTCATACTCTTTCAATATTGTTTTTGAGGCAAGTGAGGATTCCTTTACGGGGTATGTTTAGCTTTGGCTTGCGTTAAATCAGAGTTAAACTGATTGTCGAATGAAAAGTACTGGACGTCATGGCTGTGCACCTACTGTTTCCTGTATTCGATAATTTCTCATTTATCCACGATATTACACAACATTTTAATAGCATTCACAAGTAACTACAAATTTTTTTTGGAGTAATTAAAGTATTAGTAAACTTTATTTCTAAATAAACCATAATCAAAGGAATGGTAACGTTACGGCACCAGACTATTTTGCAGAATCTTCTTGTATATAAAGCTTTAAATAACAAAATATACCAAGCAATGTAAACCATTGCAACGTTACACGTAACTGTGTGGTAAAACTTTTTATTGTTAATTCAAATATATTTTATCGATTTTATGAAGATTTTATATTTCCATAAAAAAATGTTTAAAAATGATCAGTTATCAAATTATTATTATTATTATCATCCAAAAATGTCTTATCATATACGAAATGTAATGATTTCTGAAATGTCACGGTTTCTATAATCGTCAAAGAAATGTATCTGGGAGTGTAATCTACTAAGTTTTTAGTATCAGCAAAAACATTTTGATCCATTCACCTTAAAACATCGCGGTTGTATCAATGAAAAGCTTATGGTAAGCTTTTATAAAAAAAATTGTGAACCCACATAATTCCAAGGGTTATGTTAGTTGTGTTTCTATTAAATGTTAATGTAGGTAGAAGGTATTATTGATTGTTTATGCTGAAACTAATAGTTATAAATCCTTAATTAGAGATAAACCACTTTTATGCTTACCTCGGGTACATTTCTAGCCATGTTTAACGAATTCAATCTACCTAATAGTATCGTGTTTTTGTTGTTGCGTACAGTTGTAACTGCTTCTGTTTGACAATTGTACCGAAAGTTTCGCCCTAATCCTTCCTAACGGAAAACACGACACCCTTGTCTTGGTTGACTTCCACAGCTTCCGGAGCAAAGTGCCAACCGTTGCCCTGAACGGTGGCGTTCTATTATTCAGCACCAAGTGGTCGTGAATAAGTAATCAGTCAAGTTTTTAATGCACAACAGCCAACACTCGGTTGGACCCGGCTGGCTCTGGCTATCGCCGGGCTAAGGTCTGCTGGCCGGCCCAAAAAAACTGGACCAGGCAAAAGGGGTTTGGCAAACTTCGGTCGTTCCTTTGACAACCTGTTGCCGCCCATGTCATGAGCAACCCGCGGCGGACGGCGAAGTTCCTCGAACCGGCTCCACCGGTGAAACACAATCAAAAGCTAATTAGCATGCATTTTTCATGGAACGCCCGGGTGTTTTATCGGAGACGATTGCGTGGCACCGATCGGCCTTGGTAAGATGCGGTGCTTTGAAGGAAGGTGGTCCTGGTGTGACGGGACGAACAAAATGGCGAACGAACGAATTGGCGGTTTCGGATGAATGAATTCGCAAACGCAACTCGGCTGCTCAAATGATCGTTAGATTTTGTTTGTTCTACAACTGTAACCGTTTCTGTATTTTGTAAACGTTTTGTCTCGTGTAAAGTTAAAATAATCACATAATCGTTTTCTACACCGTATGTATGCGTATTTTCGGTTTGTTTTATTTCCTCTCCCGTGCTCGGCGAGGCGGGTTTTCGTTGTTTTTTTTTTCTTCCATCGATTAATTTGCATGCCCACCATGCGGCCATCTTACGGAATAAATATATAGTTTCTTTTAATAAATAGTTTGAACCGCTAACAACAAGTTTAATAAATTATAATAAATTACGCTTAACAATGACTCCAAATCACATCAAACCTCTGCCTAGCTTTTTGTGCCCGTTTTTTTTCTTCTTCACTGTTTCGATTGTTTACTTAACTGTTTAGTGTCTTAACAATTTCGTTTTTGTTTCTACCTTTGCCCTCTTATTTGGAACCAAAAGTAAAGTGCATTCGCTGTGTGATGCGCTTTCGTTCACTTTTGGATTGTTTAATGCATTCGTCTGCAGTTCTATACTAAATCTACTTGCTACGGTTCCTGCACAGGCTCTACACTCCTTTCCATCTCCCCAGTTGGACCTCGCAGCTACTCGAACAGATACACAGGCACACATACAGATTCACACGCTAACCGCTTATAAGGATGGAAGGCGGGATCTTTCCTTGCTGTGCGCAACTAAGGAACGATCCTCTTCCGAAATTAGGAGAGGTCCAGTGAGCGAGGAAAGGAGCCTTGAGCTGTGCGGACTAACGGTACTAACAACATTGTTCAGTCATACAGGCATACATACACGCAACAACGCACACATACATACAGTCCCTTCGCAGGCACACAGGATAGAAGTGAAGCACTCGCATCCGTCGTTTACTCGCGTCAAAGTGCATGCAATGTGAAACACACACGCGCGCGCACGCACACTAGCACCCTTTTCGACGGCAGGACACCGGGTGGGAGGAGGGTGGGGCCGGTGGGTGGATGGGGTGGATAGTCCTTTCGGCCACCATCGTCGTCGTCGTCGTCGTTGTTGTCCGGTTTCGGAAGTGGGGTCTTATTTCACACCGGTAACGCTTCGTAGCCAGGGTTTGTAGAAGGTGGTGCGCATGTAGACGCCGGGCAGGTAGGGGGCGGCACACCGGATGCCGTGGGACACCGTTCCGACCAGCTCGTAGCGACCGTCCGGACGCTGCAGGACCAGCGGGCCACCGCTGTCACCCTGGGGAAAATGAAAAATAGAAACGAAAGAAAATAACGAAAAATGGCCGACGACACGGTGGACCATTCGATCGGGGGATGAAATTTAATTACATTAAAAAACTTGCGACACCCTCGAGGGAGGGGCCGGGAAAAGCGGGAGGAATTGCGGTGTTGGCTGCCAACGATCGATTCGTTTTAATTAGAACATAATGTCATCTTTTTATTATTTTATCAAGCGGTTCGCGTCGTCGGAACGGGAAGCTTTGATGGGGTTATTTTGGGTAATATCATTAAACGTAATTGGATGCAATTGTTGGAAAGTGGCACCGTTTGTGCAGGCTCTTGGAGCCACCGGCAGAGACCTTAGGCAGGGTTAATTACTACGAAGCGTAATAATTACCTTTACTAGGGTGGAACAAAAACTTCTATTCGGTTTGCAAACGTGTTTGTTTGTATTCAAAAGATAATTAGTTCCGTTGTTCGGAAACAATAGTAGGCAAAGATTTAAATCCTTTTGGGTCTGCAGGTATACACACGCAAATTAACCATCGGCATTGTTCCAGGGCATTAGGGAATTGAAACACGTCAAACGTTTTACACTACCACGAACATTAAGCAGGAATAAACAAAATTTAGCTAGGTGCACCAATATTGTACAAAAACTATTCAAATAGATAATTTTCATGTTTTTTTTATCATAGAAATAACGCGGAACTGTTCTGGGGAACTCTAACTTTTAGTCCCAGAATAAAGTAATGCCCTTTTTCAAGCAGTATTTATTGTTGAAATTTATTACCATCTATAATGATTGATGCAACATAAGCTGATACTTTTTGTAAACTGTTTTCATGCAGTCGAAACTAGGAGTTGGATAATCAAAATTTATTTTTAATTATAATGAAAGTACAATGTGAAACAGCTTCCTTTTCATAGGAATATTTATATAAATTTGGAGTTACATGTGAAAAGACATATTTGAAATACAAACTTCAAATGTAAGTATGTTGGATTGTAACTGAATTATAGTACATCATAGATAAGTACTACAAAAAACCACAAGATCATGTAAGAAATAATAATTTGGATGTCAATTTATGTGAAATTTTCACATAACGTAAAAAAATCTAAATATTAAAACAGAGTTCTCAATTCACATTAATAATGAAGCTTCAGTTAAAAAGTGACCCGGAACAATCGGTTCCCTGTTGGGGAACGCTTGATGGAGGCGCCGGGTACCTCATGCCGAAAGAAGAAGCAGGGTAACAGGGGTCAGCGCTTGTAGTATGCAAATGAAATACTTTCGGAAGATGGCTGAAATTAATTAACCCAAGCTCGTCCCATCAATAATGGGAGCGACGTGATTCGTGTCTCCGGCATTGTAGATACGTGCCGGTGGAAATTCGAAGTGTTTGCGCAGGGCAGAAGGAGATGGAGAGGGAGAGGACCGTTTTATGTTCCACTTCCGTCGATCGTGGCAAAAGTTGAGCATGCCGCAGTACGTACCTCGCAGGAGTCTCGCTTGCCGTTGGCGTAGCCGGCGCAGACGAACGACGGCAGGATCTTCTTGTTGTGGCCGGCCATGTGGAACATCTCCTGGCAGACGCTGTTTTCAATGACCGGCACCTGGTGGGGGAGGGGCGGGTGGGTTTGGATACCGGCGTGGGTGCGAAAATGCAAATGAACGAGGAGGACGAAATCTCATTAGTTGTAATGCGAGTTGTTCGGTGCGGGCCGATGTCGATGATTTAATGTTTAATTACCTGAACTTCCTGCAGCACGGAGGGCACACCGCCGCCGTAGGTCAGCCGGCCCCAGCCCGTCACGGTGGCCATGCGCCCGGTGAAGTCGGCATCGTCGCCCGGCATGCAGATTGGCACTGGGAAGGAACGGAGTAAAGGGTGAAGCCGTTAGGAAGGGGCGGGTCGAATGTACAGAAACGAGTCTAGGACCTGCAAACGAATTGACTAGAGTGTTTATATGTGTCTATGTGTGTGTGTCCTGGACCGGCCGATCGACCTACGGCCGATTGTGCCATCGCTAATGGATGGCAATCAGCAGTGAATCGACATTCAATGATTTGCCCACGTAAATGGAGTGGATTAAGATGATTATGTAAAGGTTGGCGTGCCCCGTGGGTACGGTGGGACTTTTCCTCGATGGGAGCCTCTCGTCGTCCCAGGAGAAATCCTGAGAGCCAGCGCGAGAAACTCAAGAGGACACTTGATTGTGACGACGAGCAGTTCCGCACCGTGCATACTAAGCGAACCGGGAACCGTTTGCGGACGCGGCAAACATTTCAATGAAATGCGATTTCTATCGCCGAGACCGGTTCTCCGAGATTGGAGTCGGTTGGAGGGCAGGGAATCTGGTCGCCTGCTTATGCCTACGGCGTGCTTGTTTGTACAGCCATGTGGTCGTACCTATGTGGACGTCGTAGTGGATGGGGTTTTCAAGCTCCAGAATAGCAAGATCGTTCTCGAAGGTGGCCGCGTCGTACTGCCGGTGGACGATGACGCGCTTCACGTTCTTGGTGACGGAGCGTTTCGTTTCCAGGTCGCTCGAGATGTCGAACTCGCCGAAGACGGCCACCAATGACGCAAGGAATCTGGAAAAAAAGGATGTAGAAAAGAGATGAGTTTTTTGGTTACGCAATATTACACAATATAATAACTTTAATAACGCGCTCGCTATGGCATAATGCTGCGATAGTTTGGTAAACCAACAGTCATGTCTTTTCTTGTTAAATAGTTTCTTCTATAAGGACTCGTTCTTCATATTTTGTTTTCTTACTAATGTTTTCCTTAGAATTTTGGTAATTACGGCTTATATTCGAAATTGAAAATTATGAAATTTATGTCCTAAGGGAATGTCGATTGGAAGCGTATGAAAAGACGCGAAAGGGGAAAAATATTGCTTTGTTACAAGCACTGTTAAAAGTAGAAGAATATAGTAAAGTTTTGGTAACTATGCATACACTTGTTTGATGTTTAAACTAACATCAGCTTGGAGACGATTTTCCGCTTCCGTTCGCACAAAAGTGCGTTTGATTTGACTAGAGCTTAATACATTTGGCCTCATTTGAACTCTATTTGGTTAACATTTGCTCACTGAATTAAATTATTTCATCTCAATCAGGTTCAAACCCTCTCTACTGTTCTGATTAATTATCCGGGCTTAGTTTTTGTGACAGTCTGAGTTAAACTAAATCCAAACAATTGAATCTTACTAAATCTTAGGGTTAATTAGACGAAATTTTGGAGGAAAGACATAATTATTCTCAAGTATTCGCGCCAGTGATTGATTTTAAAATTTTAGGTAGGGTAGCATAATAAAACTTTTTTACTAGAAAAACTCCTAGAGTCGGAAATGAGTTTTATCGTTATGGTCCAACCTTTTGAACACTTCTAAAAGTTGTTCTAATTCATAGGCAAGGTTTTTAGAAAAAAATGGGCACGAATAGTTGGGGAAGCCTGTTCCGAAATGTCTATTCATCGACTTGTCTAACTCATCCTAGCAATCTAAGGAAACCATAGCAAGAATATTACGGCTCCCTTGTGCTCCACTGAACCGGAAACATCTGTCTCATTGTCTAGGTTGACATCTACTTCCGCACCGGAACCTACCCGGGTTGACAGTGAGCCGCCGTGATGACGTATTCGTTGGTGATCAGCACTCCACCGCATTTGTTTTTCGTGAACAGGCCGAGCCAGGTCGACTCCCGAACGAGCACCTGCCAGGGCCATTCGCCGAATTTGGACGCCTTGCCGCCCACCACGCGCCCACTCTTCATCAACGGTCGCTGTCCGCACACTAAAATGGAACAAGGAAGCAAAGGAAACGGTCCCGGATGAAGGGTAAGATCTGCAAGATGGCCGACGGACGGTGGTGCGTACGTATTTTTCTCGTCCCCGCCGCCTGCTGCTGGTCGCCGGTTTCGTTCGTCTCCTCGCCGACATCCTCCTCCTCCTCGTCCTCCTCGTCCTCGCCGTCCACGGCGTTCTCCTCCTCGTCGATCGTTTCGTCTTCCGGCGCGGCGGTCGTGGTGCTGGTGGTCGTCGTCGACGGGCGCTTGGTGGGACGCTTCGTGACCTATAAGAGTGGTTTTTTCAACTGATAAAAAGTGGAGTTGCTAACATTTTGTTGTGTCATGCAGGTCCCTGGCCGGTAGTCGCTGCGTACCTTGGTCGGTTTGCGCGTGGTCGTCAGCTGGACGGTGCTCAGGTCGGCGTCGGCCAGCGTCGGGCGGGTGCTGGGTTTGCGCGTCGGCCGCTTGGCCGTGGTGCCGGTGCGCACCGGCTTCTTGGTGGTCGTCGAACCCCCGGACGGTTTGGCCGGCGGTGGTTTCGGTTTCGAGGCGGGTGCGGCGGAGGACGATCCGCCGGTCGGTGGTTTCGGTTTGCCGGACGACGGTTTGGCCGGCTTCACGGGGGTATCGTTGGCGGGCGCCGGTTTGTTGAGTGTGGTGACGCCGGTCGTAGCGGTTGGCTTCGAGGTTGGCTTGGTGGAGTTGCTCGGTCGACGCACCTTCGTGGGTTTCTTCGAGGGACGTGCGGAAGGTTTCACCGAAGTTCCGTTTCCGGCCGCGGGGGGAGCATCGGCCAGGGCGGTCGGTTTCGTGGTCGGCTTCTTGGTGCCGGTGGTGGTTCCATTGACCGGCTTACGGTTTCCACTCGGACGCTTCTTCTTCTTCTTTGGCTTGGCCGTGGTACTGCTGGTCGCGGTTGGACTGGCGGAAGTACTCTCCGAAGCCGTGGAAGAGGGTGACGCGGGAACACCGGTCACGGGGGCCGGGGCGGTGGCAGTAAGGGTTAGGTTCTTGCGCTCCTTCAGAATCTGCTCGAGCTCCTCGAAGTTCCCGTTGAACGTCTGCACAATCTTGTTGACGAGCATGTTCACCTTGTCTTCCTCGCTGGCGGGCGTGCCGTAGAAGTCGTTCTGGATCTTGGTCACGTTCGTCATGGCGGTCGCGTCGGTGATGTTGAGGTTAGGGTTGCGCACCGGCGGGAAGTTGTTGACGTCGTCCGGAGTCGTGTAGAGCTCGTTCTTCATCGTGGACGCTTCAACGGGTGCCGGTGGTCCGTACGTCTGCAGAGATGGTCCAGCTGGAGGTACTCGGTTCAGCGACGGCGGTGGATAGGAAGCGGTGGCACCGTACGAAGGCGTCGGTCCATAAGGTGCGTACGTGGACGAGGCAAAGTTGCTGATCTTGTTGCCCCCATCGACGATGGTGTAGATCGCGGTCGAGGTAACGGTTCCATCCAGACCGGGTCGGCTCGTAGAACCAAAGTATCCCTCGTCTTCAAAGTCCGCCATGGAGGACAGGTACACTGGGGGTGTGTTTTCATAGAACCCTGGCCGGGAACTGCTCGGGCCAGCCGTTGGGGAAGAGGATGGCTTTCCGTTCCAGCTTGAAGACGTCACCAGTCCTACGACCGGCTTCGGGGTGATGTGTACCGTTGGCGATGGGTTATCGGAGGCACTCGCAATCTGGATGTAGTTCACGTTGGCCAGCGTTGAGGGATTTGTGTGTGAGAGCGTGGACGACTGTACGATGTACTCGGGAAGTTTGATCGTGGTGGACCCGGGTCGCTTTGTACCAATCGTCGTCACCTTCTTCGTGGGCTGTACGGAGGATATAGCCACCGTGGATCCGGGACGTGTCGGTCCCGTATAGTATCCGGCAGCCAGTGTGTCCGAGGTGATAAGTATCGGTCGCTTGGAGGTGCTGCTGGACGAGACGATGATCTTCGTCGGAGCCGGCCGGTGCGTTGATGAGGGAGTCGGATCAGCCTGCGGGACTCCACCGTAACCGGCGTTGTTTGTCAGCAGAGTTGCTTGCACTACCACCGGCTCCAGCGTTGGCCGCTTCGTTGGCTTCGGACTGTAGACGTAGCTGGTCGAGGGAACATTGCTCGTGGTGTGGGTAACCGTTGGTGCGTCCGTTTTCTGTGGCTTCGTGATATAGAAGCTCGTCGGACCGTACTTATCGTAGTCGATCGAAGGTGCGGTTCCGTACGTCGAGGGAGCAGTGGCCGTTTCGTACGTCGGTGCCTTGGTAGAGTTCGCAGCCGTCGGCTCGGTGTCGTACTGTGGTCCAACGCTGGAATCATTCAGCATCAAGATGATCGACTCGATCGAGGGCAGGTTATTCATCGAGACGGTTGGTTTCGTCTGTGTTTCGTTGTTCTTGGTGTCATTAGAGATGGTCTGCACCAACACGTACTGGCCACTGCCTTCGCTGGCAGGCGTTGGCGATGGTTTCGGGCGTGGCTTAAACTGTGGCTTCGGGTAGGTCACCTTGACGGGCTTAGCCGTGGCCGGTGGAACCTCCGGAACGGCCTGCGACGCCTGTGGAACTCCGGAGAAGTCGTTCGGGTTCGCGTAACTCTCATCCACCGTGCCGTGCTCGTTCAGCAGATCCGTTTCGGCTGCTGGATGTGTGATGTCACTATGGTCAAACAGTTGACTGTTCTCCTGGAAGATCTGATTCGCAATCTGCTGCACTCCAGCGGCCGTAATGTCGGTGCTTGTATCGGTGGAAATGGAAGGACCACTCTCGCCCGAGTTCCCCTCGCCGTACGAGTTCAGCAGCGAAGGCAACTCCGAGCTGTACACACCGTCCTTGCTACCGTACTGACCCTCGCCGGACTCCGTCGTCGAGGGGTACCCGAGTGAGGACAACGAAACGACCGGCTGCTCCTCACTTTCGGTCTTGATCTTGTTCGTCGACGGTGAGTACACGGACACCGCGCCGTTGGCCACGTCGTACTTGTTCACGCTGATACTGTTCAGCACAATGTCCTCGTCCAGGTCGTCGTTGACGATGTAGTTGTTGTTCTGGATCTTCGTGTAGGCCGGTTTCACCTTCTCACCGGCGGGGCGTGACTGGTCGCCCTGCTTCGTCGGTTCCTCCAGGTGCACCGGATCGTACACCGTCCCGGACGACATCTGGCTACCGAACTTTTCGTACTGACTCGCGATGGCGGAACTCAGCGAGGACTGGCCCGACTGCTCGGTGCCGTTCAGCTGCTCCATCAGCGGATCGTGTGCCAGCGAGTCCTTCGTCAGCGGTAGCTCACAGCACGTCCCAAACAGGAACCCGTCCATGCAGGCACCCACCACCTCGCCCTGCCGCTGGAAGCACTCGTGGTTGAACATACAAATCGTCGGCCCACGGCGTTCTGGCTCACGTTTCAGCAGCGACCGCGTAGCATTGCAGAACTTTGGCGTTATCCGGTAGCCACCGAACAGTTTGCGGCTCTCTGTGTGGGAAAGAGAAAAAAAGGAGGATATTAAAACGTTAGAAAAAAAATAGCATGAACTGAAAAAATTCTGCAGAGACATGCTAGAAACACTGGCATCAAAAGAGGGAAAAGGCTGTTGAAAACCTGTCACAACTTTGACCCGAACGATGACGCTGCATTTGAAGCAGCAATCACGGCGCGGCCAGAGCGCGGGTGAGTTGGGGGTGTACGTGACTTGAAAGGAGCACGACACGTCTAGGGCAAGTTTCGGGCCGTGACAGCCATCCCACCGGAGAAGTTCTTCTCATCTGCAGTGCCGCTGCTGCAGCGTAGGGTAAACAGTAAATTTTACTGCCATGTCGGCACTGGAAGGACCGAAAAAATGACGGTTGGAAAACATAACAAAAAAAAAAAAAAAAAATACACATCTCCCGGATGTTTCGCATTCACAGTTTCCAGTTCGTTCTACTTGTGTCCCTCGCATTCCCACCCCCCTACCTTCAGCCCGGAAGCGCGTTTGCGAAAGTATCGATTTTTCGTAGGCGTCGGAAGCGAAACTCGGATTGCATTTGCTATGGGTTGGTGAGTTTTTTTAGAAGAAATATAAAAACCAAATAGGTTAAAACGGAACGGGAAAATACGTACAGAGCATGCAGAAAAGGGTGTTCGTGTGGATTCGAGTTTGGAAACTTATCGTCCGGCGGAAGTAGTGGAAGTAATAGGATAGTTGAACGGTTTTTTATGCTGCAAAGCAACGGTAACATCGAAATTGGCCGTAGTTTTTGGATGAATGATATGGCAGGGAGATTATGGTCACGTAGAATATTGCTACATGTTCCATGGTGATGGTAATCGGTTACCAAAGCGTGGGAAGCTATTTTCGTTGGACACATTCGGGTTTTCGTCAGTTGTAGTTAGAATTATTAAAACTCTCCATGGATTGATGCAACTCCAGTCGCTTAAGTCGCTTTGATTTATGTCTAAGAGCGTAAAACACGGTTTTGTTGATGAAACTCACACACTTTACTGTGTGCTTTGGAAAAAAAGCTACTTTCAATCAGCTTGATAGGACAAAACTTTATTAAAACACATTTCGAACAACTATTAAAGATTGAAAACTAAAGAGAACAATTGAAGTTTAGTTTTTGAGCTTCAAAAATATGGAAGTTGATAATTTCTACTATTGTTGAATATTATTTGAACGTTGTTTGATTGATATTCCATTTATGATTTTTTTTCTTGAATTTGAACTTGCGTTTTTATGTTTTCCACACATTTTGTTAAACTATGTTGTCGAAAAACATTGTTTTTATTTTGAATAGACTTAAGAATGTATTTTTCAATGACTCGTCCACATGTTAAGTGGGTTATTAAACGTTATTGAAAGTAAATAGCTTAATTGTAGTTTCGGCACAAAACCTGACTTTTTATGAAGTTTTATAGTACAAAAGTCTTAGTTGCATAAACATTGAAGGAATATAAACTACAAGTTTATTAGTTTAGTTTAGGAGCAATCATAAATAGAATTTCTTCTTCTTCTTCTTTCGATATGCGAGTCGGGGTATATCCTCCTACGCTAAGTCGAACAATTTGTTCCCTTACACGTAATCAGAGGCGTACCAACTCTGTCCGAACTCCTATGAAGGGGCTCGTCCTTTAGGACCGGGAGGGCCGGCCACGGGAGGGATAATTCCTTCCGTTGTCAGGACACAAGAACTCGTGGTCCGCTTGATTGACTCAAACAGAACGAGATGTGCGGCAGCTAGGATTTGTCTGACCTGAGCTCCAGCTCGGCGTCACCACGCGGTCGTGCCGTAACCTTACTTTTCCGCTAACCCTTTCAGGAAACTTATGCACTGCTAACATCCGCTCTGATGCACTACCGAACTGAAACATATAAATAGAATTTAAAATCTCTAACACGTATTTCGCAACCATCGGTCGAAAATTATTGTTTAATGGATTCAAGGCAGGAGAATAACAACCCGGACTGGCCCTATTTATTTAAACATAACCAGATCCTTTTGCTGCTTATAAAAAAAAAAAACGATATCGTTAACCACAATCGTACGTGCCGCAATCGACAAACGTTCTATATTAATAAAGCACTCGTACGTAACAGGCAGCATGGTGTGGATGTGGATTGGTGAAAAGCTCTCCATGGAAAACCGTGCAAACGGCAGCCTGCGGATGCGAGGCGGAAGCGGATGGCGTATAACATTATCGTCTAGAATAATCCATGATGCGATATGTGGTCGCAGGTTTTTTTTCCCTCTTCCTTTTCCCTTCGCCGGCCTTTCCTTCCCCATGCGGGAAACAGGAAATGAAAGGTAAACGTTTGCCGAGGGAGCGTTACATGACCTCCGACCTCCGAGCATCGGTTGCTGCGTGTGGGTGGCGATGTATTGGAGCGACGTATTTGCCCAACTACGAGGCGTTGGGCGCTGTGGGTGGGCCGATGTGTGATTATCCTATTTTCCTCGTCCATCTCCGTTCACCCGCTTTCCATCTTGGTTGCGTCGTCGCTCGGGTGTTCGGGCAGTAAAAAGCACGACCCCTATTTGTTGAACCCTGACCCGCACGTGTGTCGCTCTGACGTCAGAGCAGCTCGGGTGTGGACGTGCCAAAGTGTCTGTTCGAATTAATTCGCCCCAGGTGGAGGTGCTTGAACAAGTTTACTCAGAAAACGTGTAAATTAAAGCGGGGTTCTAATGAAGTTATATCCGTTTTGTATTTTTCACCATACTTTAAGTTTGCGCTGCTTCATCACGTATCGATTTTGGGAGGCGTTTCTTTGGGATTTCATTTACCACGCTTCACATAATCTCGACATTTCTAGAAACTAATTTCCAACGAAGCGGTGTACAGATCATTTGTCTCCGCACGGTTGACACACGGTTCCAAAAGTCAAGGGCATGGGAATGGATAACGCTTCACACGCCGAGCCGACATTAGCCATTAGCGAACATGTTATCGATCAACGGCTTACGGAGGAGCCCCGAAAGCGTTCAATCGCGTGCCGTAGGGAACATGCTATCAATCCATCCCATGCACCTTTCCCTCGCATCGTTTTGCCCCGCGCGAGTGAGTATAAATTTCGCTCTCGGTGGAAAGTTTTGTGGGACCTTATATCCACCAGCTGGGGCTGCCGTGCGCTAATCCCACACCTTCGGTAGGCGTTTCGGGTGAGAATTATGTGGCATTGGTAAGCCATTTCCCGCCCTGCACGGCAGCTTACCATCATTGGCAGCCGAATGACTCCCGGGGAGTGCTGGCGTGCCGTTGATATGCTAAGTGCGAAAGTTCACATTATCTCGTTGCTCGAGCGCGAAGCAGGAGGGAGGAGCATCTATGCATCATTAATTTTGTCGTACAGCCGGGGTACTTTATGGCCGCGTTCGGGGTGAAAAGTGAAATCACGAATTAACGCACGAAAGTGACGAGATAAACGACCCGGCTGGGGGCTGCTGTTCGGGGAGTCGCCGGAATGATTCATAAGATGGAGATACTTTTAAGCGAAATGGATAAATAAAGATGTCAGGGTGGTGTTACAGCATCTTCGTAGATTGAAAGTGGAAATAGCAATGTTTTTGATTGAATATAAAAATCCTGAACCGTTGTTTATTTTCACAGAATTAAAAAAAAACCTTTTTTGAACAATCTGCTGATTGAGATAGAATAAAATTCTAGAAAAGTAGAGAATAATTGAAAATGCAATCTAAAAAGTGTTCTAAATAAAAATACCGTGGTTTCGCCTGAATAAAATTCATGTTTGCATAACACGAGCGGTTTTGATTGAAAACAGTTTAAAAACAGTAGGTTAAAAACCGAGCAGGTTAAAAATGTTTAATGGTTGTTTGTAAAATGTATATTTATAAGCATTTTTGAATTTTTCTATATACAAAACATTACTCTGTCTTTATCTCTTCTAACTAGTCTCATAATCAAAGCACTCGCCATTGGGATGCTTATCAGCACTTTCGAAGCATATTCAGGTAGTTGAGAACATACATAATCTATTTCATTTATATGAAGCCAAATATTCCAAATCATTTGCAACTCTTTGGTGTTTCGTTAACAAAAACTAAATTGGATATTTTCTTTTCCAATCTTACTATTTTCTTCTCTCCGTTCTTATATATTCCTTTCCATACTTTCCATTCTTACTTTTCGAAAAAGCCATTACGCCTGAAAGTCGTGGAAAAACGAGAAATTATAGTGTTTTATGTGAAAATAGTTAGCTTTGACTGAGATACTGAGGATAATCAAGGTGCAATGCATCCGTGTTAATTTTATTTCATTTGGAAAAACCTATTTTGTTTTATTTTGTATTCATTTGAATCATCCTCCGGGAGTTTGGAAAGATTTTAATCTCCGACTCTAACACGGTTTTCATTAATTCAAAATGGCACCAGTCATAATATTATTGCGATGTACGACCCTCCTGGTGTACCTGCATCCATTTGGGGATTAGGCCAGGTGTTCTAGACGTCGGAACGAACCTACGTTGACCTGGATTTTGCTTCATTAGTCCGCTCGTTGCTCGGGGTTCGTTCGTGCACGTTTCAGGATACCATTGTACGAGTCCACCCGTACGAGATGGCTCTGAACCACCCACACCGCCCGTAACACGGTTCACACCTCTGCAGTGTGGCCGTGTGTGGTGTTGATCTAATTTTCATTTTCATTCCAACCATTTCTCTCGAGGTGCACAAACGCTTGGCTGGGTTTGCCTTTTCTGCCGGGTTTTAACGTACCGTACCGGCAGGCGGTTTGCACATTTGAACGGTACCTCGGCTCGGCCGTGATCTGTCTTCATCTGCAAATCCCAGCCGTATAATCTCTCCCGGCCTAACTGTCCTTGGTTAGGTTAGTCGAGGCCTCGACTATGTCGTCGCCTCGCACAAGCACCATCCTTCCTCCAACCTTAGAGTTAGTCCTTAGAGCTAATCAGCGAGTCTGGAACGAGGTGTGGCGTGCACAATGAAAAGAAAAATCTCTCCCAGGACATGGACCGGTGCAGCCTGTGAGTTCGGCCTGCCGTTGTTTTGCCACTTTCGGCAGCGATGTTCATGAATAAATATGTGTGTAGTACCACTTTGGCCATATTTCTCCCAAAAGCGAATAGTGAACGAAGGGCAAACAATTGGGTGCTGATGAGCCAATTGCCTTCAAATGCCTCTTGGGAAACTGCCGACATTTGAATAGAAATCGATGGGCTGAGGGTAGTCGGAAAAACTGGCAAAAATATTTTCCAAGGACCTTCACCCTCACCTTTTGGCTTGGTGCCAAACTTCCCATTTCCCGGGGAAGACCTTTCGCAACGCCTTCCAAAACATTCCGTGGCATGAGCATTCGCCGAAAAATGGTTGTTTTTCGCGAGATAAGTCTTTCTTCCGGAATCAAAAACTTATCTCTTCGTTTTCGACTACGGCTTGGAGAACACAAGGCGTGATGATGTTGGGATAAACACACACACACACACACAAACGCGCACAAGAGATCTGGGGAAAAATGATAAAGTGGATTATCATTTCAGTGCGATATCTTCTGACGGTTAATTATTATTCATTTGGAGCGATTCGTTGGAATTGTCGGAACGATGCTTTTCCGAGTAAGACATTTGCTGTACGAAGAAGACACGATTCAGTTTGATTATGTTTATTAACAAACTCCGTTGTTGAAGAAGTTATTTATTTGGATGAAAACGGTTCGCCGCGAGTTTTCCACCGCAAAGTGGCGTTAAGATTAACTTCTTCGGAATTGTTCCGAATGGGAAGGTTGGGAGGACTTTCCCCGGGGGTGAATCCGACAGTTTTCAGCTACATTTTATGTCAATTACCGTGCAGTTTAAGAACACACGCAAACACTCCCGTACACACACACACGCGGCATTGATTGAATCATGGTCTATAAATTATTGAAATTAATGAGAAAAGTATATCAAGCGCAGCGTGCAAGCTCTATTAATCATCCTCCTGCACGGGTCCTTCCGTTGGCCCGTCTATTCAGGGGTCCATGTTTAACCCAGTCCCAGGGTGCTAAACAACGAACAAAGACGCTCACCCGCAGATGGAAAGTAGTAATTAAGGATAAAATGCTGATATAAAGATATTAAACGAAGTTAAAGAGCCTCACAATAAATCAAACAGTTGCTTTCATACCCCCGGGTGCTCGCGCCGTTTCCCCTTGGCCGCCGGCCCGGGCCGCCGTGGTAAATTCGTAATGGGTCTCCCAAAACGATCCCCACTTAAAAACCCGAGCCACCGACGCCTTTCGGGCCACCGCCCGGCAGAACCATTAATCATTCGGGCGTAATTGGGCCAAGGGTTCACAGGTTGAAAAATCGGACCAATTCTCGCCCGGGAGTCCGAGTACACTAATGTAGCACATATGTTCTCGATTCGAAGCCGAGCTGGAGCACAACAGAACAAGGATGGGAAAAGTGCACCATCACCGATTGGTGTCGTTGCGCCGGGCTCAAGGATGAAGAGATGCTGTTTTTGAGAGCGACATGTGGTATTTCTTTCGTTGGCGCAGACAACGCCGGACAGCACCAACGTTCCCATTCTACTCCAACGAAGGCGCAGAATGGGAAATAAACAAACATGCTTTCGGGCACTGAGAATGATTTTTCATACTGACGAATGAATGGGAAATTTGTTATACCAGCGTCCGGGTGTCGTTATTACCGCTCGTTCCACGAAGGGAAGCAAAACATACGGTTTCGGTTTGAGTTAGTCCATTCTCCCGGGCCCGTAACAAGTTTTGGAAGGATAAAAAACAGGAAAGCACCATGTCAGCAGACATTTTTTCGGACATCGTGCTGTGCCTATTCTCGAGGCTGGTGGAGAAAGGCGGTGTGAAGGTGGAAACTGTCCTGAATAAAAGATACCTTTCCACAGTTTCCCCCGAATACTTCTTCATCAGGCGCACGGTTTCGGCGAAGAAAAAGCGAACGTACGTCACGATGGCGACTACACGGCCGGTGAATTTGCGATGATGCGGAAAATTACTCCACCCAGAGCCGCGAGCTTTGTTTTGTTGGCTCCACGCCGGACACTGTGTCCCAGCATTTTTTTTTGTTAGTTTTTTTTTTAGGATTCGGCGGAATGAAGACTTTACAGCAGACAGAAGATCCTGCCGGACGGGGGCTTAGTCACGTTCGAAATTAATGCCGTGATAAACACCATGACGTAAAATAATAACGCTTTCGCACCAGGCGTCGCGAGTGGGTGAGATATTTCGGTACGCCAGCATGTTTTCCCCGGTTGATTTTCATTGCTTTCGGCGGGCGGTAAACTTTGGTTGGAATGGTGGATTAAATTGTGCACATAAACAAATTTTCTTCGCAAACAGAGTATACGAAAGGTTTTGTTTTAAAATGTGGCAATCATCTAGGATATGTCCGGGGGTGTAAAATATGGATCAAACTTTTCTGAATACCGAAGAAAAATGTTCTAGATGGCCAACATGTCAGAGTCTAAGACAGGATTTATTCAAAATTTAAGAACGTGTTAAAAATGCCAAATTCAATACAAAGTATTTTCTTCTGATAACCTAAGAAAATTGATCTAGCAAGGTGGCCTCTAGATTGGTAATGTTGTTCGCCACATCGAAAGCACCTGAAAATCTCTGGTTGATGGTGAAAATTGCCTTTTTTAATTTTCTTCTAACTCAGGTAGAATTATGGCAATCTTTTACAACAGATCAAAATTTAAAAAATCCTCTGAACTTTGACGGAACTCCAAACCTTAGCTTGATGGTGAAAGTATCATTAAGAATTATCAACTATTACATTATATCTTTCACTTATTTTCAAGATAGTTCATTATCAAACAACGTAAAAAAACAGAAATACGCGATGAATTATTTCATTCATACTTAAAATTGATTAAACTATTGTGGTTGTCCAATATCACTTAGGTTAGATGATTGTCGTAAATTTAATTCTTCTTAGTTCTCTCTTTCGTCAGTAATCTTCGCACAATAGAGCTCAATTAATTTCCTAAAGATCGCATCATTGGAATGTCAGATTTGTAGCAAGAACAACACACTTCTCCAGTCAAAACATGGCTACCAAAACTCGTTTCGTTCGTTCTCCGCTCGGCCATCGCATTCCATTCATTCGTCAGATTATCTCCGACACTTCTAGCAACCCACTTGGCCCATTCCACTGCCACAGACAACATCAACCCCCGGATAACCTTGACGGTCGTCCCGGTCCCGTGCGGGAAGCAGAGAAAACAAACTGTCGCTGTAGTTTTTCGATGCCACTTCGGGCTCATCCCAAAACATTCGCGCTCGCGTGACGTTTTGAAGCGGAATTGTTCGGTGGCTTTCTCTTTTTTCCCGTCATTTCTTGCTCTGTTTATTTTGCTTTCCGTCTTCGGCGCACGCGAGATCCATCGGAGCTCGCCGTAAGAAACGATTCGAAAAAGAAGAAAAAAAAACAACAATCACCCACACAATAGCGCGGGGCACGCGGATAAGACGATGATCAAAAATAAAGAAAAAAGGTGATCATGATCGCTGATCGTGGGTTATGAGTCGCCCGATACTGGGGCGGGGCTGGGGGTCGGGGGCGGCAGCTCAAAACACATAATTGATGATAAACACACCGCCGTTGGACGCCTGTTTTCCCCGTGACTTAGATTTTCGCGGTCGGCTTACGCCGTTCCGACGTTCGGCAACTCCCCGGATCGGAAGTTATAAATTAACTCGCGAAGTGCCACTTCCGTTGGTCATCGTGGAAACGTGGTCACTCATCGTTGGTGGGTTATTCTTTCACCTTTCTCGCCCTTGGTGGAACAGGGAGCTTTTCTGTTTCCGCACGCTTCTGGTTTATGTTTTGCCTCAACTTGGGTGTTCGGGAAGTAGACGTGATCAGTTTCATGTTCGAAGAAGAAAACAAAAGCTGGAACGTAAGCAGGTGTGAACACGGGGCAGAATGAGAGCGTCGAACGTTGCTGTTTTTAGTTGGTAAACCCTTGAATGACTTTTAGAAAGGTTGGTTACTTTGGTTGTCAATGTTTGCTATATTTCTTAAAATGTGTCTATCTTTTCCGAAAATTAGGCACTAGTTCCTCCTTATGATGTCATTCAAAATATGGTTTAAGCTTTAAAAACAGTATTATGTCGTCATTCACTCCTTAAACAAAAAACTCCCAAGAGAGAGGATTTGAAAATTAGCCCAACACACTTACGTTATTCTATTCACACATTCCTCATGGCCGTCTTGAAGAAAGGTGTGATAATTTCGTGTGGCTTTGTGCTTCCCTTTGGCTCACGTACACTCCTGCAAGTACCCGACTTGCACGTGTGTGTCGCTGTGGTTGGTCTCTGCTGGACCGTCGGATATGGAATATGACTCTCCAGCTCCCCCGTCTCCCGCGTCGCCCCGCGAGTGTAATGTAAGGCGCCGCGGCGCCTCGCTTGGCACCATATTTGGGTCACATTTTGGTCAAAAGTGGAATAACTCACGCGCCGAGTGACCGAGTTACTATCAGTGCGTTCGTGCGTGTATCACTCCCGCGTCCCAACCCCTTCCCCCACCCCCCGTCGTTTTGGGCGGTGGGCTTGCCCAATCCGGAAAAGCCTTTTCGACAACCGGGAAAAGCCCGCCGGACGACTAATTGGGCCAGTGCTGAAATTTTCCAACCCAACCCCATCGACGTCCCCATGGCCGCCGCAGGGTGTCCGGTAGCATAACCGTTTCCCTGATGTCGATCCCCACCTTCCGAACTCCCTCTGCCCATCGGTTTCGGTCCCGGACGGTGTCCGACGCATCGTAATGTTTAACACCTTGCTTGCGTGGAGGATGGGACCGATATGAATAAATTAAACAGTGATTCGACTAATTGGGCTGGACGCAATTAAAACTGCGCCGCGTGTGGTTCCGGTAGAGGCTTTCGGATAAGCTCCACCCGGGTTCGCGGGATTGGATGTGATTATCTGACACTAGAGATAAAAATGGCACCGGTGGGGCTTCGAAATTATCCCGGCAATAGTTCCGGCGCCTCCCGGGAGTTTGCGGGAATCGAACGAACATGATTGGAGAATGTTTGACAAATTCCATCACCGGTGTGGATTAGTTTGCTCCGTATGAAATTTTAATGTCACTCGGTTGCATAAACCAATCAATAGTCAACTTCCAACGACACGCTCGGTACCTTTCACGATAGTTCGTTATCTCGATGAAACTTCGTTTGTTTATTTATTCATCATGGCTAAACCAATCCGAAAAGTTCCAATTAATTAACTGAATCAGGTTTGCTGTTAACCAAGCTGGCAGCTGTTGCCGAGAATCTTATTGATACTGCATCCAACACGTTCGACGCTCAGAACTAAATTTCTACCAGTAGCGGAGCATTCTAACTGTGCTTCTAATGAACACATTCGGGCTTTATATTACCATAAAATTGATCAATTATGTTCTTTTTTATTTCTGTTGTTGCCGGCTAGAACCTTCTTTGCGCCCAATCCAGTAACCTAGATTCCCGGGTCCCGTTCTGGGTCACCTCCGATGAGATTTAAATGATTTTTCATTTAAATTGAGAACGAAGCGGGCTGTTCTAGCCGGAAAAGCTCCGTGTTATCACAACGGTATCCGGTACGCTCTCGCGGGGAAGGCCCCGAATGATTAGGCTTTCGGTCATATTCTTCCAAGCGTCGGTCCGCTGCTTGGCAGGGCGGCCGATCGATCGGTTTGATTAGAGGCGATCGCGCAGGTAGTCCAGCATTCCGGCGCTACGGGACTTTCCGTGGCGTCGGCCTAGCGGTACACGGACGGGGCCGATCATAAACGGATGTTTTTTTTTTACCCGCTCGCCGGCTGCCCGTCTGCCCTCTCGAATGAAGTTGTGTAACCGTAGGAACGGTGGAGTTTGGTTTTCGATGCCCAACCCCATTGACCATTGGGGAATGAATAGGAATAGGGATTTCGCCCCCCTTTTTTTTGCTTGTATTCGCCGAGCAGCAACATATTAGAAGCAAATAAGCGTTTTCATGTTCAGTATCATACCGTATTGTATCGATGTCTGTTACTTCGAATGTTGAGTGGAATTGTTTGGTAGAAATGAAAATCCAAAACAATGAGTGGAACTGTTTTGGTTGAAATGAAAATAATATACTCTTTTTTAGCAAACTTATTAGTAGAACACAACACCATCATCAACATCACAATTTTCGGGTAAATAACTTATCTTTTAATTTTTAAAAGAAAAGGCTTAAATCGTTTTTTTCAATTGTATTTCAAAAGAAATAAATTTGGGAATAAAAAGCAGATAAACATGAACTGGCTCACTTATTTGCAACAATGAAATGCGATGGCTAATTAGGTTAGTTATACTTATTTATTTACATTTTACAATAGTTTTGAAATAACTTATTGTTTTTGACCTGTTTATCACGTAAACAAATTTACAATGGATTACAGGAATGGGCAAGAATTAAGAAAATGTTTACTAATTCAATAATTTGTAATACAAACAACGGTGTTAAGCATTGTTACAGTGTCCTTTTTTTTAAAACGCAATTATTTTATACGAACAATCATTACGAAATTTGATAGGTTTATAGATTCAATTTACATCATCATAATGTTTCTTCTTTTATCCTGCTTTGATAGACATTTGAAGCTAGAATATTACTTTTTGCACTGATAACAATTATTGCTTTTTCGAATGAAATCTGTTTTAGTTGGAAAACAGTTTTCGTAAGTATAAATATAATTCGTTTACAATTTCAGTCCAGGCCAAGATTAATCTCATCCATTCGGAACGGTAGCAAAGTGCGAATCTTTAAATTGACCGCAGATTGTTCTTCCCTTTTTTTTTCTTCCCTCGCCAACTTCCGTTGCATTCTTTTTCCCCCGCCTGCAATCAGTGCCTGCGCTAATGTCGGCCTTAATGACCGAGTTATCGAAATTATGACGCCGAAATTACACACCGAGCAATCAATCGAACCGTAAAGCTGGTGCGCGTTCTGGAACAACAGAAGCAAAATAACCGAAGCGGGCGCTAAATGTTCTTGAGCCCCGTGAACCTGAATCGTTCTCGCGGCGATTACCGTTTTTGAACCGCTTATGGAACAGTCCGGTGCGCCATCGGAAGTGAGGGCCTCTGTTCGTACTTTAATGGGTTATCTTAACGGTGGGAAACAAGCAAAAGTTCTCCGCGAACGCGCGAAAACCCATCAAAACTGGCGAGAAAAATGGGCCACAAGAGAACCTCCTGCTTCTGCATGTGTGTGTGTGTTTTTTTTCGTGTGAACGAAAACTTCTTGGCCGAACGCAGGTGTGATAATTTGCAACCATACCCGGTTTCTTCCCGTCCAGCCGACAAATGAGCCATCGGGGGTTTTTTTTTGGCGTGAATTAGAAATTTAGAGTCAACGCATCACCCTCTCCTCCCGGTGTTTCCACCCGCCCAACCCACCCGAGTGTTTTCCACCCGAGGGATCCGCATCGATGCTTATGATTCGACGCTTTTCTAGGTCACCCGCATCGCGACGAACACGCAGACGACGAACGGCGCGCGACGGTTGGAGAAGTAGTTGAAAGTGAATATCATTGAATTGAAACGGGACATTTGATGACATATCGTGAAAGTTTCCAATCGCACGTCGCGCGTGCGGGCGAAAAAAAAAGGGAGCAGTGCCTTCGGTTGGGAGTTGCTTTCGATTCCACCATTGAAAGTTTAGCATTTTGCGAGCTTGGTTGTAACGTCATTTGCAGTGTAAAAATCAAGAACAGAAGCGAACTACAAATAAACTACATTCCAGAAATCTTTCGGGAGGGATGAATACATTTGATTGCCGCATTATTCTTTCATGCCAACGCAATCATCATGTAATGTTCTTGACCCGATTCTGAAGCACGGGTTTTGAAGAGAGCAATCAAGAAGCTCCTCGATTGAAGGTGAATCGCAGTTCTTCTAGCTTCCTCTTGGATGCCGCATTTTTTATGGCATCAAGCTGCGTCTCGTTCCTTCCTGAAGAGCTTATCTTTGGAAGGTTTTTATGTAGTTTCTCTATTTTTAGGAGTCAGAAACATAAAAAGACACGATGGAATAATCGGTACGTTACTTCGAGAAATATGTAAATTAATGTTGTTCCCGCCACGGTCGATCTCGATTTCGATTTCGAAAATGATCGTCAAACATCACCTCATCAGGTTGTTGTAAGACCGCGCAGGGACGTCCCGGCAGGTGGCTTGATTGTTGACGTGTTGATGTGTTTGTCAAAGACGAGCCGAACACGGCGAATGCGATCGACGCATCGATAACAGACTCGCGAGATCATGCTGCACATATGTTCCACTTGGAGGCCATCGTGTAACCGGACGGGTGGTTGTTTGTGTGCACGCGGAGAGTACCACGGGCCGCCCGACTCGTATTCCCGTTATGTCCTGGATTCCTCTCCACCCGGTTTTACTCGGCTCGAATGTACGCGAATGTGGGACAGCAACGGCCGGGGCACTTCGCGGAGGGGCAAGTTTGTGTGCATCCCCCCAACACGGACGGCCCTTTCCTCCAGACGCAACGCACATAAGGTGGCACATTGCGATGCGTTTGACACCGCGATTACATTGGCGACCGCGGTCAAACCTGGTGGAAAAGCGGGGAGTTCCCGGAGCGGGGCGGGTTTTATTCGAGGCACGAAGAAGGAAGACCCTCGCCCGCCATGACCATCCGCGTTGTGTGCGACTCCCTTGATAAACAGTGATCCGCTTCGGTTTCGGTTCGTTACATTCATCACGGGAACCATCGCTTGTCACCAGGGTTGGTTGTGGAGTCGAAAGCCTTCCTAAGCAGGCCGAGCCCTGCACTCCCGAGAACTGATTGACATTGGCTCCTCGACCGTGCACGCAAATCAATGGACAAGACTTTTGCAGAAGCTTCGTCTTTCAGCTCCGGAGGGATAATAAATAGTCTCTAGACTCGTTCGGTACCATCAGGAGGAGAACTCCAAAGAGTCAACAACTTGTTAGGAGCTTCTGTTATGCGACACTGTCTATTAAAATGATCGTCATGTCGGGGACTTACTGCGGGAAGAAAACAAAGCAAGCACTGAGAGACCAACTGTCATGCATCAAAGATCGGTTCTTACTACTTGAAGACAATTCGTATTCCGTAAGACACGCTGGAGAGTTCTTCTGGGCAATAATGTTCTTTTGTTCCACTGAATCATAAGCTGACTGACAGATGCAAAGGGAATTGAATATCATTTCAACTTACACATTACTTGAAGGCTCTTGGGGTTGGATTTTCTAACTCACCTGAAAAGACAATAAAAGAAACAAAACAGAGTTAGACACATTTCAAAGGGAGTTAAAATAATATAATTTTTTCTTGTTTCACTCTTCTGTTTTGTTATAAAATGGCTCTTTTCTCAAAAGGATTCCTTTTTATGTACATGTTGATTACCGGGAACTACCTTTTTCACGAAAATTGTCTCCCACTTGACGTTTGCCATTTCACCACTTCCCGATGACGCAAACGAACCCGAACTTCGACCCTTCCCGTTACGAATCAAACTATTTTCAGACAATAAATTTTCAATCGCAATACAAAAAACCCAGCAGGGGAATCGCACGGAGCATAAAACAACAAAGCGTGCCAAAGTTTTTTTGCCAACCGATGAGCCACCATCTATGAGGCTTCGGTGTTCAGTTGCGTTTTTCTGCTTTGCCTTTTTTTTTACAACCCCGTTTACAGCCCATCGGGCGAAGCCATAAAATGGTACGGAAATAATAATAATACGACGGCACAAGGCCCAGAAGCGTCATCGATCGTCGCTTCTCGTCATCGTTTTTCTGGTTAATTTGACAACCGGCTCCTGCCGGGACACGCTCCGCGTTTCGTCGTTATGATTATTTTTACATTTTTCGATCACGCTTTTACCGAACGCGGTGTAATTGGCTGGGGAAAAGCAATCGGAAGACGGTGAAAACACCGAAGACCCACGCTTGCCACGGGTTTGACGTGCACAATGTTGTTGTTTCCGAACAAAGGAAAAGTACAATCTGCGAAACAGGATGCTATCTCCGTCGGCGGAGATCCGTGTTTCGGAGGAGGAACCCCGAGAGCCTGGCAAGGTGCAGCGAGAGCTTCCTTTGCGGGCTTTCGTTCCGGTTCCGGTTACGTTGATGGGTTGATGCTACCGAAAATAAAAATCCATAAAAATGTTGGCAGAATTCCTCACCGCACCGCGCCGGCAACCGGAGCATCGAGCTCATCGTGAATGCATAATGAGTCCCGATTTGGTCAGGTGTCGGCCAGGGCACAGAATAAACTTTTGCGAGCCATTTTGAAACCGTGCCATAAAACTTTCCCTCTCTTCGTGACGCGGACCAACGTTGGCCGATGGTGTGTGTTATTGGGAAATGGTAATTCCGCGAAAAGGCCGTCAATTGACCGGTTCGCGAAATTTACGACCTTTCTGAGGGTGTGCAAACAGGAATCGGGCTCCACACGATGATTTCATGTAGGATAATGTTTTGTTTGCATCCGGTAAAGGTTGTTTTGGTACGTGGTTAAAAATATCCTACCACAATTTTTTTCTTTTATTTATAATTGTGCAAAATGTAAAGGAGCTCACAAAAACACGGTAAAGGATTTATTTATTTTCACAAAATTTCGATGCATGACACACATACAAGTAGCATTAGAAAAAAGGCTTTTGGAAACATTGGAAAGTCATGCAAATACGGAAAGTTATTAGAGTAAAATTTAAATTTCTTGGTTCGATTTTTTTCGAATCAAAACATCAAAATGGAAAAGAAAACCACATTTGAAGGAATGGAATAGTTAATTTTCAGTTTTCTCTTTTTAAAAAAGTTTAGATTGGATGCATCATTGGTTAAGGTCATAAGAGCATATTTTTTCATCATACAGTCTGTTTAAATTAAATTTATTTTAATATTTTGGTGAATCCATTTCCACTTTGACTAACAGTTAAAAAAACAAAAGAAGCGTTGCAATTAAAACAAGTCCAGAAGAGAAAATATTGGTTTTACTAGTACATTTAAAATCCTGAAAAACATTTCCAAAACTGTGTTTACATCAATCAGAAGGTAATTTTGTTTTGTAGATTGTAGGTGAAAGGAATTTATACTTGATTTGATGACTTGACTTGATACTTGATACAAGTTTTATGTAGATAAATAGACTATAGATACTTTTGCTACTTACAATTGCCCTAAACGGGGTACTCTTAATCATTTAGTGAACTATCTAATTGATTAGAAACAACTATGATCGGATTCTTTTCCCACGATTTATGTTTCCATTGTCTGACAAACATTGGTAGCGAAAGAATTTAATGGAGCGAAAGGAAAAGCGAGCGAAAATGCATCCGTGTGGAACCTGTTTGGCTCCATTTAATCCAAGCAACCTCCTTCCTCGAACCTCGAGCACAACAATGTAAGAAGTTTTACTTTCGGCACTAGAAAGCACCGAGCGGTAGAATGGTGGCCGCCAGATGAACAATACAGAGGAATCAAACGCTTCGTTCCCTTTTTCCCGAGCGAAAGAAGGCGGTGGTGGTGCTTTCGACGTTGGCCTGGCACAACGTTTTCCCGGGACGATCAACTCATGCGCACTGGAACGTGGGATTCACTTTCGGGCGCCATCGCACCGAGTGGAGGAAAGTGAATTTCGTCAAGGCGGTGGCTGGGGGGGCAAGAACTGGAACGAAACGAACTAGGTCCCGGATTGTTCCAGTTCGCTCCCGTTGCAGTAATGCTCCCGCGTGCGGCGGGGAAAGTGGGCAAGCGAGCCGGGAAAATTCGATCGATAACCATGATCGTGATTGCATCTGCTCACGAGTGGTACCATTTTAATGCACGAAATCGGCCAGAGAAAGAAGAGTTTAAAAACCGATCAACCTCTTTCCGCAATCGTTACTTCACGCAATCCAATCAAGATGGACTTCATTTCTGGTTCGTTTTCCGCTTCGCCTCCGGGGAAAGTGTTATTAATGAATTGGAGATGACTTTTATCGATACAAATCTGGCACTTTCATCATTAATTATTATTATTCAATCCCCGGTTGCAGGAACAACGGCACGACGGATGGGACGATGTGTCCGTTAATGGGCGTCCGCGCTGATTTTCAATTACGGTACGGCACGCTTGCGATATCCGATCCACAAAGGCGCAGTAATTACCATTGACGACACACCATTAACCTGTCCGAATAAAATGAATGTTACTGCCAGGGAAAACCGCAACCACGATGGCCGCTAATTTCCACCGTTGCTTAGGGCGAGCGAATTGAATTTAACTGCTGTCGAATGTGGAGCAAACGATTGCACCAAACAATCCGGCTGCACCGCTCCAAAACGGTGGAACACGTCGTTCTTACATCGCACGGGAGTTTGATCGTTCACCGGAACCGTACCGGGGGGGAGAGCTCGGGGTGCTTGGTCGGCGGTGGCCCGATGGGAAACAAGCACACAGTTGCCTTTAAGGTCGCCCTTGCGCCGCGACGTTTTGTGAGCGACTCGATGGTGCAATCAGCGCTAAAGAACACCGGCGCTATAAAACTCATATAAACCTGGCGGAGACGGGGAGCAGCGTCCAACGGCGGTATAAGGTGGACATTCCAGGCACGAAAACCCACCCAGCAGGGAAAGGAAAACAAAGAACATCCCAAAAGAAGTGTGTGTTGAAATAGAGGCAAAACGTAAAATACCGCACGGTTGTCGTTTCGAGCTGGATGGATCCATGTCGAGGCATTAAATTTTTATGCCTCAGAAGAGCCGCTCCTGGCCGGCTCCCCGAGGAGTCCGGTCGGAAAAGTGGAAAATCACCCAATCCCACGAAACACAGCGGTTGACAAACTACAGCGGCCTGAAGGTTGTTCCGTTTTGGGCTTCTCCAGCTTGGCTCCGCTTGGGATTAGCTTCTTTCCGGTCCGGCGGGAACCGTTGGAGTGGTACGAGACGACATGACAGTCAGTTAGTCAGTCAGTAAGTCAGCGGGTCGAGTCGGTGTTTCATTCCTCATCGCTTCCCTTCATTTGTCTCTCTCTCTCTTTTCTGCGTTGCTCTGCGGATTTTTCCATGTAACGCTTCATACCCACGAAAATTCGGGTTGGGATTGATTTGACGGTTTATGATTTCGGTCATCCGCGGTGATGTAGGTTAGTGAGACGCTGCACTCCTTCGCATCGCGGGCCGCGCGGACAGGTGAGGGAGTTGAGGCAGGAGTTAGTTGCGTGGTGTATTTTTTGTTTTGTTTTTGGCGCTCCCTTTACGAGTCAGTGACGATCGGTGGCATGTGGAAAAAAGAGTTGCCCAGATTTCTATTTTTCCCAAGGGTAAATGAAAGCGAAATTGGTTTCGTTGGTTCGTGGATGAATCATAGTGTTTTTCCAAACTGAAAATAATGTAGTACCGTTTGAGGATAACGAGGGTGCCTTCCAGCGGAAAATTATTTCTGGTGTTCTCTTCATGTGATTAATTTTACCTGCTTTTATGTTGCTCCTTAATTGACTGCATGATGGTGTGCTATTTGTTTCTCGCTTGTTATTGTCATGTTTATCTCTTTAGTTCTTTTTATTTTTTCATCTGTGAAATAATGTTTGGTTCTTACTTGATATTTGGTTGTAAACGCGATACAAGATTTTCAAATTGACCCAGTTTGGAAACGTTTTCTTGTGGCAAGAATTTTCGGAATTCCACTTGCATCAGAAAGTAAGCCATTTCTTCATCTCATAAAGGTGTGGAATTTAGATCCTTCCCCTTCAGAACATAAAGAGAAGGTTTACAACCACGCGGTTGTAAAAATGAAATTTTCATTCGCTTGTAACATGGCACAAAACACCTCATCCACGATTTACTGTATTTATAGTTAACAACGCTTTTCGCGATCAATTCTAAAACGTCGAACCATTTCGTTTACAATCACCTGGATGAATATAAAATTCCCCTCGATAAACAAAAACTCTGTAAGGTGCAGGTGGAACCAAAACCGAATGCTGATGAGGTTCATTCAACGCGATCGTAAACACGATAGGGATGAGCGTAAAAAAGCACAGCATCTTTGAGGCGCCTTGCAACAATCCGACGTGTCATGCAAAGCCATCGTCATCGACAACTTTCTCCGTTTCTGGAATAAAACGTTCTGCTGATGCATAAGATCGGTGGAACTTTGTTGGTTCGATCACGTTTTTATAGTTTTACAAACTGGTAATTTAAGAAGACTTTAATCTTTTTTTTTTTAACGACGAAGAAAAGTATTCATCAGCAGTGCATGTTATTTGGTGCTTTTTCCTGTGCTGTTTTAAATTGATCTCATCTTTTTCCCGTGCCTTCCGCGTTCATAACAATTACGGACAAATTTCTTTTCCAATCTCCGATAAATCCCGTCCCTTTCTCGGCGAACAATGGACGCCACGGCGCCACCGGACAATTCGATCATTTGCACAGAAACAAAGCCAAACTGATAGGTTGTCTGGACGTGTCGGTAAAATCCGCACAAACATACAAACAAACAAGCGTAGGATCTTCGGAACCTGTCCAAACGTTTGGAGCATCTTGAGACGATGACGGGCGATTGTGGGTTCGCCTTTGACGTCTTCGTTGACGATGCGGCGAAGGAATCATTCAGCGGCCAACAAATGGTCAGTTGCAGGCTATTATCATGTCAATTTGGTCGATCTTTGTTTGCGAAAAAAAACATTGATGCCTTCGGAAGCGTTGAGGTGGAAGAAGAAAAAAGCACCTTCAGCATAAGAAAAAAGCTGCCCATGCCGTTTTCACTTTCCATCGAAAGCCTTACCGAGCAGCAGGCGTTCGGCTTTTTTATTTCTTCTTTACGATTTGCCACACCGAGGGAACCGAGTCTGTAATTTTGGTCGTTGACTTCTGATGCGGACATCAGGGGGTTTCGATTTCGCGGCGACTTTACCGACCGCTTCCGGAACGCCGGGATTTGCGATCGGAAAGAAATCGAAACCGAATCGCCCCGATGACCGATCGGGTCTTCCTACGGTGGATAATCTTTGCACCACACAAGATTAACCGCTTTTTTGCCCCCCCTGTCCCCGTCCGTCCGTTCGTTTCTCTGCATTTTCACTACATTTGCAACTCCGATTGGCGGGTTTTTAATCAACATCCCAATTTCCCGCGGCTGGATTTGAATCGATTTTTGAAATTGAATTCCCCACCGCACGACCCGTTTCCTATCGGCGAATGTATTTTTTTTGTTTTCTAATTTTTTGTTTGTTTTCTCTAGTAGCTCCTGAGTGGGGATAAATAAGGGCAAATTGATAGCTCGATCGGAGAAAATTGAAGTTGATTTAAAACAATCGGTTTAATCAATATCACGCGACCACCCATTCTTGCTTCCGCGCGGGGCATCTCCAAGAATGGAAAGCTCCTCAAGCGAACGGACGCGGGAAATGGCAAAGGAAAATGGATGAAAAAGCGTGACGTCTTTCAACGTCGTTCAGGGAACGCGTTGGTTAGCTGATCGGGAACGGATTACCGTCTGGGTTGAATTTACCATACATGGAGGGAATTTCTTCCTCAACTCTAGGAGCCCGGGAAATGTGGGTGCTTTTTAACGCTTTTTCTTGTGTTTCCTACTCGCAAATATCAGCACGCTTTCTCTTCATTGGCAATGCATGGTGGAATTTATGCTCCTGTTCTTTTTTTTCGGTCCGTCTTATTTGTTTTCGGCGGTTCGTCCGGAATGGACCGTGAGCATGGATGACCGAAAACGCTTTTGTTTGCTCCACACATGGCAGTGACAAATTATTATGGGTTAGTTTTCTTGCGATCGTTTATTTTTTCACTCCCCTCGGTTTCCGATCCGGCCGGCCGACCGGTCACGGTACTAAAAAAGCGCGATTGTTTGTGCAAAAGTAAAAGTTAGTGAATTTGCATACCGACCCGCGTGGAGAAGGAAAGGTGTGAGTGCACGAAAACAAATGCTCCACCCTCTGGGAACACGTTTCTTGTGCTTCAAACTATCCTTGAACATTGTTTTTTTTTTAAAAGCGTGGCACGAAAAATGGTTTTATCCAATTGACATAAAAATCTCGCCCATTATCCGCTTGATTGATTGACCTGGAACGGTGGTTCGCATTCGTTCTCCGCCCGGGAAATAGCTTCAGCCCGGGCATCTCGTGGTATGGCAATAAACTGATTCACAGTTTCGAAAAAAAAGGGGAAAATGGGAAGCCAACAAAAAAGGCCATCTGTTTCGATATCGAGAGGTTATGCTAGGAAAGGAAAAACGGACACTTTTTAGTCGACCAAAAACCTCAGAAAAGGTGAACGCAAATAGGCACACAACTCCTGAACACGTTCAATCTGTTCACCATTCTTGAGGGTGAAGAACTTGGTCCGGACGTTCCAAGAGGCTCCCGGTGCCGCATGCCGTTAGAAGGTATTTGACCTCCGGCTCATTTGGAAACAGCTGTAGTCTAGATCTAGACAACCGCACACACTTGGCGGCGAAGGAAGCCGCTTTGTTTGCTTGCCTGCTTGGCTCGCGGAATTCGCGGAGCACGAAGCGGGCGGGGGGGATTCTGCACAGCATCGATGATTGCAGCAAACACCCACCGGCTACAATTAGATGTTATTATTTCACGAACCAGCGTGCACAAATCTTTGCCAGGGCGAAGGCGAGTGGTTGCCTTTGTGGTGGAGTTCGTTCGAGGCATAAACAGTCCTGAGAAGGAAGTAGATTTTGGTTCTTTGAGATGTTATGTTCATAATATCCAAGAGGAGGATGCAATTCTCTTATAAAATGTCAAAATAACAAGTGATTCTATTGTTTTAGTTTTTGAAATTAACGCAAATTTTATGCTGTCCAGTTGAGTTTTTGGAGTTTTCCGCTTAGCTTTAAATTTATCGTTATTTGGATATTATCTCCCAAATTAATGAGAAAGTGTTTGAAATGCTTTCCTGTAGATTTTGTTTCATTTCTAATTCATGTTTCTCTTTTGGTATTCAATTGATGTGTATTAACAAGTATTTTAAATAATAACGTAGATTTGTAGGAATAATATATTTGACATTTCACCGAAGCATGTCCAATAAAATATGCTCCTTCATGCTCCGTCTGCGTGATCTAATCCTTGCCAATAAACATGAAATTCCCGCTATGAAACTTGAAACCTTCGAGCGCGGGTTGAGTTTAGCTTTAAATTGTACTGTTGCCATTTTTTACGAGCATCCTGTCCGGCTAGACAACCGTCTGCAGCCCTCGGGCGATCGTCGTTCCCATCGACCGGGGCTTGGGACGACCGAATACGCGAACCCAATATCGATTTCGTTCCGAGCCGTTCGCAACTCCGGCATTCCGGTCGGTTATGGTTGAGTTGCAGTTTGTGCCAAATGTGTCACCCGGTGTCCTTTTGGGTTTCGTCGGGCACACACACACCGAATGGTGCTTTCACTTTACCCTACCATTGCGCCGGGTTCCGAAATTCGATTGTTCACCAACGCGGGGACCGGATTCCACGTCGATGCCGGTTTGAAGGATGACGCATGTCACCATGTCGCGTGAAATTAAACTATTTGCCGGCGGGCCCGGGCCGGTGGAACGGAGGGAGTGAGGGCTAAACAAATCCACTAAGCGGTTCCAGCCCGTTCGCTTTGTCCTTCGCTTTCGCATAATGCTTTTCCATACTTCCCGTCCCGAACACACCGAACGTAAGCGCGTGCCTCGTTCGAGCGAGTGGCTTTCAATAAGAACGATGAAAGTGAGTTAAATGTATGTTTATCGAATCATGTGCGCGGTACGCTTTTCCCACCGCAAACCACCGTGCAGCGTCCAAGTTCACGGACTTCGTGACGGTTCCGGTATGGTTCGTCGTTTTGTCTCGCTCCATCCGAGGCCGATTCAGATTCATGCTTCTTGCGCTTGCTTGGTGGAGATATTTATATTTTTTCCCCCATCAACCATCCCCACCCCCACCCTCACCACCCTCCCGAACCGACGATTTAGTGGATGCCATTTCCATCGATCGTCGCGAGATGTAAAATGTGAAAGTGAACTCGCGTGAACTCGCGGGCGCCAAACGCTGCTGCGCTTCTGAATCTTGGTTGCATCGCCGGGTGGTGGCGATCATCGCGGGCTTATTCCACTGCAATACATCCATCGGTGGGTAGAAAGTTGTGAGTGTAGGTTTTTTCTTATTCTCTTTTTTTTTCGTCCATTGTGCGGGGTTGTTTTGTCCGTGACTGCATCGTTGGTGAATGTAATCTTCCTGAACGAGCATGTTTCAATGCGAAACGGAGCTCAATAAACACTAAATCAACGGGCAAGCATCGTACCCGGAAGGTATGCAAGTTTGTGACATTGTTGGAAGATTTATAAATAAATCTCATGGTCTCTGGGGTAATTCAGAAATATTGAAGCTCATCGAGTGAAAGGAAATTGGTTGAAACAGTGAAATTCTACTGTTTGCATTTATGGAAACTGCGACAAAACAGGAAAATAAATACATACCAATCCTGGCCTACTAGATTAAAGTCCTTCTTTCACAACAGGAACCTAAAAAATGCCTAACTTTATTATGGAAATGACTGAAAAAATGGTCAATTGTTTTTGTTTTCATTTTATCGATTGGATTTACTTCGCACTGTTAACAAAAAAAAAAGTATAGATCAGTTTGGTTTTTAAAAATTGGATACATATGATTTAATACATTCTAGAAATTTGATTGTGCTCTCATAGTTTTCCTTCAAGATCTTACGCCACTTTCTAGCCCAAGTGTTAATGATTCGAGACTTGACAACCAACTCGGCAGAACCTTAAATCATTAAGTGAAATTGTCATCTACTTTTCCTCTCCATGGGGCACACAGTCTCTCACAATTTCCTTTGCATTTGCATAATTTGAATTTAATTATCCTTCCATTAGCAATCCAGCCATTCACTTCTGAAACATTTATGGTTGCAAAGTTGCTTCGGATTTTCCCTATTCATGGTACACTCATTTCGCGGAAGTAAGTCCGGGGAAATAAGAAATGGCTCGAGTCACCATTTTCATCCATCATCCAGGCTCTGATTCACTAACCGTTCTTTTTCAAGGCTGCTTTCGCGAAGGATTGCTCAACATCTCCACTCCGGGAGCCCTGCCGGGGTTAAGTGACGTCAAATCAGGCGTGCGGTTTTGTACCGTTGCAATCTGCAGCGTTTACGGTGCGGGAATGATTTTCATTGCCGCAGTGGGAAAAGCCAACTGGTTTTGGGCCTGCAGGGCGTACCCTGGTGGTGACGACGTCTTGTGCGGAAATAGCAAATCGCGAGTGTCACGAGACTGGAGGAGTTTGCGATGCTGACGGCGAGGACTAATCGGATACCTTGGAGTGCCTGGAAGACTCGCTTCAGGAGCAGTCGGTGTTGTGTAATTTCCGGCCGTGCAGGGAGAGCAATCGGTAAGGGAAGAGTAGTGAGGTGATGGTCCGGTTCACTAATTGATAACATCCTTCTGAATGAACGTGAGCTTAGAAAACAAGCCGGCCGAGGAATTCTAACAGTAGATACATTCCCAGGCTGTGCGTTCCGGCAGCGTACGCACCGTTGGAAAAGTAACGGTACGCCAGCGTGTCGCCATTTCCCGGGCAAGAGCTGGGGCTGATAAGAACTCGTTCGCAAGGAAACAACCTCGCGTCCGGTCTGCCGACCCAGATCTGGAACCATCGTGCAAAGAAGAATCGTTCATTGCATCGGATGTTGCTCTTGATGGATCGATCCGCTCTCGGTACGATGTTGCGTTTTCCAGCTGGAAAATCCACCGATAGGCTGCTGTAGCCCAATCGCCGATCACGGATGACAGTTATAGCTTCATTTGGCGCCGGGTAGAGAGCATATAATCGTGCGATAAAAGATTGGGATGGGAGCGCAGCTAGAAAAGCATCCCACCACCGCCCATTGGTTGGTGTGATTAGAGGGACCGGTGAAAATGGCTCCTAAGTGGGGTAATCAGTGACTCATTTACTCGTTAACCCGTCCGGTCCCAGGCTGTGTGGTGTGCGGAAAAACGTGTGCCTCTACTGAATGATTTATTGATGAATGATTTATGATGGGCCGGCGTGCATCGTCGGAACAACCGTCGGACCATTGTTGTTTTGTCGCCTCGTTAGGGGCGTTGTCCATCCGTTTTCCAGCCATTGTTTTCCACCAAACCACATTCACGCACACCCCGGTGGACCATATTCGGTCGATTGAGATCTCACCGAAGAACTGGTAGTGATTTATCATCCAACTTAGCGCCTCTCGTTACCGATGGAAAGTGCCAAAGGTTAGGTTACAAAATAATCGTCCCACCAGAGAAAAACTTTGTTTAGAAGCAGAGAAATTCAAGCGGTTGATGATTGATCGGTTTTAGAGCGATTTAGACGGAAAAGGACGAAAGTTATTTTCACACGAAACACATTTATTGAGTGGTACTCGTTTATCTAGTTTTTTTTCAAGTTCAGTAATAACGGTTCAATTTGAGTGGAAAGTAGAATAATTAGATTTGAAACAAAAATTGTACGTTATTGCTAAAATTTCGGCCGATGAAAATTAAACAAAAAGTTATATGTGATATCAGTTTTCAAAAACAATTTATCACCATGGTTCTCGATAAAAACCACAGTTTCAATCAACATGAAAATAACAGGTGCGCAGAAAAATACTCAAATAATTTACGGTAACGATCTGTTTCACCTGTAACGATATTGTTTTGCTCTGCTTGAAGTGAAACACTAGGAGATTAAAATAAAAATGATCGGAAAAAGATACTTGAAATCCAAAGAAATTCTTCTGTAAACAACTGCTTTATCAGCAAAAACCATCGGGCTGCTCCATTGGACGATGCCTAATGAAAAATGGATTCATTGCAACCTAATGAAAAAAAGGTTATTACTTTCTGCAGCATTTCTTTAGATTGTGTCCCATCCGGTTACTGTTTTTTTCTGTTTCATGACAAAAACTTGAGAGCATCGGTCGTATGGAAAAAATATAAGAAAAAGTTTCGATGTACGGATGTCCTCAAAACACGATTGCTTGCATCGTCATTACATCCGGGATTGAGCAGAGCTTCTCAAAAAGTAGTTTTAACAGCAAAAAACAGCAAGTTAGCTTTTGGATCATCAAAAGGATTTTATTGAGAGCAACATTTTTGGTTCGGAAGTTATCTTATGAACATAAAACTGACGTTTATAAAACAAAGAGAAGTCAAATAAGGTCTTATAGTTCTTAAGTTCACACCAAATTATTTTATTTGGTTAATGTAGCTATCCTATCAATTCATGGGGTTTATAAGAGGGCATATAAGTTCCTTAAAGAATGGTAAAAAATTGCTAAATATATAATAATCCATACCATTTATCTACAAGTTAAAGCCTTAAAACCTGCACGAAAGAGTCCTACAAAACGACCGATAGCTTGTTCGAATGTAATCAAAACGAATTCTAGCAACCCAGTTGTTGGTTAATTAGAAGTGAGCTGTTGCATAAAAAATGTCAATCGACTCGATCATCACGATTTTCACGACGCAAAATTCGACACGCCGTTCGCTCCCATTTAGTTTACTCCCGAACCGTTCAAATCGCTTTTCTAGCACTTGCTGATTGGTTTGACTTCCGCTGTCGTACCCCCGTTTTCCCGCCCGTTTGCTTCGAGCTGGACAAAAGGTCTGGACCAAAACACCCTCGTTGTTTAGTTTTCCTTCTTCTGCTTCTTCTTCTTCTCTGGCTCCTCGTTGTTGCATCCCCCGTTTTCGGCACGTTTTTTTTTTATCCCAAATCGCAAATTTCAAAGCGCTCGCTCTCGGTTCGGCTCGGGCTGAGGGCAAAAATTACCAACGCCAGACACGATCGGCTTCCCAATTCCCTATCTTAATTTCAAATGATTTGTGCCATTTCGAACGACTCAAAGGAAGCCACAGCACACAGAGAAAAAAAGAAGAAGAACCATGCCATCCATACGATCGATGATCGTGCGCCCGACAATGCTACACACACACACACACGGAGTGGTGAGAAGAAAACTAGACGCTTCTTCTTCGTGGCTTTTTGGGCTGTTGCCCGTTTTCCCCACTCCCGGCCAAACGTGGGGACAGAGGCGGGGCACGTTTTCAACTCGACACCGAGACCTACTTTTTGGCAGTTTTTCTGGACACGGATTCGCCATAGGGCCATCGGAATTGGGGGACCCAGGGAGAGGCAAGTCGATGGAAAAATGGATATTTTGAAGTAGATGAGCAGTACACGAGCCGAGTGTGGGGGGGGGTAAGAAACGAGGGGGAAAATACGGGGAAACTCCGGGAGTTTCGGGCGCTTGCTTCAACAACCTTCTCGTGCTACATCGTCTAAAGATTGAAGATTCCCGAACGGAGTGGTTCTCACGACAACGAGCTTCTTGGCCGGTTCAGAAGTCTCCATTTCCCTACCCCGGTGTTTGGGGAATTCTTCTTCTCACCCCTCTACATCCCTTTTTCCCTAATGGTTCTTCTATCACGGTTTCCCAGGGCGAGCTGTCGAAACCTTGACCTCGCGTTTGGGCGCCATAATGAAGCGTTCGAGAGGATAGAATTGACCTCCAAAAGAGGGGAACAAAAAGAATCGATCCCCAATTTGACTCCCAATCCCAAGACGTCGAAGAAAGCCGCCGAAGGAACGGAACGGAATGAGATGCAATCGTTATGGAACCGATTAAGGCTCGGGAGGGGGGGGGGGGGGGGGGGGGGGATGACTGCCGTTTGGAAGCATTATTTCGCCGCCCGGACACGGCAGGTCTCGTCCGAACTGTACCGGTTTCGAACGCGGTTCCGACGGTTGCGACTCATGACTCGCTCCATTACGTAAAGCCCCGAAATGGATGAATAACCGAGAAAAATCAGATTAGGTCACCGAGTTCTGGCCCCCGGCCAGTGTGTGCTCGTTGCGGGGCACCATTTTGGGCACTGCTCACACACACACGCGTGCACACACACAGACTGCAATCATTTTCTAATCAAAACCCAAACAATTACCTGGTGAAATGATCTCTCGCGCACCGTTTTGCCTTCTTTGCCTTGACCATGTGGTCCGCAGCGAAGTGTCACGCCGCCTTTTGGACGGGCAAAGATGAAGATAGAGGAGGAACGGGTGGATTTGGGAAGAGGGACCAGAGGGGGAGGCTTTCCCATGACCACGCGGGTGTTTGTACTCGATCCAGCGCGAAGCGTGAAAACTGCAACGGATCGATTTGTGATTGTGCCCCCGTGAGTGTACGCAGTCTCAAGACCCGAACGGCGCTTGGCCTTGGGTTTCGGCGGATCATTTTTCCACCTCCCCCCAGATCCATGGCCAGGGCCTCCATGGTCAGGTTGCGATCCGGGATCCGTTACATAAATTGATTCAGGTGATCCGAATAATGGTGATAATTAAAAGTAAGCACGAAAAAGAAAGCGCAACCGATGAGCCCGTGATTAATTACCCCGACGCCCCGTGCGCAACTGCGTAAACACGGCCACCTTCAACGTGGCGTATGTGTGTGTGTGTAGTTTTCTTTCTGGAGCATCGTAATGCTTTTCCTTTGGAGCACGTCTTTTGCTGCCATGTGATCGAACGAGCAATTCGGTAGAGAAATTCACGGGCAAACCTTGATGGCATCAGATAACCTCCTTCCCAGTTTTCCCAGATGAGCTAAAGCCAATGGAGAAAAGAGTATAAACCTAACAAACAAACAAACAAATGATCAAGTGCAAGAGATCCGCCACCATGGTCAAGTTCGGTTCGACTTCCTGTTTTGCTTCCACTCAATCGAAGCTGATGAACCCGATTGACTACTGGACCGAACGATCGATCGATCAATTATGGCACATGGTGTGGCGCACACTTGGCACCCGTCATTACCCACACCCCGTATCTCACCCTCAGAGCCGCCTCATTAAAGACCCCCTCCCCATCGAGGGACTTGTTTACCCGGGGCATTTAGGTCTCCCAATGAAGACTCCACGCGCCACGGATCGATAATTATCCTTCGCCTGCGTCCCTGCAAACAGTGCGAAGAGAGTACTCCGCAGCCACGCCAGGCTTTTCCGTCGTTGTATAATGTCGTAATCATCGATCGTAACACTTCCTGCCCGGTGCGATCGTGGTGCGTTCCGCAAAGCCTGGAAAGCGGAGAGGTTATCTGATCTGATCTAACAGATCGGTTCGTTTGGTCGCCACTGACACAGATTTGGCCTCAGCACACACACACACACACGCACACCTCTGGGAGTTTGAATCCCGATTCGCTTGCGATTGAGGTTGGTCAGGGAAGTTGGTCGTGGAAATTAAGGTTGAGCGTTCAAATACGTTCATCTCGTGAATGGGTTCATACGAACTTCTTTCAGCAACGTTCCTTAAAAGGACGAGAAAGACCATCAAAACGTTACTTCTTTCCGCGTTGCCACACCTGCCTCGAACGGGATAACGTTTCGTTTTGCTTCCCCACGTCTGCAGACTCTTCATTTCTCCCCCCCTTCGTCGGCCGGCTTATGCATATGTCAGTGATGTTTATGATTGAAATTAGAAAGCACATTTCTATCGCTGTCAAAATGTTACGACCTGCTCGTCGACCAGGGCCCGTTATAGCGTCGCAGGTCGCTATCACCGGGCTAATGTATTTTATTTGCATTCGCAACCATAAATAGTGAACTCTCCTGGCGGGGAAACACATCGCCTAATGAACACACGCGAAGGGAAACCACGCTTTAGATTTCCAAATCCGTCTGTATTATTTAACTATTTCGCAGCGATATCTGGTGGGATCGGTTGATCCTGGATGCTTTCAAGGGAAGCACATTTGCATTGATTCGTCTGATAAATATTCCAAACCAACCAATTAGTTTTTTTCTTGCGTATAGTTTAGCTTGGAAAGACAAATGGGATGAATAATTTTGCTCTCCAATTTTTGCTTTTCTCATTTTTGTTTGATACATTGATTATGTTATTTACACCGATTGTCGATAAACTTTGTTTTTGGGATTGAGTGAAAAAAAATGCCAGTAAGACGCAGATATTGGAGAGTTGATGAAAAACAGTAATCCATAAAGTAGATAATTCATCGGAAATACTACCAATATACTCAAATATGTCTATTTAGCATTTTGTTTGTTGTCTGTGGAGAATAAAAAAATCAACTTTGGAAATAAGCTTCGAAGTACTTAAATCATGTTAATTTTTTTTTTATGTTCAAAACAATCATATGTTTTGAAACTAACCGATGATGAATAGTACACCGAAGGGTATTAATTCTTTCTAATTTCTACACCGGTATAAAAGGTAGATAAAAAAAATTCCTGCAGCAAGTTGGATAGAGAGAGAGAGAGTTCATGCTCAATTTTCTAAATTGATCAACTTCAACGAAATGTCTACAAATCTGTTATGTCTTACCAAAACGTATTATTGTCACTATTGTTCAGATCGCTAACAGTTATCAAATATTTAATGCAACATGCATATTTGAATTATCGTCTAATTTTTCATTCTCTTCTCTAGTCAGCATTTAGTCCAGTACAGCTTTTGAATCCATTTTCCTGGGCCTTCGTAACATCTGAAGAGAAGCTGTAACCTGGTTTTACATAACAGGTTTCAGGAATGGATGGCGTGTTCGCTAGCCATAATTGATAGAACTCTGACATCGAACATCGTCGGAGAATTCCACCGACTCTTCAGGGGCTCATCCAAACTTCCACCTCGATCAAAACAAACATAATTGATCATATTTCCCTCATTCCGTGGCGATAAACAAATCCGTTGATCTTTCACCGTGTGCTACCGCCGAACAGTGATCGCGACCTGTCGACTCCCGACTGGCCACACCTGATCCGGTGTGGCGCTGGGACCGGTTTTCTTTAACCTACAGCGCCAGAGCTCGAGCTCCGATCCGTTCGCTTCGCTTACCTCTTTCACCTGTTGAACTTAACCCAGTTACGGACGTGGTCAGCGTGGTGCCGGCGACGAGCGCTACCAGCAGCAGGACCGTGGAGGGCAGCCACCTGCGGCCACCTTCCTGCCGGCTTCGAACGACCGTCAGCATCATCATCACCGATTTTTGCCGTCAAATCAACACCACTTCACTTCACACTCGGTTGCTCTTCCACTCGGATGTTGGGCACTGCAGCGACGGACACTTCTGGGTGCGGATCACCGACACTTGAGCACTCGCTCGCGGCAAGAACAGTCACACACTTCACGCGGGAAACCTGACCAGGTCGGAGATGGACCTGACCGATAATGATCTATCGGTGCGCTTTTAGTGTCGTTTTGGGGCTTTTGTTTCGTTTTCACCTGGCGGCGTTGTTTTGTCTGTTTTGTGTCCCTCTCCTGGAGCCAGAGGTCGTCTGCTCAAGTGTGTCAGTTAATTGACAGCGATGGTACGCATCGGTCCGGCGAGAGTGCGATAAGCCGGATCCGGTTCTCTTCTGACGCGAAGGGTTCGATTCTGAGGGTACTTAAAAACACACACACACACAGCCTCCAGGGCTTTGAGATACGCACAGAAATAAAATAAGGTTGAAAAAAGTTAATCGCCCAACACGCCGGATGCCGCACTGTAGGCGTGCGCGCTTGCGTGTATTTGTGCGGTGTATGTATTCTGTTGTTGTTCAGTTTCGTCCGTTCGTCGCTTCGCTGCGGTCACTTTCACCCCAGATTCCAAGGAAAGAGAACCTTGAACTTTCCCTTGCTGGCGAAGAACACGCAGCGCACAATATCCCGGCCGCAATGGTACACGGTTCCTTGTCCTCTTGCCTTCTCGTTACCCGCTTCGGACCTGCTTCGATGACAGGACCGTGAATGGTTAACCTGTAAGCACTATTACACTACGATTTCTTTCCTTCCAAAGGATTCTTTGCCAACTCGGTGTTGGTTTTTCTTGCAGTCCGTACTGTGTTCCGGTGTGGGTGCGCGTCGGAAATGGCTCACTTCCGCGAAAGTTTCATCTCGTTCACACACTGGCCACGGTGCACGACGTTCCGGTCTTTTCCGGCCAGCCAGCCGGCCCGAAAAGAAAGTAGCACTTTGGGCGCGCGCGCTCGCGTAACGGACAATTCACCATCAATCCACTCGGCAGCGTCTTGGCGGCCCGTCTTAGGGCGGGAGGAGGTGTGTTCGCCGGGTGGAGACTGGGACGTCGAAGTACTTCTTGCGGGTTTTGCGCGTTGCGCTCGCGCGACTCTCGAGACGGGAATGAATCCGCCGTTCGATCGTACCGATCCCGGTCCGGGCAACTGCTTCGCACTCGCCACTCGGAGATCGTCTTGCGTTCCGCGGGGGGAGGAGGTTCGCGATCGTGTTCGCGTTTCGCTGTTTGCGCGGCCGCTTTCTTTTTACCACCACCTTCTCGCTCACTCGCCCTGGGCCGGAGAGGTTCGCTTAGCCCCACCACACGCCACAGCTCGCATCGGCGTTTGCCGTTAGCTTTCTTTCTCCTGCTCTTTCGGGTCGCGGATCGTGCGGATCGCTTTCTCCCGGGGTCTCCAAGCTTCCCGGAGCTGCCTTCACCGCTGCTGCTGAAAGATCGCTGTGTTTTTTGTTGTTCGTTGCGAGCCAGCCACTGACTGCACTGACCGTCTCGGGGGAACTGGACGCTAGCGCTGCCCGGTGCGCAACATATATATTAGAACCGACGGTTTCGACGGCCCGAAACCGAAAGCTTGCTTGAGCTTGCGCAGCAGAGAGAAAGCTCCTTCTCGTCTTCAGCGAGGCGATCCGACTCGCGCGACTCGTTGGTTTTTCCCCGACTGATACGTTCTCCGCGCGATCGTCGAGACGATGGGCCTCTCGAGAAATTGAAACATCATTGACCGATGCTGCACTGATTGGGCCGCACCGCTTCCTACCGCTTCGGGAAAGAAAGCGTATCTATTGGCTCTCCGCTGCGCTTCGCATCCACGCTCGCGATCGCGCTCTCGATCTCTTCTTGAGTAAGGCCTCACCATCGATTATGCTACTCCTTGCCACCGCTCGATTGTGCATGTTGGGTTTTGACTTTGTTATTTTTACCTCATCGATTGCCGTTCCGGGGCGTACTTGGCTCGACAAAAGGGGACAACTTACTGCCTCCTCCGGAAGGACTATCAAGAGCATCTCTTATCAGCGAGTGTTTATTTGGCTCGCCGTGTGACACCGGTTCACGTTTTTTTGGAGAAGGAGAAAGGCGTCTCGTCGGTGCGGGTGAAGATGTTTTGCTCTGCTTACCGATTTGCGATCGAGTGTTTTGCTATTTTTCATGCTGAGAGTCCTCTATCGAGATTAAAATAGCAAAGCGCTTCTAATTTACTTTATGCGAGCAGGGGTTTGTTTTCTCGATTATCTATTCTTGTTACCTTTTCCTTTTGCCACGTTTTATGTTTACAGGTGGACTTTATATAGTGTCAACTCTGTTTTAACGAGTTTTATTTGCGCTAGTGTTTTAAATGGTTATGTATGAGGTTATTTTCAATTCAAGTTATTTGAATAATTAAAATATTTTCCTTCGCACGGAAACATTGATAATCCAATTGGTAATATTTTATTTCAGTTTAAACCAAATACAAAAAAAAACATATTGAACAAGAAACTAATAGTAAAAAACTTGAACGGTTTTAAATAAAAATACTCGTATAAATCAATGAAAAGAAACAAAAAGTAAAAATTAGTAAATCACACTTTGTTGTCGTATATTTATTGCAAAAACAATTGATTTGTACAAAATAGAAAAAAATAGAAAAACTAGTACTGTTAATCGTACTTTTCAATTTTTTTTTAAAGGAATAAAGTTTTTACTATATTAAATAGGTTGAATATTTTAACTAAGCAATGTGAAAATATAAATAATACAAAATTAATTATAAAACAACACCCAGAAATGGCTTTAAGCGCATCAAGCTTAGTTGTGTAGAATACATTTCTAGTTTTAACCATAAATACCACATTGGTTTCATGACATTGTCATATATATTTCCCCTGACGCGGTGGATTAAGATCATCTAGTAAAAAAACAGTCCCTTTTCCCCTGGTTCCACAACGGAAAAAGTTGCTCGTGGTCGCAGTATACCCCTTCTCGAATGGCATCGGCGATAATGGCGAATGGCTATGACGATGGGTTCGGTGCTTCCGATCGTGCTCATCATTATGATGCGAACGATGATGCTCATGCTCGCCGCTTACCGCTATAATGTGTACCAGTGGCCCATATTTGGTCGGATTGCGTGGATTCCGCATGGCTGTACAGGTTTGCCTTCCGATCACGATCGTGATCGATACCCTTGTTTTCCGGCGCGGTGCGTAATTTCTCACCGTTCTAGGGCACCTCACTTCAACGCTGGATCCCGATGCCTTCGAGGGTATTTGTTTTTGAATCTTTATATTTTAAAATCATACTTGACAATTCTTTTTAATCCAGTATATTGTTTAATAATATTACACAATAGATTCTAGTCGGTTCATACTTGTTTCAGAATTATACAAAAGTATGTAACATGAAGTTCGTTAATGCTTGCAAATTGTACAAATATGTGGAACATTTCAACAAATTTTAGTACCCAAGCATCTTACACTATCTTTCCGCAATCAGCACACAGCAATGCTAAGCAAACAGCAATAAAAATCGTTCACGTGCTACGCTTTATGTTGCGTGAAGATCAGTGATTTACCTCGCCACATAAACATCGGCTGCACGTGTACAAAACTACGGCTTATGCTTACCCTCTCACGAAGGCATCGGCGGCGCGGGGACAGAAACGGAAAACTAGATCCCTTTTCGGATTCAACTCAACCTCCACCGGGACGGCCGATTCCGGGCGACTCTGCTGGATATGTGCATCGTTGGCATTTATTTACGACAATGGGGTTCACGAAACCTCCGCACAAGTGGAAAAAAAACAACGCAGCATCGTATCGCATGCATAAATAGCGGGAAAATGCGAATTTTCTGCCTCACCAGCCGCGGCCGTCGTGGGCAAGAAAAGCTGCGGCCTTGTTTGGCTGGAGCCTGGAAACCAATTGAACCGTTTTTCAGTGCATACAAATCTTCCGATGCGATGGTGTTGGTAGTGATGGAGGTGGTGGGCTGCTGTTGGGGTGGCTCGTTGGCGCTATTTGCGGAGGCGATGCAGTTTAGCTGCAGGTCGGAGCTGATGCACTTGCTGATGATGGGAGAAAGTGCCCTTAGTGTAGATTGCGAACGCATGCTGGCGGAGGCCGTTTAAATTGTGGCCTAGAACAAGTTTTCCACCCACCAGTTTTCATCCCGCACGTTCTTTCAGCTTGTTCCAGATGGGAGTTTGCGTTGGTGTTTGTAATTTATGATTTAAATTCAAACTAATCACTTTAGGCTACAAGTTGCTACAAAAAGTATAAACAAGACCGCCGTTGTATAATTTTTTGAATGTGAATAGTTCATGCGCGTTGTTGACAGAATGGTTTTCCGTCTCGGAAACACGGCAGCTGCGGCAACCGGTTGCAACGCTGGTTGCTGAAGAAAGTGTTGTTTGCAATTGTCCACACGAAGCGTGCACTTTCCCCTTTTGGGGAACGATGCCTGTGTCCATCTGGCCAGCTGGTTAATGGCATTATTTCCGAACGACACCAACCAGAAATCCAACCGCCGCCATCGTGCATATTATCGTAAACGAAATGCTCATCTATGCGAACCGTGGATCCGCGGGAAAAGCATGAAAATTGAAGGAAACAACCGCTGACCGGTAACAGAGAAAGGAAATGAGTGACCGACGGGTGGAGGAAATGCGATCGTTTGACAAGTAATGACGACATTGTTTAACTTTTATTGCCAGCGAAATGGCGGAGCCTGGTGCTTAGTGGCAGGGAGAGTTTTCGTTTTCACTCCACAGCGACTGGATTGACGGTTTTTTTTTTTGTTTTCCAACCTTTTTCGAATGTTAATATTCAATCTATCGTTTGGTTCGTTGTGGACTCTTTGTGCGAAGCGTATTATATTCATATTTTTAATTTCTATTAATCTACTTAGAAACTGGGAGTTCATGGAAATGGAAGTTTTCATTGTCGAGATTTTAAATTCAATATTCTCATTCATAACACATTTAATTATTTAAACATAAGTAGTCTCTTCAAATGGTATGTTGAAAAATATTGTGATAAACAAAAGTGATCAAATGAACTCCTCGGCTATTTATTGGGTGATATTTAGGTTCATCTGTATTCATCAATAAACAAACCGAATGATTAAATTAAAATATTTAGCTAAACTATCCCTAAATCACCTCCGTTTGGAGCACGTGTTCACAAACATAATCGCCCGATGCATTGCCACGATAAAGAATCTATGTTAAAGAGGTGCGATGTAAACAGTTGGATGAAGATCCCTTTAGGCACAAGAGTTAAAACATGGTAAAAAGAAAAGAGAAACACACACCTTACATTTGCCTTAGCTTGCCGCGAAGGCGCAAAGATGCAAATGCCTTGGGGAAATTTATTTCCCTTCGGAGAGCCCACATTAAAACCGTTGTTATGAACCTTAAACGGGACTAGGGAACACGGCGAGATGCTACTGTGCGGCTGGCAATCTTCGTCGTTTGCACGGTGGAAGGTATGGGTTCACCTTTTTATTTCGCTTCTTCCCCAGAAACGATTAGAAGAACCGGTCGTTGTGGTGTTTTTTTTTATTGCTGGGTGTGCACTTTTTTTACACTCTCACTGTACGGTACGATGGCAGTGTCATGCTGTGATTGTAAAGTTTTTCACTCTCCACTGTCGCTATTATTGGCTATAAATTTGCATTCAAGCGATTCTTTCACACGTGCGGTGGAGACTATGCAAATATTAGCTTTCGCTTGTGCCCTTCATCAGCATCCATTCCAAAGTGGGTGGCTTGGGGGAGGATCTACATTCAAAGGCAGCATTGCTTGAGGTTCACGGGGTGATTGTAAAAGATAAAAAGAAAACATACCAACATAATCTATACGCTTTTTGTTTTTTCTTAGCGATCGGTGCGCGATGGTGATGCTGCCGTTTTACTGAGAGTTGATGATACGCGAGGGTAAACAAATTTTCTCGTTCCACGAATCATTTGTTTATCATATCACACGAGTGCGTTTATACAAGTAAACATAGAAAACAAACAGAAAGAATTCAATTAATGTTGTATCAATATTAGACAGCCATGTGTCGTTTAACATTAGGAAAATACAATCAATATATTCTATTTCAACTACTATTGTTTTGAATGTAGGTGATTTGGTGATGAATGGAGTTTTACACTTTTGTCACCCATTTTTGAAAATTTTCGAAAAGCAAAAAATGTATAATTGGTTGTACACAAAAAAAAAAACAAATTCCTAATACTGGTGGTTGGGTGAAGAATTAAGTAAGAGCCGAATAAAAAAAAAGCCAAACATTCTGCAAATCGTATTTTCCTCACGACACCAATAGCAGTTCATTTTCCAAAGTGCTTCATTGTCCGCGGAATGCTGCTCATAAAGCGGGCCAAATTATGCACACCCATCGTCCCATCGCCACCCCTCGATAGGACTACATCCAATCGCACTCCGGCACTTCCCGGGATCGGTCGACAGCCTGTTTAAGACATGCTGCACGCTTCCAGTACGCCAAACGTGTCGATTACGTTTTCCCGCGATTCGTATGTGTGCTAATCGATTTATTCCACCTCAACGCTGTTACCGATGAGCCTCCAATTATCGGCCATCGAATTGTGGGTGTGAAAGCAAACGTTGCTACGAGCCAGAAAATGCTTGCGGGAGGAAGGTGGGCTGGAGCGCTGGGCGGCTGAAGTAGACCAGATTTTCCCGGGATCGTCCCGCGTGTCGATTTGCGGTTAAAGTTGATTTAAACGAGTTTCGATGGTGGAAAATTGGTTTGCTAATTGTGCTGACCGAACGATCCTGCTGCTGATGGTGATGATGATGCTGGTGGTAATGATGAAAGTTTGCTAATAATAAACGATGAAATACGCTTATGGAAACATGTATCATCATGTGCTGATGTTTGTAGTATTTTTTAATTGCCAAGAGATGAAACATGAACGCGGGAAATAATGACCTGAACAATGATTCGTTCTTTTTGGATTATATCATGAAAAACCAGCTTAGATTGACTGAATAAATACTTATAATTTGTTGAATATTGTTATTAGAAAAAGATCACCTACATTGAACTATTCATTTGAATTTGATACTAATCTGATGCAAGGAATTAAAACAAAAACAACTTGAGATGTTAAAGTAAATTCCTCATTGTTTGTACCTAAAACGAAAAATCATTCCTTCAGCTTTATGAGGGTCCTGAGAAGCTTCCTCGAACATGAGCCCTCGAAATTCCACCCGAGAAGCAGCGTTCGGGAAGGGAAAGTTCGTACTCGGCCACGATCATGCACGGGATTTCATACAGAATCGATCCTTCTGGGCATCAATTGGCACTTTTACCGTCTCGGCCGCTTGAGCGGCCGGAGGAGACCGTCGAGCGACAAGTAGCAGTTTCACTTTTCGCCGCCATCGCCAAACTTGCTTCTGCCGCGGTTAATGCGGAACGTCACATTGCGGTGCGTTCACTTGACACGCTTCGTAATGGGATTTTTGTTTTTTAACCCTCGTGGTTCCGGTTCTTCCGCGAACACGATCGTGAGCCGCGCCGCTTCCACCGCCACATACATACCTCGACCATTCCCGCATTGTCTCTGAGACCCTCTGCCTTCGGCGAGCGGACTGGACAGTGGATCGTGCAGCATCTTGATTTCCGGAAAATTGAATGGAATCCTCCGGGCGGGGTGGATAGGAAAGGGCAGAGGGGGCGAGCGAAATTTCACCGAGCCCTTTCTAAACGGATGGATGCAATAATGGTTCACGATTCCAGGTGCACATCGATTGTAAGCGAGCGTCGCAAGGTGCACGACGAAGGCGTTGCGGGTTGGGCTCGTTCCCTTCAGCCCATGAATGATTTATTGGTGCTGAAGGTGGATTCTATTAAAGGTTCAGGGCTTCAGGCCGAACGGGAAAGTGTCGATTTTGAGTAAAGAATTAACGCCCGCGAACCTATCATGCCCTTCCATTCGTATTGTTGCTTTTATGGGAAAAAATCTCAAGATTTTCTCTACAAAATAACACAACTGCGGATTCGTAGTTTATGCTATCGATGGTTTTTTGTGTTATTTAAATGACGCTCTTCATATTTGAAATATGATTTGATTTGATATTTGAAATAAATGAATGAAATATAATATAAAAATGAAATATATATTTTTGTCGAGACGAAAAGTGACTATCATCAATAATAAATTTGACAGTTGGAACCGTAGCATTTCAATTATTATTTCTATTTTTATGATGTGTTCAGCCAAAAGAACAAAAAATGATATAGTTTTGCTGGTTGCTACTTATTTTAATTAATTTTGGGTAGATTACTTTCAAATCTCCCAATGAAATGGTAGTAGCAGCGGTAAAAAGCAACATATTGCTTCGTTAAACTAAATACTTTAGTGTTTAGTGTTTTGAATAAATCGACAGAATGCCTCAATAATAAAACAGATTTCAATGTAATTTTTGAGACAATATATTTACCGATTTTTCATAAAAGGATCCTTTTTAATGATAGATATTCCTTTTAGTTAAAATTCTTGCTCAGAATATTTAGTTTCTTAACCCATTCTCCCTTAATAACCTGAAAGAAGCTGGCTTCCCAGCTGATCAAGATATGGGTCAAAAGACGCACACACTTTCCGTTCATCAATCGCGACACTTAAATCTATCGTTTCACTCGACTCCCAGTTCGTAAAAGGGAAGAATCTAAATGATACTTTTTTTTACTATCGTTTTCTCCATTAAGCGCACCTCCCAATCCGCCGATAGCGCTCGGTCGCTTTAATGACTTCGACGGCGAAACTCATACGGCCAGTGTCAACAGACGAATCCGTAATGCTTTTTCGTTTGTAGGTTTTGCCTTCAACCCCCGCCATCCACCCCCGGCACCTTGCCCTGACCGAGGGTTTCCACGGCGGCCGGAAATTACCATCCCCACGGTCGCAAAAGGGAAAAACATTGACGAAGAGAATTCGTCAATTGATGAGCCGCTTTTATTTGCTGTTCCTATTTTGGGCTTTTTTTTTTATTTCTTGGGGTTGGTATCGCCGGTTGGCGTTGCCGTTTTCTTTCCCTTGACAATCGAAAGTTTTTCCTTCGACTGCAAACGACGAGTGGTAGCAGCAGCTGCCAAATACGTAAAAAAAAACCCCTGGAGGAGAAATCAAAAGCAAAAGTTTCGTGTGACACATTCAGCACCGAGCTCGGCATGGCGACAGGCTGAGGCTGGCGGACAGCACTTTGAAAGTGTCATTTAGCTAAACTGTTCTGTAGCACTTCACACACCGTTGAGCATAATAGGTTGCATAGCAGTTAACTTTTGAGCCGGAAATTATGCTGCGGATATGGCGAAGTAAGGGGAGCATAGATGAGGTAGGGCTTTGCTTCCGATCAGTTATTATTTGTTATGACTTTTACGGCTTTTTAATGATTTCCTCCATCATTGCTTCAATCAGTCTGTATCGGTTCGTTAGCTGGGGAAAGAAATCTCATATGAATTGTCAAGAATCATTTTCTGATTAAAGTTGCTGACCAAATAACTACGTATTTTCGGTTTGATTTGCTGACCAGGCAATCACATTGGTTTCTTTTCTGTTTATTATTCATCTAGTCATAATCAGAGATAGCTTGTTTGGGACATAACTTAACGAATTATGGTGATATGCTAATGCAAGGTTTAATGAATACTTTCATGAACATCTCAACGCAAGAAATGCTCGATGTAAATTTAATATTTTTTTTTGGCTTACAACATATGTGAATTTCTACAAACTTTTTACTTAGCAATAATTTATCATTTTATTGATTGTTTTTAAAGGTTAGATTTTCCTCAATTTTTTCCTTGATAGCAAATATTAAATTTTCGCAACTCCATCCTTTAATTTTATTCCAAAGAGATATGAGTAAGAGAAATTGTCGCACTTTAATTGTTTTTTACGATACTTCATGTCCAACATATGCAGGCTTGACTGTAAATGAGCTATTTCCCATTTGATGGACGGTTTGACCAGAGGCTTGACAAACAAAGCTTTTTGATTTCTGAGCTTTTGAAGCATGAAACATAGGTATGTTTCCTGTAGTCCTGCATACATTCAGGGGTCATTCATATGTTGGGTTGACGGTAGCGCAAGTTGGGGAAAAATGGAACGTCAATCAGTATATTTCGATGCACAAGCGGTCACAAATTGATCACTAAAAGATGGGGCCGTGAATTCATGAGATGGATTCACTATGCACTGGGCACCTTACACTAAACGCTACTACTGCAATTGCAGTAAAGAGTTTGTCGGATTCAGTTATAACGTTCCATATTCATATTTCTATTTTATGCGTTTTTGGTCCACATTGACTTATAGGAGCATGAAATATGGTTATATATTTTTAAAGTTAAGAGCAAATTGGAGAAGTTCTAGTGATGTTGAGAGTTTTCATTTCTTTCATACCAATAAAGATAATGTACCAAAAAACTACTCATATTTTTTATTCCGTATGTGAGAATCATTTTAGATACCAACTTTAAAAAATCAAAATCTTCGAACAATTCGGCCAACTGTTTTAGAAATATGTATACCAAATTCAGAACAGTATGAAAAAAGTAGACAAAAGTTCAATACATTGTTTTAAAATGTTTATTTCAAAGTATGATACATTTGTAATTAAATAAGTGTCCTCAGAAAGTGTTTTATCATCTTACATTTCAAATATGTACAGTAATATTCTTCTAACGCTCGACGATCGGCGATCCGATTGAATTGTGCATGTACGCCTCGTTGGAGAGGCAAAAACTAAAGCAGTACGTTTGACTTCCCCGTTCGGTAGCACCTTGATACGTTTTTATCATGATCTATTCTCAAAGTTTTCGCTTCTGTTTCATCCCGTAATTTTTCTCGTTCCTCCAAAATATCTTCTGATGTATAAATAAATAAATAAAGTGTCTTACGTTAGGATGCACTTAGCTCGCGAAATAGTATTCTATCTACCGATAACTTTCATTATTCTAGCTTCGCTTCGCCCGTTCCGCTATCGTACGCACGCTTCGAAACGTTCCCTCTCGAAGTTGCATTATTTATCACAACGTACATTAATTAAAATCTGCGTAATGTGCAACTAGCTTGGGCATCAGGTCCTTTGTCTAAGCTCTATGTCAATCGTGCGATTCCTGATTGCCCTCGCCCCACAGGCGGCTCGTTTGCTTGAATCGCGACTCAGTCGACGACAGTTTGCAAATGCCGCTCCGGGCACCAGCGCTCACTGGGAGTGAATTCTTATCATGCTACTGGACTGGTGTACCCGAACCAAACGCTACCATAAATTCTAGTGCTGTTCCCCCCTTTGTTGAGCCGTGTCAACGATCAGCCTGCCAACGGGCGGTGGACGGTGGAACAAACGATCCAGTATCGATCAGTGTCCTGGATGTCCGGTTGTGTGTTTGGCAGATCGATGGTCAAAACGGCATCGAATAAAACAGGATCCTATGAGTAAACACGTATAAAACATCAACAACTACACCCACCCGACGCACGAGAAACAGATCCTGTTTCTTAGAAGAGAAGAATTCGGAGCCAGGGAAACCCTTGGCATCGAACCGATCGCGAATGAACGTGGGAGATACAATCATCCTATCCCGAAGGTGGTTAGAATTGCAGAATCTGGTTAATCCAGTCCCGGAACTCGGATATCCTGGTGTAGACACCGGGCTGGTTCGGCTCGGCACACCCAATGCCCCAGGAGATGACACCGGCCAGCAGGAAGCGCTTATCGGGACGTTGGATCACCATCGGGCCACCGGAGTCGCCTGAAAAAGTGTAGCACGCAAAGCGACGATCAGATAATGCACGCTCACCATCGCCCGCATCCCGCTTACCCTCGCACGAGTCGTAGCCGCCCTTCTTCCAGCCGGCGCAGATGAAGATGTGCGGAATGTGCTCGATGTAGCCCGCACTCCGGTACATCGTCTCGCAGATCTTGTTCTCGATCACGGGCACGGTGACCTCTTGCAGTACGCTCGGCAGAGGGCCATCTGAAAAAACGAAAAGGTCGCGGGGTGAACCCCGCCCACCGTTAACTATCTGGCTCGTAGGGCTTTGCTCCAAGCGAGGTGTGTAGTTCGTACCTTCGTACAGCCGACCCCAACCGGTCACAAACGCCGTCCGGCCGATGAAGTTCTCATCGTTCTCCGGCACGCACACGGGAATGATGTTCGGCTGGAAGACGACCGGCTCGTAGAACCTGGAAACAAAGAAAAGGGGGCGTGAGCACCGGACCCGGCAACCCGCTTCGACGCTAATCACTTTCTCCTACCTCAAAAGTGCCAGATCATATTCGAAAGTTCTCGGATCGAACTGGGGATGCGAGGCGACGATCTGCACCCGGCGCTCCTGGTAGCCGTACGGTTCCTCCTCCAGCGCCAGATCGTACTCGCCTAACCGAAGCAACAGGTCCGACGGTGGAACACTACAGAGAGAGAGAAAGAGAGAAGGATCGAACGATCGATTAGAGGGTCATCGGTGGAATGTTGCAGCATCATCCAGGTTCGTGGACGAGCCGGCTACTTACTTGTCCACGCAGTGGGCCGCCGTGATGGCCCAGTTTTCGTTCAGCAGCGCCGCACCGCACTTGTGCAGATAGGTGGACGTTCGCCACTGGCGAAGCGAGATCTGCCAGGGCCACCGACCAAACGCTGCCTTCGTGCCTCCGACGATCCTCGGCTCCGGGAACATCCGTTTGCCGCAAACTTGATTGCGGTTTTGGCGATGGGAAAAGCGGGAAGAAAAAAGAGGAAGGGAGAAGATCAGTCACCCGACATCGATTGCGTGTATTAATGAGAGGATGGAACCGGTCGGTATGGTATGGGGGAGTGGGAGAAACGAATGGTTCGTAATTATGTTGCCATAAAAATTGTAAACGATCCTCGCCAATCAGATCGCCTGACGATCGTGATAATGTGGTTACGTGTAATCAGCTCAAAGTGTGTGTGTGTGTGTGTGGATGAGAGTCAGTATATGTAAGGGAAGGAAGAACACACGTATGTTAAAACCCCGGGGCCGAACATCATCCTGCTGCGCCGCAGAATGCTGTGGGAACCAGTTTTTCTCTTCAGAGTCGCTGAGGACACCCGTGTTTGGACGAGGATCCCCCGGGATATTGACTGTGAAGCGCTCGCGCTGGGCAGTCCAGTTGGAAGATTAATTTGCCTCGGAGCGACCCACTCGCCTCGAGGGTCAGCTGCCCTCGCATGCATAATGTGCAACGAAATACTCTTATGGAGCGCTTCCTATCTGTCGTACCGAGCGAAGCGATGCCAACCGATTATCATTAGACGTGCCGGTTCGGAGTCGGATAAGAACCCGCCCGTACTAGAACGAAAGGACCATTACTTGTGCGCACTTTGTGCGTAGCGACGCAATTAACCATTCCGCGAACCCCGCCGCTGTCAACGAGGGGTTTATGCGTTTTTCCAGGCGGCGTCGCTAGGAAAGGATAAGACCCGATGCACGAGCCGCCGACTCCACCGGGCAGGATCAATTCGTGCCGGGCATCAACACTGTTGTCATGCGTACTGGCAACGCAGTGCGTGGCGGGCAGAGATTGAACGCTCAATTCTACACGTACACGTTCCGCGGACAGATGCAGTCCGGTATGATAAATGAGCCGAGGTGTGAGAAACGATTCGTCTTGCAGAAATACATACATCAGCGCGAAACACAACGAAAGCCGTGAAAGCGAGCGGTAATGAGATTAGGCAAACCGTTTCAATTCCTCCTTTTTGACGTATGATTTTATGACTACGTTCATGGTGCTTATAATTGATCAAAAAGTTTCAATTACGATTACCGTTGATGCATTCATTAAATACATATTAATGGAAATACCTTATAACGTCAGGATTAATATTTTCTTTTGTCAAGATCAATTTTTGGTTAAAGAAAACACTTTTTAGCTATTAAAGTACCAAAAGGAACCACTTTAAAAGTTAGATTGAAATGTGTCAAGTTTCGCAGTTTCTAGGATTAAATACATTCAATTCGATGATGAATTTAAACGCTTTACTTCATAGCATAAACAATTGTTTGATTTGTTTGTTGAAATTTGTCAGAGATCAATTTTTTATTACAAACCTTTCTAAATTGGATTCTAAATTAGATTTAATTCAATATAGTTTACATCACACGGTACCAAAAGACCAGTTTTTGTCTCAATTTATATTGGTTTGTGTCTTTTTCATTATCCTACCTCCCAACCCATTCAATGCTAAATATTTATTTTTAAATATGTTATAGAAATGTTCAGAAAAAAAATTAATTAAACAAAAATACACTTCATCATTAATATACTGGCAAAAGGAGAATGCATTTAAAACAAACCCAACTGTTAGAAAGTGTTCTAACATGTGCAAAGGAATGTGAAAAAATAAGAAATTTAATAGGGATTTTGAAAGCGGAAAAAACCAAAAAATTAGTCTTTATTCGGTTCCTATTTGCACAATCCTCGATTGCGCCCAAACATGCCCTATTTATCCTTTTCTAGCCCCGATGGCCGACGCCAAGGGTCATCGATTCTACCGATCAGCCGACCCGTCAGCTTATACCCCCCCTTTCTTATCTTAATGCTATCGGGCTGTCTGTTCTCAGCCGAATTGGCAGCTGGCGTTAGAATCAAAAGTGTTTCTAACACCAACCATTCTTATCTTATGTTATGAAGAGTTTGTATTCCCTGAAATCTTAGTACTTGACCAAAATTAAATTAATGTTCCTCCAATTTAAACTATAATTTAATTTCAATCTGTTTTTAAAAGACAAACAATGACAGTTAAATTAAAAATATAATGCACAGTAATTTTCTAGCACAAGTTCATTGTAAACCGTTTGTAGGTCAATTTTGAAGAACCAACGAAAAGAGTTCCATGCAATTGAAGGGACATCACATAAGCTTTACACTCGACGGGTATTCCAATGCTAATGACCGGACACAATGCTTGCGCTCCATAGATACCACAATACCCACCGGTACAATTAATTACATAATGTTTACACACATCGATAAGCCACAATCGCGGGATTCTCTTTCGCGTGCGCATTCTTTCCATTGGAACCGAACTGCAGCGAAACAAAACTCGCGTCGTTTTGCGATCTGCAGACAACAAAACACACCAACGTAACAAAGTGTCCGAAGAATAAAGAGGGGGGATGAACAAAAAGTGCTGCAGAAAACAAGGACCCACGTACACGTCACAGCCACAACGCACTTGCAAACCAAACCGGATAACAAATGACCTGTGAATGCCCCGTCGGGGACTCGCTGTGATCGCAAGGATCTCACGCAACACTGAATCATCTTTTGGCACACGTTTGGGCCGACCGCGGAAGGGAAGCCCGCGGTACTGGCGGAAATAAATCAACATTAGCACTCTGATAGTAATGATACCATTAAGTAAATACAAATAATTTATTTCACTCCAGTCCGAAAAACCAGTAAATCAGGTGCGCATATCGAACCGAAAGGCAGCAGGGCGAGATCGAGCCTTCGCTCGCCGTTCGCCGAACGTACATGTATGCGTCAGGATGCGATAATATTTCATACGGTTGTGGTATCGTGCGGTGCCGGAGGTGTTTCGAAGCGGTTTAAGGCTCGTTGAAGCATAGTTACAGTTGTTGTCACATTGTTGGTGTAATTTTAAGGACGTACAAGGAGGGCGACAAGATTCTTTCCCGTACATCGTGTTCAATCTGCTCGAACAAGACTATTAATCAAAATGAATTGTATTCGATGAAAATATAATCAAATTGAACAGCCTTTTGTTTGTCAACATTATTCAATACGTTTATTGTCTCAAAACATATATTTTATTGTAATAAAATACAACCGAAATGTTATGGAGATGTAAAAAGTTATAAAACTATGCTCAGTAGTGTGAAATCACGCGGGATTTTCAAAAACGATGATTACGTTCAGAAATATGTCACTTCCATCCTTCGGACAGTGATTATCGAAGACGAATCGAAAAGAAACGGAAAGAAACAAATTGCTGTGGTAGTTCGCAAATATTTCAAGAGTATTTTATTGTGAAAAGAAAAATGTTAAAACGTCTTTAAATGACGTAAGCTGTGCAGATTTCATTCGTAATCACGCAAAACAAAAAGTAGTTCCCACCAATGCAGAACTTTTAAGGTTCGGGTACGTGTGAACCGCTTAAAACTGACATAAAAAGAAATAATTTATCAGACAATCAATCAAGCGGCCCATTGTTGGGTACTGGACCGGCGCAGAAAACATAATCCAAACCTGTCGATAGCGATCGAAAGCAATCGGGTTTCGAAAATGGTTTTCTTCCTTCACCCGAAGGGAACGGAGTGCGTTCTTAAGGATTTGTTTGATGTTTTAAACATGCACAAGAGATATAAAATATAAAGGAGGCATCCAGTTAAGAGAACGCAACATCCAGGGAGTGTGATGCCCGGGGAGGGACAACACTTCTTCTCTGTTGTTTTCATTTCCATTCGGGGTTTGTGCTGTGCAGGACGATTCCTGAGCGAAGAATTCCACCACGAAGATGATACCTTGCCTCCGCATGGGGCACGTCGGCGATCGGGTGGTTTGGTCCGCTTCGAACCGGCCGTCTTCACACCATCGAGGGGACGGCGTGGGACCACATTAGGGGTGGTAAAGCCCGGGCAGTGGTAATGACAAAGCAGCATAACGACGTCGACGCGGTGGAGCGAACGGAAACGGCATAAGCATTGTTGCTCGTCTGCCTTCGCCTCGAGAAGCAGCGTAATGCTGGAGATCTTTGCCCGATCCCATCTTCTCGTGACTCGATTCTTGGGGTGCTTGTGTGTGAGTATGTGTTTGTGGGCCCGCGATAGCGTGCGGTGGAAGCATTGAACTTGCTTTCAAGGTTGAAATTGTTTTATGTTATTATCAATTATTTATGTTATATTTTTATGACCGAACCGAAGGCACCGACGAGAGCCGGTGACCACAATTGTGGGCATCTGGAGCCGGGCCTGGAGGCCCCCGAGGAAGGTTACGCCAGCCACAATGGACCGTAATGAGACATAACGCGATGTTTACCTCAACGGCCAGGATCTCCGGCGAGCGATCACGTTCCCATCGGGGATGAGATAATTTCGCTTCGACCGGGTTCGATTACATCGTGTGCGATATTAGATGCGACGGGGGAAGGGCCACTCACCTGATCGGTACTCGATGCCCTCGAGCGAGGGTAGCGTGGAGGTGGTCAGGAAGTCCGGTGCCAGCGTAACGCCGTCCGTGGTGACGTTTGCCAGGCTCGCCAATGTCGTCGTCGTCGTCGTCCATGAAGTCGATTGGTTGGCTGCGGTTTCCTGAGGGAACTTGACGGGCATTCCGGTGGTGGCTTCAGCCCCTGGTGGACCACGGTCGGACGTCGCCGGAGGGGGGCCGGCGGTCGTTGGCGATGCGGAAGAACCGACCGACGATGACAGCGTCGACGAGGATGATCCTCCGGCAGGAACTGTCACGTTAGTGCCACCGAGCGCTGACGTTGGTGACAAGGTTGAGGTCGTACTGCCGTTCTGCTGCTGAAGTGTCGTCGAGGTCGAGGACATCCCACTCGCTGAGGTCGGGGGAACCAAGGTAGTAACCGGGGGAGACGACGCAAGGCTTACGTTCGTCACTTTATGCTCGCCTGTGTCCGTCGCCATCGTCGAAGCACTGGGAAGGGAGGCTGTGGTTGTGCCTGCCTCGGCCGTTTCCCCACTTTCATCCGCTCCCTCCTCGCCCTCCTCCTCTTCGCCCTCTTCTCCTTCCTCTTCCTCGCTGCCACTCATCTCCTCCTCCTCCTCGTCACCGCTTCCCTCCAGGGCGCTCTCGGGCGACTCCTCCACCTGGGCCGTCGTGCTCTCGCGGACGATTACAGCTTCGGTCGTGGAAGATGCGTCCACCGGACGCTTCTGCAGCGTCGTCGAAGGTGAAAACGACCAGGCGTCTGTTGTGGTAGACGTTCCTAGGGTGGTTGGTGAAGAATATGTTTATTAAAACGGGATAGATGAGGTTCAATAAAGCATCACTTTATTTACATCTCGTTTAATTTTGGGTTGATAATGCATTACTACGTAAGGAAGAATGAAGAAAATTGATGAAGAGTTGAAGGATTATGGGCAATAGAGGAAGTTTTAAAAAAGAATAAGTAAATGTAAAAATATTCAGGTCGCATTCTCTTTTGACAAAAATGTTTTAACTAATAGAAGGTTATAAGTTACGGGTCAATGAAAGTAAAAAAATGCTGGCGCTTGAGGTCGATCTGCTTTAAAAGGCTTTAAAGGGCGTTTCGAAACATTTCTTATAATGGTTTATCATCAATTTAAATTAAACAAGAGAATTATGTATTTACTCGTACATCAAAAAGTATTTAGTTTTATGATATCTAGTCTGTTTTCCTAATCATCCAAATAGATTAACAGTTGAGTTTTGTAATATGGGAGGAACAATTGACGATGAAATTTGTTGACACCTTCCCAAAAACTGAAACAAACTGTGTTGAAAAATGAAATATAAACGAAGTTAAAGAATTTCAACTTGAATAAAAAAGCTGTTGACATGAAGGAGCTGTTGACTTGTCGTTTCTTCCAGTGCAACAGCTATTAACAAGACCACCGGCAATTCCTTTAATAATTTTCGTTTGTAATTATGTCATTAATTGTTGGTTTTATGCATCGCTTGGGTAATGATGCGATCTGCTGTTAGTCCCCTTGTGCCATTCCCAGGCGAATGTGCAGAAGTTAGTGTGCGCTCTCACCCTCCCGGTGCCATTATTTTAAAAGCCATGCAATTTACCAGATTCCTCGCTAGATGCCGCCGATGACGGCTCGGAGCCGGTCACCGACGCGTCACCCGTGGTCGTGAGTGTCGGTGCGGCGGAGGATGTAAAATGGAACGACGGTGGAGTTGATGAAGGCGATGGTGATGGTGATGAGACGACGGTGGACGACGTCACAGGAGCCGGCAGATCGGTTGTTCCGATCGTCGTGGCGCTACCGGGCTTGATAGCAGGGGACTTCGTGCCCGACGCCACGGTTGTGGTGGTTGTCTTTTGCGTCGTCGTTGTTGTCGTTGTCGTCGTAGACGTAGTGGTTGTCGTTGTTGTCGTGGGGACACCTTTGGTGACTGGCGCCTCGGCAGTACTCGAATGGATGACGGAGTGTCGGTTCGTGGTGCTCTCTTCGGTGCTCGCGTGCGGACCTTCGGTGGTCTTCCCATCGGGCGATCCGAGGATCACTTCAGGTTTGGCCGTCGAAGGAGACGTCACTTGCGAGTGCACCGAGAGATCGCCCAGCGGACCGGCGGTGTGATTCTGCTCCTCCTGGACCGTGTCGTAGACGTAGGCCGCCCCTGGCAGGAGCGTCTCGATCGGAAGCTTGGTGTCCTGCGCGAAGGACACCTCGACTGAAGCGGGTGGCAAGTGGGTTGGTGATGAAGATGGTTCATGCTGGTTAGTTTGATTACTGGCAATGACTTCTTCGGGTGTTAGTGTCTGTATGAGTATCCAGCTGTTGGACGTGGTAGGGCCTGTCGGGTTCGCATGATGGAGGATGGTCCACGTGAGGAGTTGTGGTTAAGAACTTGATGACAATTTTCTTTCTTCCGATATGATGAGACATACATTGAAACGCAAAACACTTACCTTGGTTGACGCTCGGTCGCTCGGTGGGTGTGTCCTCGAGGATGCTGGTCCACGTGACGAGACCAGGTCTAGAGAGCGTCGCCAAGTCCTCGGAATCGCTGGGTCGCACAGGAGACTCGGGAACTTTCACCGAAGAAGATTGTACGATCGGATCGGATTGAGTCGTGGCCGTTTTTTGTGTTGAAGAGGGTGAGACCGGTTTCGGAGTTGGGGTTGGCGTAGTGGCCTGCGTGACCTTCACTGTTGTCGAGGTATACCGCACACTAGACGAACTCGAAGGGGACGAATCTGTCTCTATAAGATGATCCAACGAGGTGGCCGGAACAGTTGCCACCTGCGACGTAGGTTTAGGTCTTGGACGAGGAGCTCTCGTCGTATCAGGACTGGTCGATGTCGTCGTTGTGGTTGTCGTCGTGGTCGTCGTCGTCGTCGTTGTCGGTGTTGGCCGTCTTCGGTTGGGTTTTGTCAGCGGTACAAAGGCCGGCGATGTGGTCGGTCGTCGAGAGTACGTCACGGAAGGAGTCGTGGACTCTGGTTTCGAGGAAGTCTGCGACGTTGTCGGTCGTCGAGCTGCGATAGTTGTTTGGGAAGCGGCCGCAATCGTGCTCGGAGGTCTCCGTGAACCGATGGTAGTGGTAGCGTTAGTCTGAACAGGTTGTCTCGTTCCCTGGCTTGTCACTTTCCGGGTCGGCGATGGAGGTGTCGTTGTCGGTACTTCAGTAGTTGTCGTCGGTTGAGGTGGTCGTCGACTGGGACCTCGCGTTGTCGTTTTGTTGATCGTAGGACGTCTCGTTTTGTACGGTTTCTGAGTCGTAGTCTTAGTCGGCGGAAGTCGTGTGCCTTCCGTTACAGGGATGGAGCTTTGACTGGGCCTTGCCGGCGGGCGTTTATTGCTGGTCATCGAAGAACCAGAGCTTGGGGCGGGATTTTTACTACTCTGCACGTACTGGAATGTCGTGAACTCCTGATACTCGGTCGTAGTCTGTAGTTCGTCCTTCTGCTGGACCTTCAGTGGCGCTTTCGTTGTGCGAGCGGTCGTCATGGTCGGTCTGCGGTTCGTTTTCGATGTCGTTCGGCTGGTCGTGGACGATGAGCTGCTAACCAGTTCGTACTTGTGCGTCCCGTTCACCGCCGGCGTCGTTGGGAGGCGCGTTTCGGTGAGCGGCGGCTTTCGGTGCGTGTTCATCACAGACGTTTGCGGCGGGAAGTGCTGGAAGTGGGTCACCGAGTTGTGGTCTATACTGTTGTCCGTTATGTCCGGCTCGAACAGTAACCGGTCATCCTGTGCGAAATTAAAGCAACATTTAATGGCTTGTTCGTTCACCAGCAAGAAAACCACAAATGTTTTCAGATAATCTTTACGCAACGATACTTACGTTAACCTGACAGCAGGAACCGAAGAATATCTTATCAATGCACACTCCTAAATGTGTGCCGTTTGCTTTGAAGCAGTTGATAGCGAACATGCAAATGCCTTCCTGGCCAGTGTTGCGTACGACGCAAGGTAAGTGACGTAGGTTTCTGCTAGCTTGAACTGAAATGAAATAAACAAAATCCAAATTGGTTAGTGTGAAATCATGTTCCAAAATACTGCTTAAAGATTTGAACGACTATTGAAAAGTTCACGTCACTTTCTTTTGATAGTCAAATAGAATTCAAAACTAAATTAAAAGTATCAAGATTTAAATACTAAATTTGGGAAATTCCTCACGGACCTAAAGGATGGTTCCTGCATAAAGATAGTCCTCAAAAATGAAACAATGTTCTCTTATGTCAGAGATCCAAAAACATTCCTAACCTCCAAATAAAGTAATGTGCTATTCTGCTCTTTGCTTTTTGGTTGTAGCCAGAGCAAAACGTTGAGTTCAGAACAATCCAAGTCCGCTATTCGGCCCGGCATGTCGTCGGGGGAGGAATTAATCTCCCAGAAGCAGACTAGGTCAATGCTTTATTTTCGACGCCATATCTCACGTAAAAATCTCCACCTCCAACGTGCTCGCCGAAACACTCAAAACACAAACCTAATCTAATCCTATTTGCATACTCCACCCCTCCCTGGGCCGTGGCCGCTTGAGAGATGCTGTTACTCTTGGCCTTTTCTTGGAGCGCAGCTGACGCGCTTTAGAAGAACCGTTCCACGTGCGGCTGGACGTACGCGGTGGGGTTTTAAAGGATGCCCTGCTTTCTGGAGTGGCGACTCGGGCCCCCAGAAAGTGCTGCTGGATGCTGGGTGGAATTTCGAAACGATGCGCCTGTTAGCGTCACTTTCCGGTTCTCTCCCGTGTGCGAACGGGAGCTCGCGAAAGTGGGTCAGTCGGGTATCGTTTACCTCAATTTATGGTTCTTATACAATTACCCTTTTTGTGCGCACGAACTGGGAAGATCGATCGTCGTCGCCAGGACACACCGACCGTGCCAGAGCGCCCTCGGGAGAAAGGGAAGTGAAGTTTTACTTTCTTCACCCCATCAAACCGTTCCTCTGGGGCTCCCACGAAGCTCTTTGTTTGCTGCTGCTGTCGCGGTTAAATGTCTACAAGACCACTTTCTTTTCCATTCGCTGACACGAACGCTGCGCAAACTCCGGATACACGGGTCGTCGCAGTGATTCATCTCGGGGCGAGTCAGTTGTTTATTTTTCGTTTGGTTTAAGTTTATTGTTTATCAGAAGTGGCGGACGGAGAGAGGCTCAAGGAACACGGGATGCATTTAAATTTCTTAAAAATTGCCTGATCTCACCACTACGTTACGAAAGCCGTTCGGTGGAAGGGAAGGCTTTATCGTGATCGTATGCACTCGTTGTCAACCCATGGTGGAACGCGGAACACGTCACCTGGAACAGTTTTCCCAATGGTTAGCCAACACCGAACGAGACAATGCATCATCGTTTCCGAACCGGAACTCACGCACATCTGATGTCGGTTCCTGCATGCTGTGTCGTCTCCTACGAACAGCTTGTTTTCTCACAGGTGCGAGGTCATGACTGCCGAGGAATTGGCCCTCATCTAGATCACCGTAGAAGGGAGTTGCCCAGAAGTTCCACACTCTGGGAACACTCCGAGCCCTCCCGAGGTCCAACAAACCCCTCGTGGAGACACTTTACTTCTTAGCCACCACAATGGGCCGAAGAATGACTTTGTTTGTTTTCGTTGCGCATTCTAGAGGGGCTTGAGCTGGAAGCTGAGCTCGATTTCGCACCGGGGCCTGAACAGAGTCGTCTGAGGACCGTTTGCATAACCCAAAACCCGTTTTGTGCTGTACACGTTCTACCTCCACCGTGCCGAGTGCAACCGTGTGACCAACATCGTCCAACGTCCGAAGGCAATGGCAATGGCCGCAAGCTCGAACATTAGTCCGGTGGTCGGTTTTTTTTTGTTTTATGGCGATCTCAATGTGCCTGCCCGATCTCTTGACAGTGGCTGCTGGTGATGTTTTAGTTCCTTTTTCCTGTAAGACCCCCTTCCCGGTCGTGGCACTTCCCCGGCAGTTCAGCCGGTTCAAAGTCAAGTTCATTGCCGGTAGGGTTACTTCTGGGCAGTCGAGCCTGTTCACTAGAACCATTTCCTTAAACGTGCCCGCCGGGTGGTCGGTGACGTTCTCTCACGTGCACGTTTGCTTCCATGCAGAGTATCTGGTCGTAATTTGTAGCGAAACGGAAACAAACGTTACGCGCTTGTTGTGTCCGCTAGCTTTAATCCGATTTACTTCTGCAAGCAATATACAACCATATGTCACTGTTTGTAGATGTTTATGGTCATTTTATAAACGGTTATATCGTTCATAATTATTTCACACGAAAAAAACTAAGCGGAACGATGTCTTTGTGTTTCAATAACTGATAGTTATTCACTCAGAAATAATCTAGTCGAAACATATGGCATTTAAATTTCACAACAAAACCCAATCTAGTTGAAAAAAAAGTTCCAATAAAGCATTCATTCCTTCTAAACCGATTAACAATTTAAATAAAACTATCTCATAGCTACACCTTTTAATTTGAAATAAAACATTGATAGCAGGCTTTACAACTTATTTCAAATTCATTCAGTATTTATTGTATTTGCATAAAGATTAAGATATTTTAGCATATAACTTTAAATCATCTTTTTCCATTTTTAGCTTTTTTTCCCTTTAAATTAAACCGAAAGTAAAAAAAAACACCAGTGATTTTTCAAACAGTTTAACGGAAGACCTTTCCAAACTTGAACATTGAATAGGAAATTGAAGTTTCGCTCTAATCCGTGATAGAGATAGATTTTTTTAAGGCTTCATAACTTTTTTCCTGTGTAAGATATGGATAGTTTTCAAGAGGCTGATGAATGGTTAATGTTAGCTTCTAGAGCTGAATTATTGGTTCCTATTTTCTTCCTTCCTAGAAAATTCGTTCCTAGTTTTTGGTAAAAAACTTATTCCTCATACTCCAAACGCAAAATGCTCATTCTATAACAGAACTACTTTGCGTAATGTGATGGAAATGAAACTTTTCCGTTCTATAGAAGTATAATAGTTTAAAAATTCATCTTTGCCAAAAACAACTTGCTCTTATGAAAGTTAACCAGCACTCAAATTGCGCATTGCAGTACTTTTAAACATTCGACGTAAGTTTCCTACGAGACGCGAGTGCACAAGATAGGAACATTCCCGATGCGATTCATGCTGACCTCGTTACAGAAACAGCGACGGTAAAGTGCTAGCAAATATTTACCATATTTTCCAGCAAACATTTTCCCCAGATCCCGCGGGTGTCCGATATGCAATTAGGGGTGGCCAGTTCGTACTTGTTCCACCCGCCGTCCGGTCGTCGGAGTTTTCCGATCCCGCCGCCGAAAGTCGTTCCAATACTTGCGCTTTCGAATCCGCGTACTATATTCGGCTGTGAGTCAGCTCCGTCGTCCCGGGGGTGTAGTTTACATCGCACACCAAATGGGCACTTTCACCCGCCCGCATTGTCCCACCATCGCCCGACCGAAGTGCGAACATAATGCTGGCCGGAATCCGGTTGTGTCGCCTCGTGCACCAGGACGTGCACCGATGGGACGGGGTGTCAAAACTTGGGCATGACAAATTTCGCCAGTATGATGTCAAACCGTTCGCGCCGTGAAATCCCCGCTCCCTCGTGATGAATGAAAGTGAGTGTTCGACGACCGAACGAAGACAAAGTTCACGCGTAGGCGTGTAACTAGTTTTACTGGTTCACCCGCGGACGGTTCTGTGCTTCCGATCCGGGGTACTTTCCCTGCCATTTTGGACGCGGGCGGTGCCATTTGAGGGCGCCAAGCTGGCAGGTGGCAGGTTCGGGTTTGAGGAAGTTTGGGTGGGAGCGGACCGACCGAAGAAAGTAAGTTAAATCTGCCCAACTGGTCGGTTACCCAGTGACCTCAAAAATGGGCGAGCGCGAGAAAATGGTCAGCGTTTGCGCAGCTCGGTTTCGGTACGGTCGGTAAGTGTGTGGAAGCAGGGAGAAATGGCCATCCGACGAGGGGCACCCGCTGGTGATCGCATGCAGCTGATGATGATGATGATGATGATGGGGCTAATGTTACACAAAGAGGCGGCTTCCTAGCTGGGCGGAAAGAAAGAAAAAAGCCCGCCGATTGATACGAAACGTGAAGTTTTGATGGGTTTTCGATTGCAAGTAACCCCGTTTTGGCGCCGAAACCAACTCCAATTCGATGGATGGTGGCGTGGAATGAATTATGCTTCACCAGACTTCCTCATCCTTTCCTCTCCTTGGCGGGCTTTCGGATGAGGTCGGTTCGATAAGCAGCTCTCGGGAGGCAAAGACGGTTGAGGGGCAAAGATAGTTTTTACACAAAGTTTGCCACAATAACCCCCCCCCCTCCTCTTCCTCCTCACCATCCCTCTCTGGTACCAAAAGGCGAAATCGAAATTTCACGCAATTGTCCATTGTCTGCGCAGATGAAGTTTCTCGTTTCCTTCGAGCTTTCCGAGCGGTTTTGGGCCAGCAGAATGCTCCCGGTGGGGAAAATGATTTATTTCACCCAAAAGCACCAGGGAAAACCTCCCGCACGGAACCCCGCGGGCCAGAAACACGCCCAATTTGTCATCCTAAACGGAGCGGTTCAAAAGTAAATCGACGAAAGCCTTCACTTGTTGCGGTTTCGGACAACGGACGCGCCAAATCCTCTAATTTATTTTTCATGGCAGCCCTGGCGCGTTTCGCTTTCGTTTCCGTGTCGAATCAATTTGAAACTAGAATGGAAGTCGTTGTTTACCCTTTTTCCGTCGTTGGTACATGGCCACCACTTTCACTCCAAATGGCGACCAGCATATACGACGAAACGGGAACGTGTCGATTGCCGTTCGGTCCGACGTAGGAATTTCTGGTGCGAAAGCAGATGAACTCGTGATGGTATTGTTTGCCTCCGGGAGCCGTTTTTAAATATTACAGTATGGGGTTCGACTCTTTTTTGTGAGAAGAATTTAAAGAAGTAATTCTTGCGAAAGCTTTGCTTCTTTGAAGAGATAAAGAAATTAAACTCACACTTCCCATACTCTCGTTGACTGTTTTCATGTTCCACTTCTTTTCATCATTTCACCTAATGATCCATTCATTTGAATATATTCTGATAACATACGAGCACTTTTGTTTTAGCGGGTAGTAAAAAACAACCCTCCAATGGCTTCACTTCCTAACTTTCTACTCCTCCGAACGTCATGGGGCTCATCGGATGACATTTGAAACGGTTGTTATGGGAACGCTCCCCGCATGGCTTACTGGTTCGGAATCGTTAACATTACCATCATCATCATAATGGCGTTTGGTTGGGGGAAAACCCCCCCCTGGGCGAGCATAAGACTGCGGACTTGGAAGGAAAAATTCTGTGGAGTTTTTGTGTGTTTTGTTTTAGCCGTTATCATGACACTCGCTCCCCATCCACTGGGGGATGTTAAGTCGGTCTGGGCAGGTCGATAAACTGCATCCGCCAATCCTGCCCGTCACCAAGCTCAGCCCTCGCCCGTGGGGGGGTTATGACGCGACAGGCGGGGTACGTGCAGGAGACGGTTGTTATTATTCTAGCAGCATCGAGCGAGGCGGGTGGCACGCGCGTCTTCGGCACGACATGGGGCATTAGCGTAATGGTGCTCGAGGGAGTGGAACACCGGGACGCGATGAAGAACGCAATATCGTAACCCACCTTCGAACCAGACGGTCATAATCGGACGCACCGGGAACAAACAAAAAAGTCTTCACTCTTCTCAGCAAAGTACGGCGGGACCATCTCCCAAAACGGTCGGGACGGTAGCAACCAACGGTTCTATCACATGTGCTCCAAGGGGAGGGCGATCAGCGTTTCGTGGCGTTCCTCGAAAGTTTTGACACGACGGACTCAGCATCGATTAGGAGTTTCCGTAATGGCAGCGTCATAATTCCCTCCCCCCCACCTCGCGGTTGGCGTTTCTCGGATCGAAAGAAAGAAGAAGAAACCAAACAACCAAGGATTGACGGTCCGCCGCCTTAGTTGGCCACGGGAAACGCTCACTTTCGCTGCAGGTGCGTGACTCCAACGTTACCGGACGTACGATCCGGACGTACGTACCGCAAACAATGGCGCCCGATGCGGCAGGGTGGGGTGGAGACAGACGGCCTGGTGAAAACCACCAACAAGAAACCGAAGTAACATCGTCCAACCACTTTTTGGCCGGGTCGTACGGGAAACGGGCAGAAGACGGGTTGGTTCCCGTAACGGTTCTTACCCGTTTATATGTTCCTTCCCTGCTTCATTATATAGTTTTTAGGACCCTTGCGGGTTTAATGCGCGGCTAGTTCTGCGGCATCCGCCCCCCTCTGGGCAGGGAGAGGGGGATGGCCACCGGGAATAGTTCGGGAGGTACTCGCTTTTTTATTGCTACTACCGAACGCTACGGCCAACTCTAAGTCCGAAGCACACGCGGTGTTTACGAATCGCGCTCCATTTAGTCCCGTTCGTTGGTGTGTTTTTTTGTCTATTGCGGTAAAATATTACGTAAAACTGCGACCACATTTTCGATATGGTTCGATGGCGTGAGATTGAAAACACGTGATTGAATAAATTGGAAACATTTGATTCCGTATGACGAGGAATTTTTTTGTAAGGTTAAACATAGGATCCCAAGAGAAAGCAAAAGAAAAGAAGAATAGTTTGATACCGCTATGAATTTCGATAAGGTATTGTTTTAATTTGTTTAAGCAATTAAGATCACGAAAGCCCTTAAATAATTGAATCATCTTTTAGAACATGTTCGGTGGATGTCTACCGGATACCTTGTCCTTAGCATTTACTTTAAGTTCAATTTTTAAGCATCTCCTTTACTTCCATGTTTTCGTTTTTTTAAATCACACTCAATGCCAATGGGTTAAATTTATTTGGAACTAGTTCTATCACCAAACACGTTTGAAGGCAAAACTGACAAATGTCTTCAGCGACAATCGTTAAAGGGAATATATTTTGAATTTGGGAGTTTTTTTATTTCGGGAATGAGAACGTCCCAGTGACTTTGATAGCCATATGCAAGGACAGAAGTAAAGTTGTGCTCGACAAAATCTAAAGTTTATCAGTAACCAAAAGTTTTCTATACAACAGCGTAATGCCAAATGGTAGTTTAATGCAATGTGATGTATGTTCAAGATTATGTTGAATGAAAAGGGTTCTGCTTGAAGCGATCGTTTTTCTATCAAATCCTCTTCTGATTTGGATGGATTGGAGACCAGGAGAAAATCCCTCTCCGCGGAAATGTGCTTTCCCCAAAAGATCCTACATTGTTGCTCGTATACTTACACGACGTGAACGGAAACACTGGACTGCTGTACGCCGTCGAGAGCAGGCCACCAAGCAGGATGGTGAGGGAGGTGATGAGCTGGACTGCACTGCGATGGCGACACCATCTCACCGTCCCCCGACGTGGGTCTAAGCTGGTCATCTATGAACAGGAAGAAAAAACAAACGAGAGAAAAGTAAAGGTGGTGGTGAATTAAAATCAGAGCAAATTGAACTACATTACGGGGGAGGCGGAAGCTAAAAGAAGCGCCCAAGCCCGAGCGGGGTTGGGGAAAGGTCATAGACAAAATTTGCATAATGTTTTCAAGGTTTCTTCTTTCTCCGCTTCGCCGAGGCGGAAGGCGCATAAAGAATGTTCATGTGCCTGGGGACATAAGGCTTGGCGAGTGGCAGATTAAGTCGGCAGACGTTATGCTACATATCGGAGCTGGGAGACCCGGACAGGGATGGTCGGCTAATTGGAGTCCAAGTCGTGGCCAAGTGGTCAGGTGAGCTACCGTACAATCGAGCCGGTGATGGTGATACCAATCCTTTTTTTTTATTCGTTGGTCGGAAAATTATTCCAAGCGAAATGCGAATCCTCCTCCGCTGGATTCGCGAAAAGCACCTTTTGCAAAGGACCGCGGAGGGTAATTAATTGCAAATTAAAACAACCTCCAGGGGTGGCGTGACTGCCGTTGATTGCGAACGGGCACAGCTTATCGTGACGCATGGCCAGATACACGTACGAAGGGTTTCCATTCCGGGGCCGTAAGACCAAGCGTGCTCATGAAAATACCTAAACTGCTGCAGCCAGTGTCAGCCGTGTCCCTATGCACTCCGGTCACCGGCTGCTCAAGTTCAAGTTGAAGGTTAAAGCATGCAAGCTGCTTGCAAGTCTTGTAGTTTCTTCTGTTCCGAAATTCTCCGAATTTTATACATTCCGGAAGAAACGTCTTGAGCAAATGATGATTGTTGCTCGGGACGCATTTTCCAAATAAAAGCAAGAAAGGTATTTCCATTCCGTGAGGTATTTTTTTTTATTTCGAAAGCCATCAAAGTCACTCAAACATATTTATCTGCATTATTACGCTCTCTTAGCTCGTTAATCCCGCGGGAAGCACTCTGGAACAACGATGGGAACTTATAACTTCTTATTTGACGCTCGCCATCATCAACTGCATTCAACCCGTGTAAGGGTTTACGGGAGGACTAACAACCCACAAACCGGAAAGGAATCTGGCGGAGAGTTCAAATATTTGAGTGAGTTAATTTTGGCAACAAGCGCGCACGAAGAGACCCCCCGTTTTCCGATGCTTCCCGGCGTAAGAGTTCCCAGAACAGGAGTCCAGAATAACTTTCACGCTTCGCGACCTACGGATAATGAAGTGCAGTACACCCCGAGGAGGAGCCGCGAGTAGAAAGCTGCGGCCTTTTTTCCCAGGCCTAATTCTGACCGAAAAGGTTTTCAGTCCAACAAACAAAAAAAGGCAGCGTTTTAAGCAGCAATAACTTTGAATCATCAGCTCCGGCGCCGGTGGCGGTGGCGCAAAACCTTTTCCCTCGTTCGCCGGTCGTAAAGTTGAACGACCGAAATATGTGTGTGTGTGTACTTTCATCATTTTCCCGTTTTTCACCGTGACCAACAGGCGCAAACGGTGGCGTTGCGATGCGTTGCGGTTAATCTTCCCATGAATGGGCAGACGGAACGGTAGGCGGCAGCGGTGGCAGTACCAGCATCAGAAGGCGTCAAGAAAAACTGGCAGAAAATCTAGATTAAAAACCTTTTCCTCGACTCGCTAGCGCTAGCACTGCTTCGCGCTGTTCTCTGCCTCCGACTTCCGTTTGCTGCACGATGTCCATGGACGAGCTGGCGGAGCAACGGCGAGGTGAAATTAAGCCACAACCAGGACCACCGAGCTGGAAAGAATTTGCCGACTCGCCGCGGCAACCCTTCGAGGGAGATGAGTTTTATTTATGTGTACCTCCACGCTTCGTATGATTAAGCTTTAAGATTTCGTTGCCTACGGAGTTGTATTCTTGGGAAAAAGGGGTTTTAAAATATATTGTGGGTAACATGCATTCAAAAGACGGATGCGGGCAAACGCCGGCCGATTACCGAAACGAATCGTGCGAATTTGCGATATACTGTATGCGAAAGCAGTTCAAAACAAGGATTCAAAGCTGGAACTGATGTTAAACTAGTCCGAAGGAAGTCCAGTATCAAGCCATTTAATTCGCTACATATCTCCAATACTCGAAGCAAAATGTGCGAGATTGCCTGCCCATCTCTAAATCCACCCATAAAGCACTTTACGATCGGCCGTCCCGCGCGGAACACGATACTTCTCGGGGGTTCGTCCTGGGATCGTAGGCCAAATGACACCCGTTGAAACTGCAGACGATTGTGGAAAGACCTCCCGACGCTGTACGGGCACTTCTGTAGCTTCTCTAGTAGAACACACACCGGAGCGACGGCTTTCAGCACTTGGTAGTAATTGAGCTTGACAAGATTAATCAGCGGTGCAATCAGCCAGTGGGTGCAGAACGGGGTGGGTGCGAAAAATGGCCCCACGCCATTTAACCGGTAGGATCGGCCGATTCCGTGGATCGTGGAAGACGGGCCCTTTTATTGGGGTCTAGTTGTGAGAAGTGTTAATGATGGAGCGGCGCGGCATGGAAGATCGCACAACGATTACGCTGGGCGGGAGAAGATCGTAGTTGGTTCTTGACGCTTCTGTGCGTTCCGATTGTCGACGGATATAAAAGCATAAGCAAGCAATGAAACAAAAAAATAAAACCAACGAAGTTAAATCGTATTCCATTCAGTACCGATTCAATGAGTAACTGATGTATTAAGTTTCCATGGATACAACGAGGAATTATAACCAATTTGATTCTGATTCTACGGTCCATGTGGTGCAACATTTGACATTGTATCTAAACCTTCTGTTTTCGTATCTCGTCCTTTATTGTTGGTATATGCTGTAGAAAATAGTTATGTACAAGGAATTTTAACATTCAATAATATCTTTTGAAGTTATTTTACTTTTCTATTAATGATTTAATTATCACGAATTTGTTTATTCGCGAACAGTCATGATAATTAACAACAACAACGGTTAACTTTCAAAACCAATGATCAGTGGAAATTATTTTTAGAAAACCATCGAAATTATAATTACTTGAACTGAACATTTTGAAGCAAATGTGCCAACACAAGTATTTTATAGAAAGGCGTTAAAACTTATTTAATATAAATATACTGAATATAATTTAATAAATAATATACTGTATAATATAAATTCTACAGAATGTGTATTTATTTACAGAGAACACTGTCATGTGTATTTCTTAAAGACGGTTTTACATTGGACATTTTATCCAATAGAAAAGTCTTAAAGTATTCCAAATGTTTTACTTCGCTCTAAATACCCTCTAACGTTTTTATCCAAAGAACTAAGATAGACTCTATTTATTAAAAGCAAGCTTTTAAAATTAAAAATCAACTGATACGCAAAACGATAATAAAAACAAATGAAGATGATGCGAATGATGATCAACAAATGATACTCTTAAAAACAAAAGACAGATAATAAAAATACAATCATGGTTGGTCATTTTATGTTTAAGCTATCATCACATTACGCTTTGAACTTTTTGTTTGTCAAAAAGTAAGAAAGCCAATTTGGTAATTAAGGGCAAGCTCGTAGAAATATGTCAACGAATAAATTGATATCAAAGAGCTCCGTTTCCGGTAAAACGTATGGCTTACCAATCTCATAACTGTTATCGGAAACTCGGCAAGTAAACGGTGTCTAGCTGTCCCGCACCGCTCCACATAATCCGTTCAGTAACCTTAATTAAATGCTATCGCCGCATTAAAAGGTTTACAAAAAGCGAAACCTTCCGCCATCGCTGCGGGGATTTCGGTATGAGCAACCGTCCAACCGAACGCGACGATGATTATGGCGGAACCCGCTCATCAGCGCAAATCCGTGACCATCCGTGTCGAAGGAGGGAAGAAGATCGGGCCCGGTCCGATCAATGTCCTCTTCGCCCGGTGCGCTCGGCGACATCGGCGACGGATTTGACCTAATTCGATGTGATAATTTATTATTTCAACGCAATCAGCGAAACCGGTTTGTTCGGAGAGCGCCCGAAGAACTGAAGGAGAACGGATGTCACATGGTTGTGGTGGTGTGGTTGTTGGAGTCTTCAGTTTATCGCATCCCCGCATTCCTATCGGCTCCAACTGGTGACGCCGTCAGGGTGTCTTAGAGAAATGCTGGGGTGTTGTCGCCCAAGCCTCATCAACATCGTCCCACTGCGTCCCGTGCGATAATTACGCTCGCATCGGCCATCAACGGGGTTAAGCCCGTTGGATTGGATTTTCCGGAAAAGAAAGCTGAACTGTGCCGCACCCCACCACCCTACCCCCCTCGTATCGTACGTCCCTGAACCTCCTTTCATCCCGTCGGAGATGATAAATCTTGCTCCCGTAATTATACGGCCGTGTCGCGCGCGGTCAGATGTGTGCCAGTCGTACTTAGTGCAAAACTGACTTCCGACGAGCGAGCTGCCTCATAGATGGAGCGTGGCGTACACCGTCCCGACGGTCAGCTACGTTGGGATAGATGGAAACGAGACCATCAAGAGATCGACGCGCCGATCAGTTTCTAATTGTCGGAAGCAATCGATCGGGCTTGGCGAACGAACGATCCAATGCTGGCTTCATGGGCTTATCCGCAGCAGCTGAAACTCACATACAACACAGCGTTTCTACGTCTATTTCCCACTGTACTCCACACGCTCCGCTTTCGTTCCGTCGAGGTGCATCATTAATGTGCCATTATTTATGGAACTGCGGGCAGCAAGCTGCTGGACTCGCGAATCTCCGATTCGAAGTATGCGATAGAAGAAGGAGCTAAGAAATCATAGCAAAAAGCATCCCCCTTGGAGGGAAGGTGGCTGGAAAAGCTCTACGCGTTTATAAACGTGCGTCACATGGCGAAGGCTTCCAGCCCATCGATCGAACGGCCGCACAAACGATTAATCACCTCACAACCCTAAAGCCAATGCACGGAATCCCGGGTCGGGGAGATGGTCAGGTCGAGATATAAATCGGTAAGCTGATTTGCATTTGCACCTCGGCTTTACTTTACGTTTAGCCAATGGACGGCTGACGATGTCGAAGCAGTCAACCGAAGGAAACGGCATCTTAAGTCCGGTTCAGAACGCGGGCAGGGTTGGTTACTGTATGGAAAGTAGAGCATAAGGAAAAGGCAAAGTTGGGACCTCAATTTTACACCACAGAAGAAAGTCAAATGCGGCTCATGAAGTAGAAATTAAAAAGGCAACATTTTAATTTTGTCAATTATGAGTACCGGTTTCTGCTTATTTGTGTTCCAGAGCAGGGGTCGGTACACGTTTCCTGAACAGGGTCGATTGATAGAAAAGGTCCCAAATCCGCTGGCCAAATACTTTAAAAGATGTTTTAGTACTTTTCAGTTGATATCAAATGAAGTATTTTAAATGAAGTATCATTCTTTAATCCAAGGTAGAATAATTTTAATACAATTAATATAGAATAAAATAGACGTAGAATAATACATTCAATGTGTACTTTTAAGAACATTTGTAACTGTAATTGAAATAACTCAGTATCAAAATGTTTTAAATATAGGGTACCATATTTTGTAACGTAAAAATGATTTTGAAAAATGTGTTTATTGAATGCAGTGATTGATAATGCAAATTAGAAAACATAATTTTGCAGACTCCTGTTCTAGATACTCGATGATAGTGTGTGATTTTACAGAAACCATTTTTATTTAAGAGAAAACATAACAATTAAAACATAAAAGTTGTTACCCTATACGACTATTAAAAGTACATCTTCCGTATGACTGCAAGTAGAATTCATCTAAATCCATCCTTATGTCAGTTAATATTTAAGGTGTTTCCCATTAATGATGGTAGCAAAATTGATTTGACTTAGATAAACATCAATTTGCCTATGTCGTACCGATGAAGTGACAAGGAGTACACACTGTCGAACACAACATGCGAAGTGTGTTCGCATAAATCACTCACCGTCGCGGCAGCTAATTTCATGCTTTCGTGAACAAAAGACAGCGCATCATCTTCGACTTCTCGGAGCTGCTGCTCCCTTCCGAGCGCTATCACTTTATCTGTGCACTGCGCAATTTGTCCACGGTCCGTTGAGTGTGAAATGGAAACTCCAGTGAAATTGTCTAGTTGCATAAGTCAGAGTGGCCCGGCTGCTGACTAACCATGATTCGTATGCCATAATCGGCACAATTCGATTTCACTCGCGCCAATCACCTTTGGGAAACACACGGCGTTAGTCAGAGGGCTGGGAGTTAGTGTCCTCCGCGTTGACATGCAGGACCTCGTGAAATCACCACCCGAATTGACGGTGACAGTTTGTTGATTGTTTACATCACAAAGTAGCACAACCTGCAAACGGAAGTAACCTCAATCCGGGGGAGGTAAGCATTATCAGAGGGAGAGAACTGAGAATTCTTTGTCTGCGATAACGCCTCGATCCCATCGAAGGTTCATCAGATTGGCTCATTATGTCGTCCCGTTTGTCTTGGCTAGAAACCTCCGTCAGCTCAAGGATGGTCACGAGTTCGCTCCTCACCAGCTCGAACGTATTATGTAAAGCAGACCAACACTCCGTCCTCACCGTAGCATAAGACCTCCAGGAGAACTGAAGCATCTGAAGCAAAGACCGGAAGAGCGACGACCGGGCTCGTGATGCGTTGCGAATGATTGCCCGGGGGTTGTTGATTGATTAGTTGACTGTTTAATGATAGGAATGCGCGCACGAGTTATTCCGTAGCTAAGAACGGTGTGTGTAGCATTCGAGCATCTTCGCGAGCGGAGTAAACCGGACGGCGTACAAGAACACGTCAGGTGTAGATTGCAAGCAACGCGAGTTCTAAATTGGTATCAAAGTTCATCCACACAAGTCCATCGGAGCAGTGTGCTCAGTATTCCGAAGACGGTAGAAGGTGTGAACAGGTTGAGCAGTAATGGATCTGCGTTAATAGAGCCTCTGGCTTGCAATTACTCGCTTACTGGGGAAGGAATCCTACTTCTTGTGGACATAACTCCCGATCGTAAATTCTGTACATCAAGCACATACAGCGTTAAGTCGATTCTAAAGACGGGAAGTGAGACCACCAATTGTCTACGTCCTGCAGGAGTTCCGGCATCGACGCTCCACTCTTTGTAATTTATCGTACCGAATATAAATTCAAATCAATAAATCGTTGTTCGCCGGGTCACTTCCACCATTAAGAGAACAGCCTAATGATCTTTCCCGTGTTTGTGTGTCTAAGTCTGGTTCTAGGTCTTCTTCCAAGCCCGTCGTTAACTTTGAACTCCGCGACCCGCGCGATACTAATTAGTCACCTCCTTAGAGAGTCCCAAAAACCGAGGCCGCTTACCTTGAACTTGTATTGAAGCTGCACGGTTCTCGTCTCTCGTCCCTTCCCTCGTGGTCTGTGGTGGGCTTTTGGAGGCTCAGTTTAATGTTGCCGTGTGCGTTGGGACGGACACCACAAAGGCGGATGATGATGGATGAGACCGCCAACCGGTGGCCCGTTAGATCACACCGGAAACCCAAGCCGCTGATGGTGATGGTCTGTGTGCTTCGTGTCCCCTGTCACAGTGCGATCGCATGTGATCTGCCCATCAGGTTCGGAGCTTCGACAAGAACTTGCGTTGTGTTCTCGGCCGGATGAAGTTGGTGCCCTGGAGCGCACTAGCGATCCGGTGAGCTCCTAAGCTCTTTTTCCTTGCCGGTGGTTGTGTGTTCTACTAACGGCGCATCGTGCGTCTTGCGTTAGGAGTCGTTGTTGCGGTACACAAACATTTAAAAAACACGTTCACCGTCCCGCGCACAAATACTTTGAATGATTACAGCATCTGAGCAAGGCTGCGGCTATCTGAAGAACCACCAGCATTCAAAAGACCACTAAAGACACTTGATCCCTTTATCGGGATGAGCGAATCTCGTGCTCTAGCAAATGATAACCTGCACAACTCTTATTCTCACTTCCAATTGCTTCACTGTATGAATACCAAGCGATCACTGACACTTTGCTTGGTTAATATGTTTCTTTCTCCGCTTGTCGGACAACAGGGTGTGGAGGTTCCTTCAGGGTTTAGAACCACCGTTACACCAAGCCCGCTTCCTGGGGCACTTTTCACTGATCGGGGTATCCACTGGCGATGGTTTGTTTCATCCACCGGAAGTTTTCTTTCCGTTTTGTTCACAAGCACACCAAAACACCGAGCTGAAATGCACATCCACACGCGATCGGGACGGCGTACACTGCACCAAGGGTCACTGGTGCGAACGATAGTAACACTAAGTAACGTTTCGGTTCTGGATCACCGGTCATGCAGAGACGTTGCTGGCGAGCTTTAAACCTCCGACCGGACACCGTTACGGCATAAAATCAGCGGCCAAATGCAGGTCGTCTTCGTCTTAGGTGGCGCTGGAAGAGAGGTTGGAAACAATGTTGGCATGAATAATTGATACTTGTCAGCGAAGTGAAAATTACTAACTAAGGTTGAAATATAGGCGTGCAAGAAAATACTATCATAGAGAAAATCATTTACAAAACTATTTTAGCAAAAAGAAACTACTCTAGCCATCAGCAAAATCTGAGAAAAATCCTCCCGGAGCATAGTTCTTATGCCTCTTGGTGTGAGTTCTTGGCTTCATCGCATCTTTTCCACTCTCGAGCGGAGACGGCTCAAGCGAATCGAACTTGAGCTGCACTTGGTACTTCGCGAGGTGGGAAAAACTGTGCACACGCCAGGTGTCCGTCGTTAGGTTGGCGTGCGTTAAACGGTGTTTGGCTCGTCCACCATTGTTTCCCTTCCCCTCCTCTATCCCTAGCAGACGCGAGAAAAACACGCTCAAGTAGTTAGTAGGAAGTGTTGGAATTTATAATTACAAAACGATGGTATGAAGAGCATAGAACGCGCACGTGTGTGTGAAGATTACACTCACTGGCTGGCAGCTAAGAGGTAGAAGAAGAAAGAAGAGTGGTGCGTGAGGGTGGCGGACCAATAAATACAGCACAACATTTATTTAGAAACGAACGTACGCCAGTGCGCTCATGTAAGCAAGCATAATAAACTGTTATACAGTGTAACGGTATTTAATTGAAAATCAATTCGTTTCTTTACTCGCGGTAGAGGAAGAGGAGGGGGTAGATTCTTTCCTGGGTGGGGCAGTGGGCACGGGTGCACTCGATGGCCACTCCGGTTATCGAATCGCTTCCGCCGCCCGAAGAATGCCAACAACACACACGAGATAGAACGGAATGAGAGCGGAGCGCACGGAGCCCGCGGGGGGAGGCGCAATTTGAGGAAATTGAGGAAAAGTTCTTTCGCGAACGATTTGAAGCCGTTTTCGAGGGGCAGAACCAAATCCGCACTAATGGCCGATACGGTTAACTAGCGGCGTTGGAAAGGGCCGCCAGACAGAACGAATGTAGAACAGGTTCTGGACGTACGGTTTTCGCTCGGCGCTCGAACGATTGCAGACGCATTGCGTTAAGTGGTCTAGAAGTTGTTTCGCCGTGCATGAGTACGTGTTGCTGACGGTTGGCAAATGTAAGTAGGATGATATTCATCATAAAAACGAAATAAATGGGTTGAAAAGTGAACCTTTCGATAGCAGAGAAGAAAAAACGCAACTTAAACATGAAGTAAGTAAAACAGAATAATCATAAATCAAAAACATGAATCAAGTAAAATAACAATTTAAGAGCGAAATCTAACGTGCAAGTATAGCAAAGTATGAAACTTGTTTTGGAACCACTATCATCGACACATTATAAAAGAACGATGTATGTATGATCTTAAAAAAAAAAAAATAATAAAAATACAACTTTCGAACAATATAGTGCAAATTTTACAAACTAACTACACGAATTAGGAAAATGTAAAACAATATCGGTTTAAACTTAAAACCTGATAAAAATCTAATGATTAGAAAAAAAATTAAAAGGTACGTAAAACGGATCGTTTGGATAACTAAAATCAAGCTTATTGATTCACTTTAACAATGAAAACCACAAACACAGTTTGATCCTCTAAAGTTAAACCAAGGAATAAAGAACAGATGTAAAATAATCTTTTGTTCCTCTGTTATTAAAGAGTTTGCTCGTACAAAATAACTGAACAATTTAAAAATTTCAAGTTTGAAATGAAATTGCGATACACAAAGGTAGATTTTGTATCAATAACAACGCTCCTACTTACAAAAGAAAACTCAATCAAAACTCGTAAAACTTAAAGAGAAGTTGATTCACACACCGTACAATCGAATCAAACATTGTTAAGAATAAAATGCAGTTCACCGTTGTCGGTTCTTGCTGCAGCATCGTCAACGAAACCGTCATCCGGTCAATCGATCAACTTCAGCCCAAGCCCAAGCGCCAAAGGAACTTCTTCCGTTCCGAAAGCCACTAACGGTCCCGTACACCCGCCGCCCCAGGGCAAACCGATACCTGAAAGGGTATGTGCAACCTTTCCCCCGACTCCGCGCGCGCGTGCTCTGGTGGCGCTCGGTCCGGAAAACGGTTAATTTTGCTGCGCATTCGACGGACTTCATCAGCATGCGGGGCCCACGGGTGGCGGTGACAGCACCGTGGAGAAAGCGCCCGATCGCGGTCGGGGCAGGCGCGAAACGCGAACGCGACGAGGTGACCTCATATATGCCGCACCACCTTTCGCTGGTGGTGGCGGACACTCCGCTCCATCCGCCAGCAGCCTGCGGGAGGCAGTGAACACATGACTAAGCTCACATAACCTCAATACGGGAATCTCATTTCCCCATTTCTCGTCACTCGCGCACGCACGCTCTTGGTGTGTGTGTGTGTCGCTGGTGGTGGACGTCGGAGCAAGGAGCTACATATGCGTGCACGTTCCTCTACCCCACCCCGCTTCCCGCGATGTTTCTTCTTTCTTTTTTCCACAGGTGGCCTTTCATGCGGGATCGACTCGCGCGTTTATGCTTATCGCCAAGTGGAGGATAATTTGCGTTCCGGAGTCGAACCGGCCCCGCGGGATGCAGTAGGGGACACTTTCAAATTTCTCCGGGTTTGGCAAAAACGCAAACCCACATTCGTACAACCTTCCCCCACGTCACTCTCCCGTCGTATCCGGACTCGGTCCGAGTTGCGTTGACCGAGTTCCCAACTCGAGTTATCCCTTCGTGTAACACCAGAAAAAACAGTGTCCCTCTCCGTTGTTGTGCTGATTCTCGTGTCCAGTTCTCCACACATCCCAAAGTTCAGCCTTCCACGACATGTTTGCTTCCGCAGGTCGCCGCATTTGTTTGGCCCATTTCGGAAAGACCTTCAATTTGTATGACAAAACCTACGGCCTTCCGCCAAGATGCCGCCTTGCCCCGGGAGACAGAACCCTGTCCACGGGTTTCCTTCCTCGGCTGCATGCTGCGTGTGCGCGTTTGTGTGTGTGTTTTGGTTACCTTTCCTTCTCCACCTACCACCTCCTCCCTGCCCTCTCCCTGGCATCGCTTTCGCTGTCTTCGCGCCCCGCCGTTCGCTTCTTCGGCCGCTCGTTGGTTCGTTCTCAGCCGAGTGCCACTTTCTAAAAAATAGGTTAACCGGCAATGTAAACAAGTGTGGGTTTCGGCCCTGCCCGCAGGCCTCTCTCTTCCTTCTCCACCACCTTTTAACACAACATCTTCCCAGCAAAACCGATCTCGAGATCGTGATCTTTGCAGTCGGGGTTGTTGCAGCGAAAGAAATGGCCGTGTTCCGGTTGCCTCCGGATGGTGGAAACTACTGGCTGAGAGATTAACGCCCGCGATCGGGAGTACTTCGTGCCCGGTAGGTGTGTGTTTTGAGGTGAACTATACATCCTTGCGCGACCGCTTCTCGCCACCAAATCGAGGCCAGAACTGGGTGTGAGTTTGTGATCTGGAATTGACTTTTTCGATTTCATTTTCACTACAGATTGGCGTCGACGCCGAGCGGAAGGGTAGCAGCAAAATACTTTCACAAAGGCGCAATTTTTGCGTGCCCGATTTATCCGAACCACGCGACTTTGCGCACACACAGCCCGGTCGGTCTATCGGACGATGTTCGGTTCGGTGAAAGTGTGCTTCCGAGCTCAGCGGGTTTGGTTTGAAGAATGGAGAAATTATTTGTTAGGTAGAAAAAATGAAAAGAAACGAAGGAAAACCCTTGCTCCCCATTCCGTGGAGAAGCTCTTTTATGGTTTTATTGTTGCCGGCCAACCAGTCCTCCAGACCACTGGGCACCTGACGCGCCCGAGTCGTGTTCTTTCCGTGAGCAAGAAATAATGCCCGTCCGCGTCCGCACAATGCTTTGCTTTTCCCTGGTAGCGCGCGTTCGATCACGCTCGCCGAAGGAACAGGTTTTCACACGAACGGATCGATCCATCCGCCGAGGTCAATGCTATCTCGTGGCCATATCACCGATGCTCGACGATGCTGTACGCCGAGTGCAATGGCAACGAAACGAAAGGGGGTTGAAGAAAAAACATACAACAAAACACCAAACAGGGCAACAGCATCCTCGGTTTCAGATCGACCTGATCGAGAACGCACAGCACCAGCATCCCGACAGGGGAAGCGACAACGCGTTGGAAGTTTATGTAACCCGAGCAGCCCAGCGAAACAACAACGTAATGTGGAGGGAAAAGAATAAAAATCAACCGAATTGGGACGCACGCCGGGGTCGGAGCGTTCGCCGGCGGAAGAAGGGCCGTTTCATTATGACGTTAAACACGTGACTCGACCCCCGATGACAGAGGCAACCGAAAAATTGTGCACCTCCGATCGATCGCGATCGATAATTTGAACCACTTTGCGCTGCGTTCTGGTTTCTTTTTGTTTCACTTATCTCACAACCCTCTGACGCCCTTTCCGGACAACCACAAGTTCACCCCATCACAATCGTGTCCAATTTTAAGCGATGACTCTTTTAATTCGCCTCCCTCCCAGTGCTTCTGGATCGTGGATTGAGGAAGAAGAAAAGAAAACTCAATCGATCCGAAAGGCACCACGATCGATGAAGACATTGATTATCGACGCCCCGGTCCGGATCAATAAATTGACCGAGGATCCTCCTTTATTGCTCCCCAACCGACCGATGGGGTGTAGTTTTCAACCCCCGTTCGGAAAGTGGAACGAGGCAGAGGAGCAGTTTGCAGGTGAGAATTCATATCTTCAAGTAAATGAAGCTTAGAATAGATTCCTTCTTGTCCGTCGAAAGATTTTTGTATCAAAGACTAAACAGGTTCTGATGCCTTCCGTTGGTGTTTGCTTTGGGAATTAGGAAGATTATGGCAAGGAGAAACAAATGCTGGGTTGATGGAACGATTAACAAAACGGAAGATATAAATCAAACGTCAAAAATGCCAGGATTCAAGATCCAAATTTCATTCCGTTCGCTTCTGAAGCGCACGAATTTGAACGCATGGAAAACAACCAACTCGATAATTGATTTCCTCTTCCCGTAATAAGGACGGTAAGTACTCGGAAATACTGCACATGCCGTTCACGATGACTGTCCTTAGTTAACGAACTTCATCCACCGATCGAAGCTTTCACAAAACTCCAAAACTCCACAAAAACCAAAAGCAGCATTACTGAGGTGATCGTTCTGATCGAGGCTTTCGGGTGCATTCTCCTGCAGCTCTTGGTCGTGGAAAAAGGGAAAAAGAAAGGCACTCGGCTCTGGTGAAAGAAAGTCATCGATTTGCTGCAACTTCACCGTTTCCGAGAACTTGTTTTCGTGGGCTTCGACTTTTCCTCGACGGAAAGAAGCGGCCCACCCCGTTGATTAGCGTCCTAACGTGCTATCGTCGAATGTTCACCCTTTGCCGCGCACAGTTCGGGCCACCGTTCCGCACACGCTTCCCCTCCCCAGCTGTGAGGGGGGGGCACCTTTTCGCCTCAATTAAAAAGCACAGTTATGATCGCTGACGATTCTTGCATATCATGGTTGACAATCCACCAGCGCCAACACCACCGTTCTGCAGTGCAGTGCAGGGTTTAATCTCGAACGGCTCCCCCCAGGGACAACCGGGAAACTGGACGCACCACATTCCGAACAACAACGGCGACGACGTCGACGACAGAGACTTACACTTCGTAAACCTTTTCTCACGCCGTGTGCATTCGTTCGTTCGCTCGCTCGATCCGAGCCGTACTTTCACTTGACCACTTTGCACTTGAGGCCTTTCTTCGCGAAGGGCACCTTTCTTGTCCCGAAATTCTGTTTCTTTCCCCGCACACACAGCACCCAAACACATACACACACACACACTGCACAATCGAGTGGAATATGCAAGTTCGATTCTTGTTCACGATTTTCAGCGACCGTTTGACCCGTTCGGAGTTTGTGCTGGACAAGTCGGGCTGCGTTCGGTTCGCGAATGGGTCGCCACCGCTTTCGGACGCCCTATTTACCCTCTGGGTGGGACCCAGTGTGGCACGCAAGGAATGCAAAGGAACTAGAAAGAAGAAGCAATACCCGATCAGCACTCTCAGCTGCGAAATGGCTTGGGAAAATCCAGCGACTTCCTCCACCAGCGCAATCCACGGGAGCTATGAGCTGGCAGGGCTCATCCAATGCTGCTGCTGCTGCCTGCCTGCCTGCCTGCCTGGCAGAGGTCTCCGGAGTCTGGCACGGGCTGCAGATCAAGCGCTCCTCGCTGGGAAGGAGAGACCTTGACACTGAAGACGTTAGATTTATACTGACTGACTGGCGCGGCGGCCAAACAACGTTGCCCCGTGCGCCCGATGCGGTTTTCCAGCGAACCTGCTCGCTCGCTCGCGCTCGCCGTCGTTGTGGTTGTCTGACGGGCGATCGCTGCGAGACGACGACGATCAACCTGACGACGCGCGGCTCTTCCATCTCGCTCGAACCCTCTCCATCGATCCATTTCTCGCTCGCTTCCTCCCACGGGAAGATTGGATTGCGGTATAAGATCGCTAGAAAGGGATGGAGAAGATCGCGAGCGAACCTGGCTGGGTGTGTGTGTGCGCGATCTTCGCGGCCAGAACTGCAGGCAGAAGCCTCCCGCCTCGGGGGATCGAAAGTATGTTGCGGCCGATTCTTCTGCCCTCGGTGTCAGGCGAAATGGTTTGCGGCGTGCTGTCATTGCGCCTGCCCATGGAAAAGCCAAGGGAAATGGGCGACGCTGGGCTGAGCGGAGGAAACCCGACATTAGGGAGAGCGAGAGAGGGAGAGAGAGCGAAAAATAAACAGCGCGGTAGGGACGCAGGAAGGGTAGGCGAAGGAGATCGAGAACATCTAAAACAACTGTTTGACGGAAAATGTTTTATGCTGCAATGTGTGCTGCGGCGAGTGTGTTTGTGCTGCTTTCCGAGCATCTTTCTTCTCCGAAAGCCTTCCTCGTTCCTTCCTCGTCCCTTCTCTTCCCCCTGGGTGCTTCTTCGCTTAGCTTCTTCGCTCAGCTCTTCCGCTTTGTTGTGTACTTCGTTATCGCTGGCGGTCAAGCCGCTGTGCGCAAGAAAAACACGGAGGGAAATTTTTTCGCCAGGTTCGTCGCTTGCTGCCACCGTGAGTCATTCGATTTTGGAGCCGAACGCGAAGGGTTTTTATGCTCGTAGTAATTTTTTGGCGTGGTTTTTCGGTGACCGGTACGAATCAGCACTCTTGCTTCACGCATTTTCGGTGCATTTAATGAAAAAATAAGTATTATGATTAGTCATACGGAAATTTACATAAGAAAAATTGGGTTGAATGTTGCAAAAAACCCACTTTGATTTTAAAATGTTGAACACTATCCTTGCAAGAAAATCAGAGCTTCTTAATTTTATTTTTATTTTAAAAAAATCTAAATAATTTATGTTCAAACCATTTGATCTACAATGTGCAACATTGTTGTTTAATTTTGCTTTTATTTTGCTTTAAAAAAATCTGCCCCCTAATAAATGGACAAAGCGGCATCAACCAGTCTTCAGGGACGCCAGGAAGCTGGTTTAATGATCGTTCTATTTATTCCCCGGGATCGGGGGCCAGCAGTTTTTCCAGCCCCTAAGCGTCCCAGGGCCCAACAATGCGACCCGTTTGGCGTCATTTGACGAGGCGATGCGAAGGGAAAGTTCGCAGGAACACTTTCGAGCGCGCGTGCGCGCGCCAGTGCGAAATGCTTTTCCTCCCGAGGCTCCGAGGTGGCCTGAAAATGGGCGACTGGGCGGCCACTGCACGCCCTATCCGGAGTCCGGCGGGATGTATCTAAAATAGCAGAGGCCGAGGATGTGCATGTGGAGAATGTGGAAGAAGAAGAAAGAAGAAGGAGGGAAAACTGGACAAACAAAGATGGAAAATGATCGATAAAAACGGGATAAAGAAAGCGGTGGAGTGGAGTAACCGCCAGAGGTACTCGCGCTGGGAGTGTCTGTGTGTGCATTCTTTGCACGTCAGGTTTCGCAAAGAACCACTTTTTCCACCACCCCATCCCAGGGGGTTGTGGGGCGATGGAGGTGGCTCGGTGGCGCAGCCTAATTAACGCAACCATTTCCGACCAGCGGCAGCCGGTGAAACAAATGATGCAAGATGATCCCAACGAGACGAATCCCTCGATGCCGATGCGAACCCGATGGGGAAGCGTGCAGGCCGGATGCATTCGGTATTACGTTGAATGGCGGAACGATCGATGCAAGTCGATCGCTGACGGACGGTAAAAGAGCTAGAGGTCCGGTTCGATCGGTTCGAAACGGGTTTTTTGCGGTCCGTAACTGTTCTTCTACGATTTATTTTTCATCCCTCAAAAATCAGGTTTCGTGCAGGATGGGGGGGGGGAAGATTTAAATAAGATACTGACGGATGATGACACGCGCAAGTCCAGCAAGTGAAGCTGTATTATCGCCACTAAACGCTGAGCCTCTTTTATTGCGAACGAATCCCCGCTAAAGCCGGCTGGAATTATCGTACATTTGAAGTGGAACTAGATACAAGTTAAAGGGCCATTAACTCGAGCACTTCGCGGAGGCATAAATCCGAAGCAATAACCCGCCACCGGCACAAAGATGCATGGATGCTGCAGTTCGTTCGGGGTGAGAAACATTTTTACGATTTTCCACCGATAGCCTCGTTGCGCGAAGTGCCTGTGCACCTACTTTTCCAGGCGAATAGATCCATATTTTTATTGTTTCACCCTTAAAAACCACCGGGCTTGGAAAAAGCGGGTAGAAAATTGTGCTAAAAACGCGCGGCACATAATCAAATCAGGCCCAGGATCGATCACGGCCGCAATTACGGCGCAATGTTTGCCACAGCCGCACCCTGCACTCTAGTTTTCCCTCGCCCCGTCGGGAAAACAAACCCGCGGCGGATGGAATTGCAGATGGTCGAAGGTACCCGCCTCCTGTGTAGAAGGCCCCGGATGGAGGTCACCGTAGATAAGTTAGTAAAATGGAAAAGTAATACATACACTTTGCTCGACCTGGAGTGCGTTTTCACAAGGCGGGCAGGTTCTTCGGGCGGACCGTTTCTTGTTCGAATTCCGTTCCCTTGCATCGGCGAGCTTCAAGGAGATTAACCGAGAGACCACGGGCGCGATTTCCCGAGCGATGAACGATAGATGATGCTGAAAGTGCCCTCCGTAGGTCTGCACGAATGCAATTGCTGAGCAGTATCTGTGTGTTACAAAGGGAGAAGGAGAGAAAGATTTTATTTCCTTTTTACCTCGAGAGACGACCCGCCCCACGCGGGAATAGAAGTCAATATCTGGGCAATTAATTTTTAGCAAGCACTCCTGCTTCACTGGCGGCCCCATTTTTGCCTCGGGCTCCAGCATCTCGGGCGCATTTGTTGATGTCAAATGACGGATGACGACGGGCAATGGAGGCAGTAATAAGAACAGAAGGGGAGACAAAAACACACGAAGGTGTGCCCGATAGGTTTTCCGCTGTAGGGCAGACGAAGACCGCTTTGCAGGCAGTTCGCAACCAGGAGAATGGAAAATGGAATGCTAATAAAGTGCACCACTCCCTCCGAGACTTCCAGGGCAAGAAACGATCGGATTCTACGAACGCATCCTGCCTCCACGGCATGGACCTCCATGCGTTGGGATAAAGTGGAACAGTTGTGATCAAACTCCCCGTAATTATCAAACGTTTCGCTAGCTAGCCCGGCCAGTATTGTCAACGGTGTGTCGTTGTGTCGCTTCGCTGTGGATATCTTCACCGCACACACTGGGGCCCTTGCGGATGGCGCATATTAGTTGAACGACCTTAAAACGATCATCAACGTCAACGTCAGTCAACGTCGGGCGCTCGTGCGGCCATCGACGAATGCTATCAATTTTCCCGGCTCGGGCCCGCAAACCGCGCGATGTCCCAGAAAAGGGCACAGAAAGGGAAGCAGCAGAACATGTCTTGCTCCACGTGCGATTACCTACGCACACGGGCGGATAAATGGCTTGCGTGCGAAGGAGCGTCCCTAAGCCGAGACGCGATGAGCCTGCCGTCGTTGAAAAAGCAGAACACATTTTGCTACAGTTCCTATTTGATGATACCGTGGGTAACATACGGTATTAATTAATTAAGATACCACCATTTTACTTGAAAATGATTAGATTTTAGTATGCTCCTTTTTGTTAATTTTGGTTTTTTTTGGACTATATTATTAGAGAAATTGTTCTGCAGTTTGTCAAATGTGTAAGAAAATTGTTAATCGTAAAAGAGTACATTTCCACCATTTGAAATCATGAAAAATAAACTAAATATTTTATGAGCAATATGTTTTGGTTTGAGAACCGGCTTGCGCAACAGATTGTCAAGCGTTTTTAACACTGTTCAAGTGTACGTCGTACAAGTTGCATATCTTTAGGCGCTAGTAAATACTACAAGAATTTTGAATCAAATGTTTTGAAATTTTCCGTTCGCCATTACTCTCATTGCTGTATTGCAGGGGTCGGCAAAGTTCAGCACGCGGGCCAAATCTGGCCTCCCAACTGATTTTACCCGACCCGTAATAAAATGTTGATGTTTCATACACAAAATCCATCCCAATTTTGTTTGTCTTCTTCCCAAAACTGAAGATAAATATTGTTCAACGAGGTGCTCCTGTTATATGATGGAATACAAATCAAAATTCAGCGAAAGTAAGTATGAAAATGTTAAAAAACATAAACGATAAGATTTCAAATATTTTATCTTACCACTTTTTATGTAACTTTACTATTTCGAAAGATGATACACCATTCAGAACTGTACTAATTTGAAAAAATTAAGTTATTGTTTAAGATATCTGGTCTGTGGTTTCGGTTGCCTTTCAATCATCTAGCTTTTTAGGAAATGTATGCCGATCCTTGTAATGTATACTTTAATACTACATCCTTTATAATCAGTACTAGTGATTGTGAATTTTTACTGTGACGTCAGCAATTTTGTCGGTTATTCAATGGTTATTACAATGGCTATTGACCAGATAAAGGAAAAGTGATATTCTTTATTTCTTTGTTTCTCATTTCGATCAAATTTAGTTACAATGTCCTCACAAACTGAAAATGTTAGATGAAAAAAGAAATGAATGCACTTTAACTTTATTTGACTGTGCTTTTAGTTATAAGATTTATAACATAAAACCAATCAAACATTCAAAGCAAACTAGTACTGAAAGTCCATTTAAAATGAAAGTTTGGTGTAGAAGTTACTTGATCAGAGTTTAAAAACTAACTAACTAATGTGTTTCTTTCACGTACTCTGAAAGTAGTCTCACTTGCATAATCCTTTCATTTCGTTGCTACATCAATCAATATTATCGCGAATCATTATTCTCGAAAACGATAGACCACGGAAGTCATTTTTCAATCCGAACCAGGTCATCGAACTTGGATCGTTCGTGGTATTCTGATAGCGTCCGTTCAAGTTTTGATTGGTGCAACCTTCGTACCACCAGGCTCCGTGCCGAAGCACTGCGCAGTCCATATCGAAGGCGTCGTTGTTACGATCGAACGTGGTAAACTTACGACCCCGGTAGGTGATAAAGTTATCAGATGTTGCAGGACCTGTGAATTTCCCGATCTTTTTCACCCGGTATGAGTCGGCCTCCGATTGGATCTCAAACTCTCCGTATGTAACGTTGCCATAATTGTCATGGAAATCCCTAAACTCTACTACCAGCTGATGCGGTCGATTTTTCGTTAGCTGATGCACATGCTCTAATCCTAACCAAAATTCGCCTTCCAAGTCGCCAAAACCGTCGCGATACTCCGTCCAATTCCGGTAGAAGTCCACAGCGCCGTTGAACCGATGCTGAATGACGATCCAACCACCTTCGAACTTTCTCTGCTCGCAGAACACTTCGAATGGTGTGGAATTTGTGTTCAGTTGAATCGTATAGGTTCCTGATATGCCTGCCGGAGCTTGCCGACACGAATGTAACGGTTTTCTAGTTTTGGTCAGATCTGGAAGTATCTGCTTGCATATTTCCACTACGGTACTCTGCTTTTGTACGGATTCGGCTCGCATATCTATGATCTTTTTGCTTTCGGCAAGCTTCAGGAGCCTAATGTCGAACGATTCGAGGCAGGAATCCGGCATTTTATGTTCAATGTTGCGCAGTTCTGCAGTCAGTTTGCTCTCCAATGTAAGCAGGTTTTGATCCATACCAACCAGTTTGGTTCCAAAGCTCTCTCCTGTTGTGGTGTTTGTTGACAGGATGCGTGCCACCTCCTGAAAAATATCAAAACTTATTTTCACAAACTCATTGTTCTGTGGTTAAAAGCGTATCCGCACCTCACCTTCATGATGCCTCCTATTTCTTGCAAAGTGTTGTCCGTTTTGTTCAGCCTTTTTTCAATTTCCGTGAGCCTGTTTTTCAGATTTTCATCCATTCCTAGGTATGCACGTTCTAAATCCTGTGTAAATATCACATTTTTATTCTATTCTAACCACTTTTACACTGTCTATTTCTTACGGCCAAACCCCCCTGACATCCTTCGCTTTTGATCACGGGTTCGGCGTAATCCATGTCCTTATCATCTTCTTCCGACGAGGATGCCGAGCTGAACGTGACCAGCCAGACTACTGCAATACACAGAACTAAGACGCACACCCGGATAGTCATTGCTTTCGAAGAACTTTTCCACACTTGGACACATCCAATCGAAACGACTGCTCGAGCACAACTGAGGCTGGTTTAATTTCGGTTGTACGAGAGAAGTAAAACAGTTTAGCAAGCGGAGTCTAGACACGCTTGCCGCGAGATTATGGCAGGCTATCACAAGCCGTGGTCCCAAAATAGCCGTGGATACATGTTGGCGATAAGAAGTACTTGAGACTTGCCCCATCCAACGTGATTATGGTTGTTCTTGTGCAGTGCTGTTGACCTTGAGTTTAATTTGATTTCTCGTAGATTGAAAAATCTGCGTGCAGCATTCAGCTATTAAGAAAAATAAAACACTTATTGTACTGATATTTGTTGTTCATGTCAGCATATTGCGCTCAATTACTATTTGAAAATAGTCCATACAATATTGTATTGCACACATTCATTTTCAAACTGAACTCTTCTTAATCCAACCAAAGTTATTTTTAAAATCGTCTCCCAAGTAGAAATTATTAATCAACAACGAGTGTTTGTGAGCATTTTTGAATGAAAAACTTTCCCGGTTTATGAAAATGCATCAGCATCAATATTTTTATTTCACTAACAAATATGTTTTGAAAAAAATTAGTTCACAGCGCAATCCATTGCGATCACGCCACGTGTTTTAACGGTTTTAAAATAATTTACCAATAAATTACTACTCCATCCGGTTCGCTACCATCTACCTGCTTACTGTTAGTATCGTCCTTAAAATGTATCTGCTTTGCAATTCTTGTTTTTTGTTTCTCACTTCTCCCATTTCTTTTTCTTGTTTGTGAAGAAAATCATTCTTCAACGTCCAATGTCTCCTATGAAACATTCTTCGGCAACCTTTAAAACCGATCACATGATCGAGCATCCTGCCATCGACCTAGTATTCTTTGCCCATCACCTTCTCGACCCAGGGCACAAACTTCTGGATGTTGGTGTACACACCCGGCAGATGTTCCCGGCCGCATCCGATTCCCCACGAAACCAGCCCGATCAGCGTCTTCCGACCGTCGATCGACAACGTGAGCGGCCCACCGGAGTCACCCTGGCAGCTGTCTCGGCCACCCTCTTTGTAGCCGGCACACAGGAACACATCGTGGATGGTCTCCCGCCGTCCTGCCGCCCGGAACCATCGCTGGCAGCGCTCGTTCGGTATCACCTCGACGTCCACTTCCTAAAAAAGAGAATGGAGTGAATTAGAAATCGGCTCGGAAACTAGGAATAGTTTGTTTAGGATAGTTTTCCTCTTACCTGAAGGACGGAAGGAACTGTGCTCTGACCGTGCCTCGTCCTACCCCAACCGGCCACCGTAGCCATTTTCCCCACGAGTTTCACACTCTTCGGGGGTAAGCAAACCGGAAGGATGTGCTGCCGGAAGACGACCTTTCGATCCAGTTTGACCTGGGAGAAATAACACAACAGACACCTTTGATTTAATTCCTCAATCTTTCGCAAAATCTAACTGTTTCTTACCAGCGCAATATCGTTCCGGAAGTCGCTCGGCGAGTAGTTTGGATGCACCTCCTTCCGCTCGATCGAGTACTCCTCGTGCGTCAACCGTTCCTCCTGGTCCCGGACGTCCCATTCCCCTAGGCGCACCTTCAGGTTGCTGTTTGGTGTGCTGAAAAACAAACGAAAACAATCGGGAGTAGTACCTCGCCCGTAATAAAACTCAGTCTAGGGTGACATTCCGTTCGAGCGAATAATACTAACGTTGCCACACAGTGTGCCGCTGTGACGACCCATCGGTTGGAGATCAGGGCACCGCCGCAGCTAAGCTTTTTCGTCAGGAATCCGGACTTGATCAGGGCTGCCTGCCACGGATGCGTTCCGAATCCGCTCGAGTGTCCACCGACGATACGGTTCGTGCGTGTGTACAGCTCACCGCAGCCTGTTTTGGAGAGAAAATGGCACTTAGTTATGTTGTCTTACATCGGTGGTTCTTGTGGTGGTTCAAAGATCTCTATTAAATGATCTCCCTTTCGGGAGAAACCCACTAAAACCATTGGTGATGGTGCTTCAACAATTGTACGTTGGTATTACAAACACTATCGTTTCGTGAGTAAGTGATTTGTTTTGTGCTGTGCTTTGGTTTCAAACATTTGCAGGAACTACGGGAGAGACGGAAGCAGGTACTACTAGCGAGCGTGAAGTGTTGGTTGGTGAGATTAAAAATTTTCGTGCACGGTGGTATCAGAAGATCGTTTTCCCACATCCCAGAACGAAAGAGCCGCGGAAAAACACCCGGAAGGAAGCGAAGACGCAAGAGAGCTTGGCGTGTGTCCCGGAGGGAACCGGTTCGAAGCGGAATCTATGCAGGCGCGAGGACCACCTCTACTCCACCCTCATCTCTACAGGCCGTCGGGGACACTAGGGAACTGTCTACGGGAACAAAAACCAGGGTTGGCGCGAAGTAGCGACGAAGTTGGTACCGTTTTCGATGCCGTATCCATCGTCCTCCTGCTGCGTTGGTGCCGGATATCCGAACACCGACGGCGACGACGACGACGGCGGTCTCTGCCCGCTGCTGAGCACCCCACCGGAACCCGTCCCGCCGCCGAACAGCGACGTTGGACGTCCGGCGAAGCTGAAGGGCCGATCGTGGTCGATCGGTTCCGGCAGTCCCGGTGGGGGTCTGGCCAGGTGGGGGTTCGCGGGGGAGAACGGCGACCCGCCCGTTCCGAGCTGGTTCCCGTCGAAGCCCCACTCCGGTGGCGGAGGGCTTGTGCCGCCGTGATGTTGCTGCTGGTGCGGGTGGAGGTTGCTGTGATGGTGGAGGTGGGGTGCTTGCTGATGCTGATGATGGCTGTACGGTGGCTGTACGTTAAAGTTATTGCTGGAAAACAGTGACGTTTGCGTCGTCTGTGGACGGTTTTGGTGCGCCGTCGAGGAGCTCGACGCGGAAGATGACGATGAGGCGGGCGAAGCCGGCGGATAAAACCCGAACAGGTTTATAATGTCACCTGCGCGCGGAAGAAGTGTGGATGAGTGAATGGGAGGGATCGTGAAAAATGGAGGAAAAATTGTTCGCAGACTGCACTGCGTTTCCAGACGTTGAAGGAACACGCAGTGCCAAGAGCACCAGGCAACGCTCGCTTTTTTCCGTTGCGTGTTGAAATTGGTGTATTTTCGTCACCTTTAGTTGTCGGACCCTCCCCATGGCGTTATTGTTGCGGAAAATACGTTTTCCAGTGCTACTGTCTCAGCATAGAAACGATTTTGATTCATTTCAAGCCATTTTGACGAACCGCAGCGACAAGTTGCGATTATACGTCAATTAAACCCTCACACGCACTCTCTCACATCTTTTTATATCAACGAAAAAGTCCTGAATTGAGCGACATTGTTTAAAGAGGAACATTCCAACAAAGACTCGTTTTTCGCGTTGAGTTAACCCTCAAAGGTATCAGCATTTTTTTACCAAAACAGAATGTTTGGAGCGAACATTGCTGACGATAAGAAATCTTGTTACTACAGTATAATTCATTTGTTAAAGATGTTGATGAGATTTACTGTGACTTTTTTCAGCAATCATCTTTGAGTGAAATAACATAAATATTACGATACTAACAACAACTAGTTTATTATTTTGTTTCATTGACTACCGTCAATAATGAGAAGGCTTAACAATTCATTGCTATTTCAATGCGAGAACTTTATGGGATATGAGAAAGAAAATTGCTACAAACAGAATTGGTTTTTAAATTTAATTCCCCCTCATGTACCATAACAAGAACCATTTTAATGCAGGATTTTTAAACAATTGACCATTACAATTGCAGAATACTAATTGAGCATCCAAACACAAAGATTGTTATTAGCCTCATTATTTTTCTAAACATACAAAAAAAAAACCTTGAACGATTGCAGCTTTCAGTTGTCGTTTACTGTCAAACGTTTGCTTAGCCCTTAACTAGTACTTTTAATCGACTTTACCATGGCAACGTAAAATTTGTCAATATAATTCTAATGCTTATACGCTATAGCGTAACTTTCAAAGTGATTTTATAATTTTCGTAGCGTGTTGGACATAAATTGACGCGAAATTAAGCAAGAATGGTTTTACCTTCAGCAACTTTCAGGGTTCAGGTGTGAACAAATAGCGCTTAGAACCTTTGAGTATAGTCCAACTTTTTCTTATGTGGCTCAACATCCCCTAGTGGCACAGGGCCTCTCTCCGAAGAGAGTTACTGTGACCGAAAGACGGTATATTAGGGATGGGTGGTCTGATCCGCACATTCCCAGAAATAAAAAACAAGAAAACCCCACACAACACTTCTGGTTACATTCCTAGTAATCGGATCGGTTGGCGTAGTGTCGTATCAGTGAATATTTTTCGGAGAACAAAATTCAACATAAGAATGCATTCATAACCCATCACTAAAATAAACTGTAAAAATATATAATTTACAATAAACTTTAGATCAAGGCCATACGAGAAAGGCGGAAGAGAGCATGATATTCTAAAACACGATACTTCATAATTTTTTTTTTAAATTTCAATGTTCTAAAAAATATATCATAACTTGTTCAATCACTTACTTCGAAAAATACACTAATTGAAACACACTATTCCGATACTTTCCCAAAGCTGTCATACGGAATCGTATAACTTGTTCATGGAAATCCCCTTTCTTTCATATTTCATACTAGCTTGACGCCCCGGCGTTGCGCGGTGAAGAAGGAATTGAGAAAAGAATTATGGTTTTAATTAATACTTGAAAGATATGTTTGCATTTAATAGTTACAATAACGACATATTTAAAATTTTTGATATTTCATCAATTTCCCCGCGATGTATAAACCTTAGTGTAACTATGGTAGATACACCTTGACATTTGTTTACTTGCTTGTTTTGTTTGTGTTAGTAAAACTGAGTTTAAATTGTAAAATTTAGATGATTTTATCAAAAAATAGTGATCAAACAAACCTTCAACAACATCTGCAGTACTTAAACTTAATGTGTGAAAAGTTTCAGAAGCGACGGTTCAATATTGGTCGAGTTTTAGGTGTACATAGAAATCCATACATAAAAAAAAGCTAAAATATGTAGTAGATAGCATTGCAAAATGTTGAAGATTTGGGTCATGCGACCAGAAATAATCTCAAGAAACTTCAAAACAAATCATATTCTTTTGTTGTTCATGGTCATAAAGGGTGTCCCAGAAAGTATAAGCACGATTTCTAAATAACGTTTCTGGAAAACGGATGACGCCAAACAGTTGATTCTTCGGGTGTTTGATTGTTTACATTCAAACCTACTAGATAGTGCATCCAAACTATTTTTTTAAACCGTTTCTGTTAAAATGCGAGGCATTTCCGTCCAAAAGCGCAAAAGCGTTCTGCACAAATGGTGTTCGACTCCTAACATTTCGCTACGGAAATTGGCGAAATCGGTAGGTGTGTGTATCGGAGCCGTACGAACCGCCATCCAAAAGTTTCGGGAGGAGTCCAGCTTCGAGGATATGCCGAAAAGTGGTCAAAAACCTGGTCCTATCGAGCAACAGTTGAACCGGGAAAGAGCAAAAGCATTCAAGCAAAAATAGGAAAGTTCCATTCGCGATGTGGCTCAACAAATGGGTACGTCAAAAAGTAACGTCCAATGAGACAAGGCAAGATTGATTTTAAAATCGTACAAAATCCAAAAGAAATCGAAACGGAGTGCAAAATTAGGCTGCATGCGTTAAATATCGGGCCCGGAAGCTGTACGACAAGCTGTTGTGCGACCAATCCTCATTCATCAGCTTGACGATGAGCCGGCCAAGACCAGACCAATTGAGATATTTTGGGCGCTAACGAAGGCACACTTGAGAAAACATGTTAAAGCTACGGAAAACATCAACAGTTTTCAAAAAAAGTGTAAAACCGTTCAAAAGTGTCGAAAACCGTTCACGACAAGTATGTGCTGAGCCATATCGGAGGCGACAGATCAAAAGTGCGGCCATTAGAATACGATTAAATTTTTAAAATTTTTATCTTTCGCAAATAGTCCAGAACAGAACCCAAACAAAATTTATGAAACAAAAACTCAGTTTCTGGAACAGGTTTTATTTTTTTCCTAATTTTGAAATTGTGCTTATACTTTCTGGGACACCCTTTATGCAAATCGGCGAAACGGCCGAAATTAAGCTAGATAAGGAGTTCGCAGGGATCAGGAGCTATAACTGACTGATAACAGATACTGGTGCGTTCATTCGAGCATCGTAGCAAAATTTTCAATCATAATTAAATGGAGGAAAAACCAAAAACGGTGACTTTTGTTAACCCTTAAACAACTCTTACGATGTTTCTACATTCTGACGGTGTGAACTGAAGTGGTTGCACTAAACTTTTTGTTTGGTTATTTTATTGTATTTTAAATGTTATTGTATCGAGTACACAAAATATTGTGTGTTAAAAACACTCCACAGTGTTGAAATCGCTTTTTATTTGCTTTGTTATTGTATTAACGATAATGATATATGTTGAAATCGATTTATGTTTTCATTTAATTCTATCTAATCCATATTATTTCAGCAACCGTTGCAACCGTTCGCAATGTAATGTTGTTTAAAAGTAAGGTTGTTTTAAAACAACATCTACACCTTCAAGGGTTAACTTGAAGGTTACTTCTCTATCGTCCACGAAAACCCCGATCACGTTATCATCTCATTTTTCGCGTTCCCGAATGTTCCATGGTCTTATAAAAGATCGGCAAACTCCACACACGATCGTCAGAAAATAAAGGGAGTCCCATCTGTAGAGTTGTTCCTGTTTCGCGATCTTCTAGTGATGAAATTTCGTGCGCGTGTGGTTTTGCTATTGGTTGGTGTACTGTGTTCAGTTCACTTTACCTCTGCTTCCAATAGCTTCGGTATGGATTTGCTCTTAAGCAAACTCGATTTCCTGCAGGACAAGCTGCAGGATGTCGAACAAAATTTGAGAATGAAAGATCAGAGCTGTCAGAACACCCCAAAAGAGGTTCCCATAGTAAAACAGGACGATAGCCAACAAGAGGATAGACTAGACAATTTGGAACGTGCATTGAAGGTGAATGAAGAGAAATGTTGTTGAATCTGTGCATGAAGTTAATTATTCATCTTTTCAGGAAATTGAACGCACGTTTAAAGAGAGAGACGACAACCTCCATAAAAAACTGTTGGAATTTGAAACCATCATTAAGGCAATGGACAGCACATTGAAAGAGGTTCAATTAGGAATGAAGGTATGTGATTGGAAGACATAAGAGCAAATTATATATTTCGAGCAAGATATCAAAGTGTGGTATTGATGTTTGCAGGAAATAGATCGCACTGTGAAGGAATTGGACAAATCAACACAGACAAGGGAAGTGTCGTTGCAGGAGGTAACCAGGATTGTGAAGAGCACAGAGGCCGATTCGAGAACTCGATTCGAACAACTGGAGAACAAATTGATAGCGAAAGTTAATAGTTCTTATCAGGATACGCTACAAGCTGCCATGCAAAATTTGCAAAGTGAAACTAAGAAGATAACCGATCTTCAGACTGAGTTTATCAGAAATCAATCGAAAATGGTGCAAGATACTACTTATAGTTCATGCCGGTCAGCACCTAAAGTGTCAGGAACATACGATATTCAACTAGCACCCGGTCAGTTTGTGAAGGTTTACTGTGCACAGGAAACTTCCGGGGGAGGGTGGATTACATTCCAGCATCGGTTCAATGGAGAAGTCGACTTCTTCCGCAATTGGACCGAATATCGTGACGGTTTTGGAAATCCCTCCGGTGAATTCTGGTTGGGTTTAAAATATCTACACAAGTTGACGTCAACTAGAAGATATGAACTGTTGGTGGAAGTCAGGGACTACGAGGGAAATTACGGTTACGCAAGATACGACGATTTCTCGATTGGAAGTGAAGCGGAAGGATTTAAACTGAAGGTTGGAAATTATGGTGGAACGGCTGGAAATTCATTGTCTGCTAGCAATGACTGGAAATTCTCTACGAAGGATATGGACAATGACAATTATGCTTATGACGCTTGTGCCAAAATGAGGCATGGTGCCTGGTGGTACAACCAATGCAGCTATTCTAATCTCAATGGCCCATATAAAAACGTAATAGATTCATGGAAATCACTCCATTGGTGGTATTTGAAAAATGATGTGCGCTCAATGGCTTTTACAAAAATGATGCTGCGTGAGGTAGTTTAATCACCAAAAAGCAAATAAAAGTGATAACAGTTTCATCAATGTTCTGTTGTCAGATTATTTCACTGCATCATAGAAAGTCTGTTTTATTGTGCGCTAGTTTGTAAAACATCATTGCCGAAATGTAGTTGTTCATAAGTGAGATACTCTGAAAAACGACCTTCACTTTGACTCTAACGATGTTATTGCTTTGCGAATAAAAACTGGTATATTTCCACTAAATCGACATCAGTTATCTCAATCGAAGCGAGGGATGGTCTTGAAATAAAACTGTCATTTCAAGGAACAACATGGGAATTTGGTGTTTTTTTTCTGTGGCACAACATCCCCTGGTGGGACAAGTTTTCGATGACCGAAAGACGGTATAGCATAGATTGGTGGTCAGCCGTTCGTAATACCGGAGGGTGCCAGACTCGAGATTCGATCCCACACTTGTGGCATGGTGTTTCCTCGCGCTACCGCTAATTTTTAACATCAATCAATGAAAGTTGGTTTTCACCGGTACGTGATATTTGTAGGGTTTTCATTTCTACCAATAATCTTTAACAACTTGCTATTCTTACAAGTAGCCTTTAAGGGTTAATGCATTTCTTTTAAGGCGATGCGATAATTGAGGCACCAAATGTGCCTCGTGCTGCGTCAATGTAACCGTGCAACGGTCGGGCTTTTCCATCGATGGCTCACGGGCTCCAAACGAAAAAAAACGGTACTACGGGCGATAAAACGTCACACCTCGAGTTTTCCTTTCGATGAGTTATGGCACTTACATTGTGCGAACAATGTTTTGATGTTTCGTACCATTTGTGTTTTCCCCTCTCGCGTTCATTTTTCATTGAAAACTTTCGTCACCTGTTACCGTTTTCTTTCCTTTTCGCTTCGGTTGCGTTTCTTCATATCATCTTGTTTTTTGGTGGTGTGTTCGCTCTTTCGATCGCGCAGCATTAATGATCCATTCAGTAGCGCATCGGTGCCTAGGATGGGAAGGGAGAGCGGCGGGTGTTTGAGTTCGTAAATATTCGCGACACCTTAACGTCAAAACATACAGGCAAGCAACGTGCCTTTAATTTTCGCTTGGCTGGTGCGAATGACACAATGAATGTGAAGAGTTTCTATTTTTCCGGGCTCCGCGTCCGTAACTGGTTCGGTAGACGCTCGTGGAAATTTAATTACTCTTCACGCGCACCGCCAAGGTCGCGCCTTTTGGAATCGTAAATCATTTATCGACCTACCGCAAGGGTTAGCAGTGTGGTGTAATGCGGGTCCATTACGCGCCACGCCAAAGATCTGTGACCCATTTTACCCTTAAAAGGGCGCGTTATGAAGAGGGCAGTTAAATTTCAATATCAACTAGGGCATGAACCCAACTTTCGAAACGTTGTTTTCGGTTCTCTTGCTTGCTTCAATCGTGTACAATATCCGGTTTCGTTGTGAACTAAATGATCTTACAAAGATGAAAAAACAATTGAGGTTGTTCGCTTATTAAAACCAATCTTACAAACAGTAGACATTGCAATCGATTTTGCTCTTTTTATCTACATTATCAACAGTTCCAAAAGCATCTTATCACCAACGACCATTAATTGGACATGAACAGGAAAGGTTTGCTGCTTCCATTGCGTAAGTTTTATCAATTTCCCGGCCAACAAAAGCTATCGTACGTTCCATTCACTTTCGGAAGCTGCAAAGTGCCTTTCTCACGTTAAATAGCTACATATGATCGGTATCTTCAATCAGCCTTGTAAAGTACATATCCGGGATGGTTTAACGAGCTGCCTTTCGCTTACTTGAAGCTTACCAATAGCATAAGTTATGCAGGATGAAATTGTTCTCTACTTCTTATACTTACTGAGGATTTACTTTCCTCCAAGAAATGTTGAAAGATTTTTAAATTTCACATTGATAATTTTAAAGATAAAAACTTTTGTTGTAGTTGATAAAATAAAATTGTCCGCAATACACTTTGCTGTCACTAGTTTTAAGAAGGAAACATAATTATGATACCGTCTTTTTCTTCTCTGACCGCGAAAAAAGACTTTCCATTCGTTGGACCGAGCCGGCTCGTTGGAGTTCTTGTCTTTGCGGGTTCCGGTGCACATCCGTTTGACAGTGAAATTCGTTGGTACGTTGGGAAAAACACGCACCGAACAATGTGCACACCACGCACGCCGCCATTTGGGGCCATTGTGCAGGAGTGTGGCGCTGATAATTGTTATCTCGTCTAAGCATAGCCATATCCACCCCCTCCCGGAGTCGTGGGCGATGCATTGTTTATGGCTTGACAAACGATGGCAAAACTAATTCGTGGTGCTCGAGAGAGCAGAGCAGCCAACTTCCCCTGCACGGAGGCGGGTGGTCCTATTTTTCCGCCAGGAGCGCCACCGAAAGGAAAGTGAAAGGCGACGGATTAATGCGGCGATGGTTAAAATGTTTTCGCCTGCTCACTTGGGGAGGTAAGGAAAAACACACCGTTCCCCGTGTCGGCCGGCTGAGCGTTGATCGCGAAAAGGTTTCGCTTCTTGCTCGCTGGCCGCGAAAGAAATGCCGTTCGACAGCAAGGGAATCGTCGCCCGGGAAGATTGGTCACATGTTTTCGTGCTTGCGGGCCCGTGCGCGAAAGTCAACAGCTCTTTCGATGTCTTGTGTGATCGTTTACTCGGAAAGCAAAGCAAATCGGCATATGGAAATTGGTACGGAGTCAGTGCCGGAGCTTCAAATTGGCATCGTTTTTCCCGTTCAACAATCCTCGCCGAATGCGGATGTCGTCTTTGGCACAATACGACTCAATCCGTCTAATCCGTTCGCTCGATTTTTTCCGGCTGCATTGTTACGTGATCGTGGGCTCAAGAAGAAAAGGGCTTAACTAAACTGTGGAGGATTAAGTCGTCCCAAGTTCCAGCTTGCTTGGATGTCTGTCAGCTGGATTTTACATTTCCTGGAGCGCTTGCTACAAACGATCGGTCGAAGTAATTGGGGCGGTTGGAATTGTACTTGGTCGCGTCGAAGAAACATCTGCCATACCCATGTACTTACTCGCATTATGGACGGCACCCTGCTCGGGGTCGGCCTCGGGCGCAAAGTCCCGGTCGATGCAGCACGACCAAATCATCCCGCCGGAGCAGAGATCGAGCGGTTTTCCACCGCCGAGAACGCACGACAGCGACAGGCCGCACTCGAACTTGCGTCCCTTGTGGCGGCACGTTTGCGGGATCACTTGAACGAGAAAAGGGAAGGGGAAACATTTTGGAGTTATTATCGACATTTGTAAAATCACAGAAAACAACATAAAAATATAAAGCAAATGATGAAGTTAATATGTTGAACTGTTCACATCTAATGGGTACAATATTGTAACAAATCAATGAAGTTACAATATGTTCAAATAGTTACAGGATTGATCTAAACATATATTTCGTCTTAGGACAAAGTAATAAACTAAGAAGAACCTAGAAATTATTACATCCTAGAAGTTTTCATTTTGGTACAAAACTGTCGAACGAGTTGAGCATAAATATTTTAAATTGTCCTTATGGTTATCGATAGATTACTTCAAGATGTTTTTGTCAAACCATATTTTTAAAAGATTTATAACAATACGAAATGTCTAGACTTAGTTACGGTAATCGATATATTGACATCAATGGAAAAAAAACTAATTCGGAACACACGTTTTCCAAATAAAATAAAAATAATACAGAATAAGCTAAATATTTTTAAATTCATTACATTCATTACAGTACATTACTTTCCAATATTATTTGTGTAAATCATACACCATGGCCTAAATGTTTTTTTTGCAATACTTTTACTAGTACAAGAATATCTTTATTTGTTTGATAACCAACGGGAAGGTTTAAGTGATGGAAGCGTGGAAAGAGAACATGAATAATTATCCACAAATTCAACAAATTAAACACTTGAATGCAACAATTAACCACTTGAAATTGTGTTAACGATGTCGTTTAGATCCTGGCAGAATCCTTGAATTGTTTTAAATATTGTAACGAGTATAGTTTGAATATTTCTTTAATAATCATCTAAAAACCCCAATTTATCTTTAATTTAAAAAAATCGAATTGAAATATAATTGAAAAAGTTTAAAACATTAATGCATTTATTTCCTTCTTATTTGTTTAAAACTTTACTAGGTTAAGTTAATAGAATTTCAATTGTGCTTAACCATTCTTCCTAATTAATTTTTATTTTCATATTAATGGTAGTAAACACATGAAGAAAATAAAAGATTGTTCTTCTTAAACGTTAATTGCACGCTTGTTCATGAATTTTCTCTTGGTCTTCTTCAATTTAATCTCTTTGACATACTTCTCCCCAACAGTTCGATGATGGAATTTTGTCCGTAATCTTCATTGTTGAACGTTTGCCGCTTCCCGAGTGCATCCAGTATCAGTATGTCCTGTTCCTGCTGTGGTGTCGGTCCGTTCGCCTGCGCCCTTCCCGCCCCGATGCACGCCGCAAGCACTCCTACCACCACCCACCATCCGTACGTCCACCGTGTTCGGGGTCGTGTGTCACACTTTGTCACCACTCTTCGGCCCACTTTGTTCAACATTTCTCCAACGCAATGCATTTTGGTTACGAAACAAAGGATGGTTCACCTTTGCCGCTCGATTCGGAACACTTCTTGTACGCACATCGACGGCAATGGGGCGCCGGGGTGACCACCGAGTGGAACTAATATATGCGACGCGTCTACCACCCCCTCGGGTGAAGGCGTTTCCGGAGGGTTGGGGGGCCAAGTAATCGGTCAGTCGTCAACGTAACACGCGTACTATCGTCGGAAACATTGTGTGGCCGGAAGAAAATGTTCGTGCCGCGAAAGACGAAAAAATACAAACGAGCGCTTCCCCAAAAATCTCACTTTCGCATTTCTCCCACAGCCGCTCCCTCCCTTCCTTCTCTTCCACCGCAATCGTAATACAACGATTTTCTCCACGAGGGCCAATTTGACACAAGCCGGAACAGTGTGACAACACACAATTCGGTACTCGCGGGTTTGGCGTTTTTTTCCTTCTCTTTTCGCGCGTGGAAAACCTGCCGTGGTCAAAATTCCCCACCACTTCCGGTGCGCCGGGCCTGCGTAATGGATTATGCAACGCTGCTGCACATCACCTTTGCTTCTCTTCAGTTTTTCGCAGGGTTATTTCGTTTTTATTTTACTTTTCCAAACTGAGTGTAGCTCGTGTGTGACGGGCCGTGCAGGAAAATGAAGGAAACGAATGGCAAAAAATGATGATCACCGATCGTCAGACACTGGAAGCACTTCCGTTCCGCGCAAAGCACCATTGCATGTTGGGGCTACGATCTGTGGCATGCAATCTTGGGCATCCGAAAGAAGTTCACCACATCACTACGTCGGACACAAGCACACATACACACACGCTGGGGAGGATCGTAAGGGAACACTTAGAAACATTGGTTCGGCAAGCGATCGAGAAGCGAGCTCGGGACTCCTTGTAGCAAAAGGAGCACTTTCAACGCGATCGGACAATGAACTCTCTGCCCGTCTGGCATTGGTCAGACTTCACTTTGCTGCGGGGCGAAAGAAGGAAGCACTCGGCCGACACTCCCGCGCAATATCATCCAGATCACAACCACCGAACCACCCTCCCACCGGCTGCCAAACGTTCCGAGAGTGATGGTTATTAAGTATTCCGCTTTTTGCCTTCTTCTTCTTCGTGGTGGATGAGAATTTTCCCCAACCCAACCCACAAGTCGACGCACGACCTACGTCTACGGCTGGCTGGAAGGCAGGCAGGTGGGCAATTTCACTTTCCGTTGCAAGTACAACAATTTCTTCCACACACTCGAGCACAACCTACGGATAGACGGTGGGTCCCACGGTCAGCGTCATGCCTCTGCGGCTCTTGGATCGTTTTCGTGGCCTTTGTGGCGTGGTTTTTTTCTTCGGTTCGGGTTCAGTGATTTCACTCTGATACGAAAAAAACACCCCTGACGACCGAGACACACTAACGACCCAACGAACTTGGACCGCTTGTAGCGTCCACCCTGGGCAGATTGATTGGTTTGGTGTTCAAATTCGTTGCTTTTTACTTTTCCCTCCACTGTTGAACACGTTCACGCAAGTCGCTACACGGGCCAACTTTGTGCGAAAAGTGTCCGACCAGCAAGACCACGAACCCGGACGAGACTGTCGTCGGTTAAAACTTTCACGCAGGCAGCTCGTGGGAGAAAGGAACCGAACGCTGCTCGTACGATCGGAGGAAAAAAACACCAACGTGTGTACGTTCCGGCCGAGAGTTGCAGATGAACTGAGGAGCCCGGCGCGGGCGCAATCTTTCCAACCTGCAGCACGTCTTCGCGAGACGAACATCGTGAACACACACCAGGCCCCCCTTCTTAGTGGGGAAACAAAGAGATGCAGGTGAGTACCTTTCTCTCGGCGAGCTTTCTTACAAGACACAACGCGATGGTTCATCCACAGAGTGGTGTAACTCGTGATCCTACCTGAAGAAGGAGGGACGCGAAACCCCAAGCAAGCACGCCCCCGGGCGCGAGTGGTTTTTGTTTGTTTTAATAAGCGAAATGCGCCGGATTGTGTCAATGGTACGCGACCGATCGCCCGGTGCGGGGTTTTGACATCTTTACCTTTCCCGCGAAGGGAATGTGATTTAACGGGTTCGTCGCTTATCGTCGCGCCCGTCGTTGGAGTCTTTTGTTTAGGGCCTGCAACCGGAGTGGTTCACCCGGCCCCGGTCCCGGTTCGAGCCGATCGTACCGGCCCGATAAGAATGGAGCAGCAATTAAGGATAAATGCTTCCGCAATGACTAGAACCGTCGGTGACACACACCAGCGTTCGCGTACAAGAAACTGCACCGTAACGGTAGAAAGACGAGGGTTCCGAAAGTATAACATTCATAATGGATTAAACTATCATGAGAAACTTTGTAGCTGATTCTTCAAAACAAAGAAAATTAAAAATTTGCTTAAACTGATGTAATACCATTTTTGTTCAATTTTGAAACAGTTCGTTTTATTGCTCAATTCTGGAGGTAGTTGACCGAATTTTTGTTTAGGGTTTAGGGTTGTTGTTTCGAAAAATGAAGCATGTGGATTTCAAAACCCGTAAATTATTTTATTTAAAACTTTCTTACAGTATTATTAACACAACTAAAATTAATAGAAAAGAAGTGAAAATTTAAGTATAGCTATGATGTGATCTTCTTAAAACGGTTAAAAACATAGATAACATAGTCTGAAAACACATTTATAGCAAAGAATTCTTATGTTTTCCAAAGGACCCAATATGCTCCTTCTGTTGCATACGTTTTTTTTTAATTATTTTGTTTCACAAAGCAAAACAATGGTTCATAATGTAAGACAATTATCAAAAGGTCCCAAAAGTTGTCTGTTATTACATTGGCCTATGCCATATTTTTGCGTTAAACACAAATCCTATTTCATTCTTAGTTATAGATTTGTGACCCTGTAATACTTGAACGTATGGGGAAGTATTTTAACATTTTAGTAGGAAGTATTTTAATTTTTTTTAGTATTTTAACATAGTTTAAAATTATTAGTAGGTTAGTATTTTAATATTTTTGCTCAAACTATTAAATTCGTATTATATTTATTTCTTATTACGTCCTATTTATGAGGATTTATCCGTCCCTTTTTGTTGCGTTTCTGAGGCACTGTGATAATTGGGTTTTTTTGTTGGCCTCATTTATATTACCTACCAATAGTAAAGTTAACCTTAAGACCACTTCCACTTAAACGATTCGTTTCGTCTCTAGTTGCCCACAATTTCACCTTAATTGCTTTGTCTCATGACTATCAGTGCATTCTAACACTTACTCATTTGAAACCTGAAAGGTATGCTAATTTTAGTCTTTTGCGTCCCTCATTTAACTACCCTTAAATGTCGTCCGTCCATCTGCTCCTATTCGCTTCACATCTCATTCAGGATAGGGCGCCTCTAATTGGTTGTTGATCGCTGTATAAGTCTGTCATTTTGCAAGCCTGCCACATTATTATATCACTCCACTCCAAGCCGCTGCAAGGCCAATGCAGCAAAGCGCGCACTTTCTGCTTAGGCGCGTTATGCATATTCTCTGACAGCTGCATCGTGAAGGTGTCGAAAGTGTTTCGCCTGCTCATTCCGCATGCAGCCGAGGGAAGTTTCGCGGATCTCGCACGGCAGGGAAGTGGGCCGAAGTCAGCAAACCCACCGAAAAGCAAACCGCAATGCGCAACTCGTCTGCGGTTGGCTTCGGGGAGAAAGTGAGTTGAAAACCGACTCGGAACGGTTGTCTCCGCGCGGTGGACGCGGGACTCGACCGGCGGTAGGGACACCTTGCGACACGGCACGTGGGTTTTTGCGCAAAATAAAACATAAAATGGTCCCCCTACCGTCCCTACCGCTCCTGTGCGGATTCGATTCGCCTACGAAACCAACACCATCGACGGCGCTGGTCCGTTTCGTGCGAGCTGTGACAGATCGCTGTACGCGTGACAGTGAGGTTTTCCCAACCGCAAGCTCATTCAGACCAGCATTCTGCTGTTACTCCCACCACACGGGACAGCGCGTTTCACCAACCACCAAACCCTGTTGAAACTTAGCCCTCAAATTCCCTCTGACAAGGGAGTTGAATCATTTTGAAGCAACTAACTTCGGAACCGACTTTTTCCACAAAATCGGAGAAGAAACAAAGAAGCTACCACCCGCGCCAGACATTCCCCTTACATAACGTCACCTTACCCAACCCTCCGGCCCGAACCATCCCACACACAGGTTCTTGTGAGTGCCTCGCCCCCTCACGGCGGGCCGGTTTTTCGGGATCTCGAGTCCACGTTTTTCGGTCATGTTCACTTGACTCGCGCCCTCGCCACTTCCGAACGGCGAAAGAAAGCGAAAGTCAACGGCGTCCCAAACCCCCTGCTGTTCGAGGCCATTGTTTACTTTCTCTTTCGGTTCGGTTTGTTGGTCACCTCCACCGTCCAGTTTTCCCTCTCCCATTTGCCTCCTAACCACAAACCATCTCATATTCGATCCGTAAGTTTTCGGAACAACTTATGTTCTCCATTCCACAGCGCCGAAAAGGGAAATGCTTTCCTTCGCGGCTGATTGGTGTTGGTTGGTTGTTTGATGGATCGCCTTTCGGTCTACGGCGAAGGGTGCGTCTGTGTCAGTGGAACAGCATCACCAGCTGGACGGTGAATCTTTGCCCCGCGATGGGGAAGTTATTAAAAACACACACACACAATTCGCACATTTTTATTCCCATCGTTTTAGGAACTGTGAAGGAGGTGACAAAGCCGTTGCGTAAGTGTCGTGATGAGTCGTAAGCGAGTCGCGATATTCGAATTTTGGAAAAGGTTGACTCAACGGTTTAGGATTATGGGACAAATAGGCTCAAGAAAGTTGCATTTTGTTTGACATTTTAGGTTTTCAACGTCAGGGAAAACAGTGCATCAAATATTTATTTTTGAACCTTTTTAAATTCAACATATTGACTTTTATTTTGAAAGATGCCGGCAAGTGGAATGTAATCCGAATATAATCAATGATTCAGACCTGTGCCAATCGGAAGTTTCTCCTAAGCATTTAGTTTTAAATAACAACAGTTTATTCCTACTACTTCAATCTCTGAATATTTTCTGAAATTTTATTCTGAAAATATCAAATAAAGAAAACAGCAGTTTGGACAGTAATGAAAGTGGTTAGGATTGTATGTTTAAAGATAATATTTCAACAAAGCACCTTGTTACTATCATCCTTCAAAGTAGAAATAAAATAATACACTTTTGTAGTTTTATTGCTACTATACGAAAAAAGCAATTGATAAAAATTAGGGAATTTCCTGTTTCAAATACATAGAGGAATTGAAGGATTTTTTTAAATATATATTTGGACGGACAGGAAGATAAAGAAACTTATGCTATTAGGAATAACTTAAAATAGGGAAGGATCTCTATTTTTTTATATCCAATTTTAATTTCTCAAAAAAAAACCACATTGAAAATTACTAAATATTTGGCCTGATTTTTCATCCGCATTTTAACTTATCTGTGGTTACAAAGAGTGAGAATAAAGTTCTTAAAAGAATATCATTTAATTTTGGAACAATTTTATTTTTGAATTTACTTTTTTTAATCCGAGACAGCTGAAATCCGGGGCCTGTGATTTAGTTGTTCTTTTTGGAAACATTTTCGGACTAATTTGAGCTTCACCCTAATCACCGAACAGTTTTGTACCCCACCCACACTCCAACGTCCGGCTCGTCGATTAGTGCGCTATCGTCGCAGTGGTACCGACTAAGTACCCGTACCCTTCCACCCACCGAGTTCACTCAACCCACCGCGGTGTCAGTTCCGGCACACTAACGGCTAATTACTTACTTCCGTCGAACTCTTCGAAAAATCGGCCCTCCTTCGGCAGCTGGCGGCTGATTTGCGAGCGCAGATTTTCGCGGTCCAGTACCTCGTTGAAGCGTTCGTTGGCACTAACGTACCCGGCGCCCCTCCGACCGTCCCCGGCACTCGGCCACCGGACTCCATCGGTTCCTTCTTCCGCCGCGGTTGCGAAGCTGGACGAGACGAGAAGCGACAACTGCACGGCAAGATGCAGCATCAGACTGCAACACTGCCGCCGCAAAAACCAACAACGCATGGCGAGCGTCGCCGGACGTGCTGGACGTTGCCGGTTTCTGGCGCTAGGGTTTCCAGCTCTCACTCGGTCCGCGAACCGGTTTGATCAGGCCAGGGGCAGGGATTCCACCGACACCGTGCGATCCCACGCGATCGCGTAATCACTCTCACTATTGACCGCAGACGAGGAGCAGTGGGGAGGAGGGAAGGAAGAATACGTGGGTTGGGTTTGTTTTCGTTCGACGCGCGATTACGATAACGCTGGTTGTTGTGCGAGGGTGGCGAAAGACGGGGAATCACACCCCAATTTAGACGATTAGGCAACTGAACTTGAAACTGGGTGAGGCGACGAGGCGACGCTTCATGTGTACGAGCTGGCCGGGGGAAGGAACTTTATCGTCGGCGGTACAAAAGGAGGCCACGGCGGGAAACGGAAACTGGATTTCAAATGATGCGTTTCACTTTCTCAAAAGCGGAACCAGCGGTCGGATTGTGGATCGAATCGATGATGTTTTTTTATTACCGGACGATATTGAAATTTCCCTTCCTCTGTGGAGCACGTGAAGATGAAAGGGAAAAACATACACGAACAAACACTCACACACACACACACAGGAAGAAATCCTGTGCACTTCCGATGCGCACGCAAGGAAACACGTTTTTTAGTGTGCGCCGCACAAACCGCCGAACGACTTCCAGCCGGAAAACTGATAGTGAAAAGCACAGCTGGGAATCGAAAGCCTTCAGCTTATCCAACGGTAAAGGCTACTTCACTTCACTTTCACGGCACGAGTGGCACAACGAGTGACTAATCGCGGAAATCGCACCGCAACACGGATTTCAGCACTTCGAGGTTTTGTTTCTGCAAATGCGTTGTTATGCAACCGGGCGAGGATTATTCATCAAAACCCACGAAACACTCCACTCTTCAGTCGATCGCGAACAGGACCTCGGCCAGGAATCGTTTGTTTTGGGAACACTGCCACAACCACGTGCGATCGCCGTGCCGTCTCTCGGGAAACTATCGCTTCGAGCGGTCGCCCGGAGCCGCTGCTCGATTCGATCTCGATGTCCCCTTCCCTCCGTTCCCGTGGCCAACGCCGTTCGCTTAGCCGGGGGGTAGATTTGTGGTTGGGTCGGTGAAGTAGTAAAAACAGCGCCACACACAAGCGTCCCCTCCTCGCCGCGGGCGGAAAAGTTCACGCCGAAAGGTGGAAGTGAGCTCGATGCGGTCCGGACGGGGAACGCCAAATGGCTGGGTTTGTGGCTCAGACCTTAACGACCCACGTGGTGGTGGTGAATTTGGTGAGTTTTGGGCTAACTAACTATCTAACTATGATCTGCAGGTCAGGGAACGGACATTTTAGACACGAAATATTGTGATTTGTTATGTCTTTTTGTTTAATGTAAAGTTATGTTATGTTAACTTCTTCAGTTCTTACAGCAAACATTTGTCTAAAATCTATCTTTTGAAAACAGAAAATAAAAATAAATTGCCGACCCCGCTGTAATCAAAATGAAAACGTATTGATGTAATACTTCGCCTAATCACTTTCTGTGAAAGAAAAGACTAAACAAGTTGAGCTTTGTGTTTTTTTTTAAATCAAGCTTCGGGTCTAGTTCCTCTCAGTTAGGGCCATAAGTTCAGGGCTTAGAACCACTGGACCGATCACTTAACGGAGTCGCGAGGTTACTCGGCAATTCGGTTAATATTGCTAGACGCGGAATCATAAACATTTTATTGCAAATTTAATACCATTGAGTTGCTAGAAACCGTTTCGAAGCGAAATTTGCCCGCTTTTAAACGAAACTACGGATCAACTCATCCGCCTACCAGAGGAAAGCATGGATCGTTGATAAAACCACGCTAGCAGTCCTAGGGACCCGGTCCAAACATCATAAACATTTCCTTGCTGTTTGGTGCCACTTACCGGCGGAACACTTACGCTACCGGTGTGTGCTGTAAGATATCGGAACTTTCGCAAAATGTTGTTAAACATTTCCCCCTTGGCTTCCTCGCGCTCGCAGCACCACGGATCGATTGACCGTGACGCGATCGGTATCACATATGCTCCAGTGTGGGAAATAATTAGCCCCGGGCCTCGTGGCCACGCATGGTGGCTTGCGAAAGGTCTATTTTCACTTTGGCTACCGTTTGGCGAAAGGTGAACGAGAAACTGATACGCACGGTGTTGAAAGATAAAAATAGCATGACAGGATGAGATTTTGTTTGTTCATTCATAGACAATGTTTTTTTTTTTATTCCATAGTAATACAGAACATGAGTATCTTAGTATCGAACAAACGAGAAGTAATCTAGTTTCATTAGACTGGTTCTTTATAGAATTTAGAATGTTGTGTAAGAAATCGAAATTAATTCTAAAAAACATCCAATTCTGAGTTCGTATTATGTTAATTTTCAAAAGAACAGTTAACTATCAAAAACGGTGCAAAACGATGAATTCGTTTCCTTGTCGAAGAAAAGTCGACAAAGCCGACAAACTGTAGTGCCTAAAAGTATGCAACACGCACTCCTTCATAATTTGTCTGTTTTATTTTGAACCGAACGGTTGGATTACTTTGAATTACGTGTAAAATTGTAAAAATATTTGTTTCAACTACTCTTATTAAACCTCTTCCAATTTGACAAATTTTCGAAACTATCGCTCCTGCTAATTATTATGCTTGCATACCGCCAAGTTTGTAAATTTTTGATCAGCAATTGCATTACTTACATTGAATGAACGCATCTCTTAGTTTACAACAATTCATACATTTTTTTTGACAGTCGCCATACGTAGTGTTTTATTGTACACAATTTCTTAAAGCTATGCCTCAGCTAAAGTTCTTTTCTGTTATTTCAAACTTAACTTTGCGAAGTAATAAAGTTATACTATCCACAAATTTTTGGATGACTGATCCAAATAGGAAGGACAACAAAAATCAACGCATGGCATGCAAGAAGAAATCGATGAGAAAATGAGGAATTCCTGTATTAATGGAAATATGAGGATCATGTTATGTGAAATGGCAAACGAATCAAACGCTCATTGAAGGTAAGAGATAAGAGAGACATTATCCACGAAAACTAGAACGAGTTGGAGTACTGTGTTGTAGCCATTGGTGATACTTTGAATTATGGTCAAAACAGAAATTGATTAGCAAACTTCTGAACAATATTCAGCAGTATCAGATCACTGAAAACCAACTCCATGCAAAATCACACATTTCGAAAAAACCTACTCCAAGCATCATGAAAAAACTTTATACATTCCCAAACATCGTTTGACAAGAATGCTACCATAAGCATGCCCACGAAGTGGATCCACCTGGAAAGTGTACTACAGTTTAATTTCATAGTGTGTGTGCAAGAGTATAAAAGTTTAATCAGGCATGCATGATTTTATTAGATCTCCACGTATTATAATTCAACGTTGGTTTGATGGATCAGTAGATTTTTATCGCAATTGGAATGAGTACCGCCTAGGGTTTTGGACACCTGAAGGGGAGTTTTGGATTGGGTTAGAGAATAAGCATGAAGTGACTTCATTACTGATTGCTTGCATTAAGTTCATTCAGCAGAATCTCAAAAACAAAGTATACAGTAAGTAATAAGTATACAGAAGAGTTTGAGATAGGAAGTGAATCCAAGATGTACAAGTTGAAAGGGATTCAAATAGCAAAAATAAACATAACCTCAGGGCACCCCATTGTGACACTGAGGAATGATAAACGATATCTTTGGCTGCCGTAGTCAGATACTGTAACTGGATTTTAATAAAAACACAGCATAGATAGAGTATCTCCTATAAAATGCACAGACCATTCACTTATTAGGTAAGAGGATTTGACAATTTGTCTATTCCACCTCGAAGGTGAGAGGACAGTGCTTATTACGTCATCGATACACTACCCTCCAAAATACCTGAAGAACCCAAAATAGGAGCATAAAAACCAAATCCATGTTCGGGTCCTTCAGTGGAATTGTATTAGGTTCACCATAAGTTATAAAACAAAAAACAGATCCAGAATGAAAATTATAGTACCACCTGAATCGTAATCAGTAAGAACATACGGCTTGAATTTATGTAAGTGGCTTATGCCGAACGGTTATGCCGAAGTTTAGCACAGCGTCCCTTAACCAGAACCGATAACAAATATCGTTAGATTGTAATGTAATGAAACATAGTAACAAAGAACGGAAATTGCAAGAAGAAATTTCGTGTTATGCTTCCTTTGTAACATCACATTACTTTTTCTTATCGAATCGACAGCATTTTTGTGGTTTTAATGTCATACACTTTTTCACACCATGAATTAGGAAAAAAGAAAAGTTGGTTTTGATCGATATTCTGAAACAATAATACGATCTCAACAACACCTTTATAAATATATCCTATTTTCACTGGCCACCAGCATAGAAGACGAAAACATCATAGTCAAATTTTTATAAGTAGCTCACTATTGATAATTCGTTCTAGGTCCACGCCGTTGATCATCAGTTCTTAGACCTCTTGCTAAGTTCTAATAATTTAGTTCTTTAACAGATTATATTGCAAGGATTCAAGAAGTTATGAGTACGTTTCGATGAGATGTCGAATTACTGATTTTTTTTAATTGCACATGCTAGCCAGCAAACGAGAAAGTATAGCATACCAAATCGATTATTGTAAATTATAATCAATGATCGTTATAAGTTCGTTTTCAATAAAAAAAATGCACTGAAATTACTGCAGAATGGAAATTTGACAATCATTTAACTTAACGATTTCGTATGCAATGCCAGTCAGCGGCTGGAAAAGTAGTAAGGAAATGTATGGTTTTGTCAAAAGATGCTATGGGATTGCAAAAACGTTAAGTGAAAGCACATCACATGCAAGAAATGAAACATGAAAATCTTCAGGAACACAGAAGAGACATGATAAGCGAGAATGATATGGGATGAATATTTTATTTCCTACAAATTATTGCATAATACGATCGCTTCTACAGCGTCCTATAGGAAGAGAGCGTTCAGTCGAGTATGATTTTAAAATCTTCTAGGAATAATGATAGCCGAATACGAAAATAAACTCCAATTTCAACATGCGGCGATTCGCGGACAAAACGCGAACCGTTGATAAAAAAAATACGAATCACATGCTCCGTGTTTCTATCCCTATCCGACCGTGCGATGGTTAAAAATGCTACATCAATAAATAGTCAATACTGTTGTTCGCTGGAAAACTGTTTGTGCTAGTGAAGCGTTCCGCACCGGGTGGATTGTACGACGCGTTGTGGATGCGGCGATCATGCCCTCATCTTACGCATACACTACGCTCTGTATCCAGTTGATCGTCTTTTGCACATTGTGGTAGATGCCCGGCTGGTGGTCGACGCCACAACCGAACCCGGCACTGGTAATCCCGATCAGCGTGTAGCGCCCTCGATCGTTGATGATCAGTGGACCGCCGGAGTCGCCTGAAATAAGCACCCGGGAAGATATAGTAGGATGTTGGAGGATCTAGCCAACTTCGTCGAATTCTTACCCAAACACGCATCCTGGTGACCGTCGGAATGTCCCGCGCAGAACATTTCGTTGAACAGCTCCACGTTGATCTTCTTGCTTTTGTGCCACCGCAAACACTCTTTTGTACCTTTGGTTTGAGACGAAAAGTTTATGATTGTTAGTCTCACTGGCCAGAAGCAGCAGAACACTTTGACACGCTTACTTATGATAGGAACAGCCGCCGTCCGCAAAATGTTCGTTCCCGTTTGGCCCATGTTGGCGTTGGTCTTGCCCCAGCCTGCTATGATGCCCTTGCGACCAACCAGATCCAGCGGTCGCATCGGCAGGCAGATTGGCAGAATGTGCGACTTATAGCCGGCCGGTCTCGTCAGCTTCAGCAGCGCCAGATCGTACCGGTCGGGCTGCGTCATGCGGAAGATAAACTTCGGATGGACAATCTTCAGCTCGACGCGATGCTTCTCCGCCGGCAGCGGTTCAACGATCTTCCCCGAGTTCTGCGTGTCCAGCTCGCCCAGGTATATGAGGATGTCCTTCAGCCGGGCCTGCTGTATACAGTGGGCAGCCGTCGCGACGAACCGCCGAGAGACCAACACCCCTCCACACTGGTACTCCGCGATTCTGACGTGCGCCTGCCAGGGATACTCCGCAAAGTTCGCCGTCCTGCCTCCAATGATGCGCTTTTGCAGCGTGTTCTGCGATGTCTGCGGGATGCCACACTCACTCTTCAAGAAACGATGAGGAGAGTCAAGCGTGGACTGGGATTTTGTAGAACTCCTTCGCGACTTACCTGCATCAGCTGATCCGAGCGACGGTGGAAGAAACTCTTCTTGTTGGAGAACGCCGGCGGCGGGACGATCACGTTGGGTCGACTAGCCGGTACTATCGGTGGTATTAGGGCCACGGGAACCATCGGACCGGCGTAGGCCACCTTCGGTGCGATGATGGTGTTGGAGAGCTCGTTCTCCGGCACGCAGCATGACATGAGCCACCGGCTTTCGCCGCAACCGGACACATGTCTACCGCCCTCCAGCCAGCAGGAGAACGACAACCGGCAGGCGCGGACCTGGTTCTGATAGACGCACGTATCCGGAAGACCCAGCACGTTGTGTATGATATCTGAGGGCATTTTGAAGCAAACAAGCATAATTATGGGTGATTTTTTATGAAGAATTGGTAGTGTCGAACGGAGATGATGTATCCAAGTCCATCAACTTATTCTTTCATTCAGTCTATAATGAAAACTTCTCCAATCCATCCGAGGAGTACTCAATAGATTTCATTTTTAACACAAACTATTGCAAAACCTCGAAAGATTGATGCGCACTTCTTTTTCATCGTTCACTTTGACTGATTACACAAACAAGCACGTCACCTACCGCGCTAATGCCTCCCCTGGTAACCGACGTTCCTAACCATCATTATCGCCATTTCGAAACATCCCAATGCTTAGCAAAAACCTAACGAAACTACAAAGGAGTGCCGGTACGTGTGCGCAATCTAGTAACCACCGCATCTAGCAATGGGGCGTGAATTGGCAAAACTGAGATCATATTTCGTGGCGGCCGGCTGGACTTTATTAACCTACATGCTATGCTGACCAAGCGAAGCGAGCTGACTATTCGCTGCTATTACTGTTGAACAGAGCCTGATGGCTTCCTGACCCTGGATTTGAGCTGCACTTTTGATTATGTTAATGTTTAAGACATTCCTGCCGAAGTGTCAATCACCGATATACGAGTTAGAAATTTAAAGTACACAAGGTTGAATTGGGAAGAGCCCTAAGAGCGACATTTGATAGCCTCTGAGTCCCCGTCTCGGTCTACTTAACTGACAATACTACCAAACGGGAAGGAAACAAAACGAAAGAACCTTCAACGGTAGTCAGAAGTGGGGTTCGAACCCACGATATTTCACAAGAACCAGAGCTTAAATCTGGCGCCTTAACCACTCGGCCATTCTGACGCACAACACAAAGTACACACATGTAGGTTGTGGTGATGCTGTACTGCACAAAAGATTTCGAAAATCAACGACCGCAATTACTCTCCGGATGACGAATTGACGTTTCATCGTTCGTCTGCCGGTCACACGGTGCAGTCAGCAAAAGAAATCAAAAGCAAAGCTTAAATACCAACCGATTGCCCAAGTGATGGCCGCACCAGCATAATATCAAACTCCACAGCACCACCTTCGGTTGCTTCTTTTTTTTACCCTTAACAGAAATCACTCTTTGTGATCACCGCCATTGGTGAGAATTTATTTTACCCCTCCCAAATACTTACTTGCGTGTACGAGCGTGGAAAAGCAGCCGAACCAAATCAGCAATCCAATCGGGCAGGTTGGGAAATGCCATGAGAGCATCTTCTTCGGTTAGCCGGCCGCCGATTGCGTCGTAATTTCATTCTTCTGGAGCCGCGTGGAAGAGGGACGAGATGGTGGGAGAAAAGATCAAATCATGAATCACGTGTTTGAGCGCTACATCGTGGGAGTTTAGGTATTTTGGGGAGATGGACCTAGTTTGAGCTTATCGAATAACGAGATTTTTCCAGTTATTCCAGCCGATGCTTCGGTTGGTAGGACGGTTCTTCATTATCGTAAAAGTGGGTGACTTTTGGTCAGTAAAAAAGCCTCAATAAAATTCGGGCATAGTTATGCAACTGCCCGGGTGGATTTACATATTTTACCGAATAACACTAAAACCAAACGCTTAAAACCCGTCAACGATCGCCCCAGCATAAATCAGCCCATCACTCAGAAACCGTTAGTCGGTGCCAGACGAGCAGCATTCCCGAACATAAAGTAAAAACCCACGCCACATCTGAGCCACGCAACGACGACGCCCATATCATCAACCGACGGACAGGCATCGTTCGTTTTGTTGGAAGGAATGTTTTTCCTTTTTTGCGCTCTCTCTCCCTCTTTCTCCTCTTCTCCGGTATCTAATTTTGTCTGGCCTTGATGAAGGTCGACGCCGGTTCCGGCGATCGAAAAACCATTTTTCCTGGCCGTTCTTTGCACCCGGGTTTGCGTCGGCGCACGATCTCTTTCGCCCGTGTGTTTTCTTCGGCCTGTTCGTCCATTATCTTTCCCGGTGTACTCGCTCAGCCTCTTTACCTCTTTTCCTAGTTTTCTTCCACCGTGTTTAACGTAAAGGTCAACGAAACGCAGGGATATCACTGATGGACGGTTTAATGATGTTAAGTAGTTGAGATTTGATGGACAGGTTGTTCATGTGCGATTGTTTTACTGTTCGTTGTGCGTTTAAGCGTTTTCACTCATGCAAGGAGTTTATTTAATTTCGTGAGTTAGTTCCATGACACCTTCAACAACAGAGTGCTTTATCATTTCTTTCAAAAACAGTAACCATGATGATGATTCAAGACACTGATTGTTCTTTTCCAACATGCGTAAAATGTGTTGTTTCATGGTTTGAATCACCATCAGTATGTACTGAAAGAAAGGCATTGGATGTTTTTGTGGTACATTGGTGACAACCGTTTATACTTCTTCTTGCACCATATTCTTCATCAAATTGAAATAAATAGAAACATTTCGGAACACCTTGAATTAGAAAATAAATATTAAATGAAATTAGTTTAGTATAAGAATGAAAAACTATTTCTCAATAATTCGATTTGTTAATTAAAAGCAAAATTAAATTTGTTATTAAAAGCGCATAATTCATGTTAAGTACCAATGTTTGCCAATAAACATTTATACTGACAAATATTTTAGGCAAACACTTAAATGGCAAACCACGCGATACAATGAAAATATTCCAAAAGAATAATAAAATTAAATCAAATAAAATGCTAAACAAAATGCTAAAATCCGAAATTCCGCTTTACATAACCTCACTGCATGAGCTTTAGCGGCTTAAGGCCGTTGAACAAAATTCATCGCGAGGCATCGTCATTGGTTTGTTGGCAAAAAAATAAACATTATTTAGACCCACCCACCAAAGAGCAGTAACAAAAGAAGCACATAAAAGACCAGCATACATTGAGATAGATAAATAAATTAGCTGGAAACATACTCTGATGGTCAAATTAATCACCGTTTGTTCAGGTGGTCGGTTGGGTCCTAAGGAGGAGAAGAAGGAGGGCATTAATTGTCTTAAAATATCCTCCAGCATTTCTGTCGGACGAAACCCGAAACCAACCATTCTCCATCCAACAGGTCCGACGTTTTGTTATATTTTAAGAAATGGGGGTGTTCTTTTGGGGGGAACTCCGGTGGCAAAACCGGCGCCAGTAATGAACTCCTAATGAAGTTTCGTTTCAGGGAGGTTATTTTGGATGCTAGAAAGTGATAAAAGGGATACAAGTGCATATCGCCAGAAACAGGGATAGTTTTGAAAGTGACCTTAGTGAAACACTTTGCTTAAAGTCTTCGGCTAAAGGCGTTGTTTACAAACAAATAGCAAGCCGCACAAAATGGCGGAAAGCGGCAGATCCTATCTCTGGATGCTATCAATTAAAGCCTTCGGCTGGAGCGAGTATCGCTGCGCCAAACTCGGCGAGTCGTCTTTTCCTCCCTGCGGGACACGGATCTGCGCGAGGCCATTGACGCACTAATACTTCCTAGCCCCTCGGTTCGCTCCTTCGGGATCCACCACCTTCCGCGCGACCTCCGAAGGCCTCCTCCTCGCCAAACGTGCAGATTATGGTCGCTCCGCAGCGGGTTCCCGAACCGCAGCAAAAACGCACCAAACAGTGCGTCATCGATGCGAGCCTTTCTCCTACGCCTGCGGGTGTTCCATGGTGCACCGCCAGCCGACTCTCCGCCTCCCACCACCGCTCACCAACGCCACAACAACCTGCGCCATCATCATCATCATCAACTTCAGCCGCACACTGCCGCACATGCCGCGTCTCCGGCTGCAGAAAGCTCTCCGCACGGCTTCGATGGTGGGCAGCCGCCTTATTAAACAAATAGATTATCAGCATCGGTTCGCCTCCTCGGATCCTGGCCCGCCTCGGTGCAGCGAGCGAGGAATTAAATTACGGGAAATTAAAGTGGAAGAAATTACAAGCCACGATTGACCTAATCCGTTCGCGGGGCAGTCGACGATCGTGGGAGCGGAGTGGAGATGATGGTCATGATGCATTAGCAAGTCACGACGCCGCACGATCGGAACGTGAACGCTTTGTGCGAATCGTGCGTGATGCGCCTGGATGACGTGCTTCGAATGTCAATCGCGATCGCGACTCTTGGCTACCCTCATGCCACAGATGAACCTCACTCACGCCAGGGCAACGACACCCCGAATGTAACTCCTTCGTTCTGGCACGTGGGATCGTTAAAAAGAACGGTTTCTTAACCTCATTCTTCGCCGGGTGGTGAATAAATTATGCGCGGAGGTACCCACGCCAACCACTTCACATGTCAATCGAGGGAAGAGAAAACACAAAACCCCGACAGATTTTTGCCACAAAATAACGCTCGGGGGGGGCATTTTAGTCAGTGCTAAGAATGGAATGGAACCATTAGACCAGAACTTGTGGCAGTAAATTATCAAAAACAACCCCTACTGTTAACGTTGCCTTTGGAAGTGTCATAAATGGAGCCTTAAATCGCAGAAAATATTGTTTTGACCATCATCAAAGCAATTTGCACGCTGGTTCGAATCGGTGCGAAAAATTAACTGTTTTGGGCTGTAGCTAAATTATGCGAACGGTCTTTCCTTTTTGGCTGCAAATTTGTGAGCATTTTGATTGGACTTTATTTGGGTGGTTATAAAATTATGATAATTTGGTGGAACCTGTTGATCACAGGAGAGTATTAAATAAATGAGCTTTAAGAGCAGTCCAGCAACGCCATTTCACAATCTATTGCAACACGTTACCGTCTAGTTTGTCCAATAAACTATTTAAATATTGCAGAACTACTTGCTTTATTTTTAACTACTTTTAAAAGGACTTTTCCTCAAATTAATATTGTCACTTTGAACATGTTATCCTTTATTTCCAGTTCGATTTTGTGTTATTCAAATGATGTGAAAATAAGGCATATTTAAACTTTGATAACGAAAACATTTGATATCAATTGATTTAATAATATCATCAGTTGAATAGTGGTGGTAGCAACAATGTTGTCGGTATTGATTATGTTGTAGCCAAGTACGAAAAGCCTTTCAAATTATATATTTTGTATCAACAATAATGTAGTTTTATAGCATGTTCTGTTCCTCTAGGCTGATCTACTCTTATTCATGTTTGATTTATTGCTTTCAGGCTTTGGACTCTTTTGGCTTTAAAAGTCCTTGGTGTTATACTATAGTAGTATGAAGCTTGTGTTTAAGTTCAAATTAGCATTACCTTATACTTAAATATATTTTATACTATTAATTCATTGGAGTCACAATGGAATTCTTATAATTAAATATGTGAGCCTAACAAGTGAGGTTTTGTTTTGCTCAAAAGTTCACTACTGTTTTGTAAATCTCCCTCTCTTATAATCTGTTTGCAATATGAATGTAAAGCGCGCTGTAAAATTAAAGATAACTTTTGCTTTTAATTGTGATGAATTTTTATAATGAGTATCAAACAAAGAAAGGTTACTTTGAACGCAGCGAAATTTCTTAATCTTCATCGATCGCCTCCTGCTGGGGAAAGTGTCGAAAGATTCCGTCGATAAGAAAATAAATTCCAAACACCTCACCCTCACCCTCCACCGGTGTGCAATCGCAGCCGTTCGATTTACTCATCCGCCATGCATTATGCTCCATATTCAAATTGATCGAAACGCACGCGGGTAAAACAATCGAAAACAATGTGCCAACGAACCCCGCGAACACTTTCGCCCGCCAGCAAAGCAAAACAACGGCAGCAAAAACGGGCGCAACCCCGTCACGGCCGTCCACAATAAATCAGCCGAAAGGCGTCGGCAAACTGATAACCGTACCGAAAAATACTGCATCCGTCGGCGTTGCGCGTGCGGCACAATGTCAATGCACTTCTCGTTTCGGTTTCCCTTTTTGATTTTCGGCACCTTGGCGTCTTACCCCTCCAACGTCTTTTGTGCCATAAATGTACACGTGTGTGTGTGTGTGTGGTGTGCCAGGTTGAAAATGGCGCTTCGAAACCTTGAATCCCCCTTTTGCCATCTTTGGTGGCCGAATGCGTTCCATTTTTGTGGCCCGAGATTAGTGTTTTACTGCCTCGGCCGCCGCTTTCCTTCTGCAAATTATGCACGAAAGCGATAAATTGAGGAAAAACACGGCGCACGCCCGCGTACACCATTTTCGCTCCGCGACTTTAATGGTCCGTCCTGGCGAAACATCCCGGCTCGGCATGGCTCGACACGAACGACAAAAGAAAGAAAGAAATAAAGAAAGTATGGACGCGCAGGCGGGCGGACGAATGCAAATGACCGGGAAAAATGGCCCCACCGGTACGCTTTGTTTCGCGGGGGAGATTTTCCTCTCCGGGCGGTACGATCACCGTACGATCCCGGGTGTCCGGTAGTTTGCCGTTTTTCCAAACCACCCATTGTGTTTCCCCCCCCCCCCCCCTCGGCATTGTGTTCGCGTGCGTCCAGCGGCGCATGTGACACGGGGATTAATCTCTTTCGGTAACAAACGGTTCAGCTGGCCAAAGCGTCCGAACCTGTTATGCTGCGGCATATGCATGAGGTTCCCAGGCAGAATGTGTGTGGGAAACTCCGTGCCGTTGCCACATTCACCTCACGTTTGGCGAAAAACAAATGCAACCGACCTGCCTGATGCTGCTCCCTGGTGGAGGGAAAATGTGCCAAATTTATTGCGCGATGCGTTGCAATGGAACAATCGGGTGGAAAAACAAAAAAATCCAGGCCGAGACCGTGGGGTGGACGGTGGCGAATTGTGCTCGCTCTCAGCATGGCAAAAGTTCATTACGTCAAACCTTTTTTTTTTCCTCGCCCACCGTACACGGGCGAGTTCGCGGATTCGCCAAGCTTTTGGGATATGGGAATTTTCTGTTTACTCCATCTTGCATTTGTTTCTTTTTGGGGGTTTCAAACCAGCTCTGGGTTGCAACACGTTCGGGAAAAAAGGCGGCCACGTTTAAATGAACTGTACTTGGCCCGTACTGTACTGTGCGCTGTGTGTGTGTTGTATGCATTCGTTCTTTGCGGAACATCTTTCGGACGCCAAACCAAGGGCTGCCCGTGGTTGGGTTTTTCTCGCTTCTGGTCTCGTTTTTCCACGTCCTACAGAACTCATACGCTCGCTCGTTCGTGCGTGTATCCAAACAAACCCCCGTAAGCGCTGTCATGCGAATCTGGCCTGGATTCTCACCCATTTCTGGCGCCCCCCCCCCCTCCCCCCCCAGCGGCCGGTTTCCTTGTTGGCCTGCTTCCGGGGAAGCTTTTGGAAAGCAAAGCAATCGCAAAAGGAAAAACGAAAAACTTCCCGAAACGGAACCGGTGGAGACGATGAAACGAGGAGCCCGAAACTACACTCCGCGCACACATTCACACGGCAGGAAAAGGAAAAAGAACCCCCGTGTGTACACCAGACGCCGGGAGTCTCCTCGGGGTCCATGATTTATGAGAACCCATAACGCCGGAACCGGTTGGAATTAATTCTTGCGTTTTGTTTCCGTTCGAGCTTCGTTTTCGGGACCGGCTCGGGACCATCTGATTGAAAACGGTGTTTGCCTTAGGATCTGCCTCGGTTTCTATGTTTGTTTTGGAGTTGGAAAGCCTTAAACAAATGCCAGCTGATGCTGATAGAAACGTCTCACTGGTTCAGCTCGGTTCGCTTTGTCTCCCGCTTGAATTAGGAACCGGTGTTCCCCGCGTGAAAGGGATGCGCCTGTGCGCTTGGGTTTCGAGCTCGGCATGCAATGTTGGAGCTCGCACTGGAGCATAACACGGAGGCGATCGTGATCAGCAGCGTACCGTGCGCGCGCGCACTCGGCCGATCGACGTTTAATCCACTTTTAATTAGAATAAGTAACTGGTTCACGGGCATGGTTCCATTTTTCACGGGCCCGAGCAGACTCCCGGCAAACAGCCACGGTCCGGGAGGGGGGGGTGGTTTGCACCCGTTGTTTTTTTTGTTTGCTGTTCGTTTTCGTTTTCCCTCCCCCGATTGCTGTCCCGATCGAGCGCATCGATCGTTGCGGATCGAAGACCGGAGAAAGCACGACGAAAAATCGGAGCAGCGACCAGGTTTCGAACTGTGGCGGAGGAATTGGACCGAGGAGGAGGGAAAGGGGAAGAGGGGTGTGGACTTTGGGGGATCGCACCTTCTCAGGGCACCGTCTGCACTCCGGGCCGGAGGTCCATCGGGACGGCAATCGATTGACGCACGCGCACGCCCTGGCGTCGGGGCGGAAAATTCACACCGAACTTTTCGCCAGCCTCCTCCGTCTCCTCCTCCGATTTGCCCGGCAGCTCACTTCAACTCCACTTCACTCCACACACTGCACTCCACACAGACGCCGGGGTGACGAGAAGGCGCGAGACACTTTAGGCACGCTTTCCAGCGCAGGCCCGGCCCAGCGGAAGACTGGCCGCCTTTTTTTTTCCTCCCCGTCGGTTTTTAGTCGGTTTTCTAGGACTCCGGGAGCGGGCGCAAGCCAAGGAGAAAACCGGTTGGTCCGGGAAGGGAAGAAACTAGGTGGGCCCCCGGGTACGGGCTGGGTGATGCCGATCGATCGAGAACGCCGAACCGAACGGGCCGCGATGTTGTGGCAGACTGAAGAAGTGTTCCAAATGCCGACCCGGAATGCCTTCCCAAAGCGCAAGAAACTCGGCTCGGCACGCGGTGGACGCGATCGCATGAAACGCATGCAGCCGGCGGGGGCAGGCAGCCGTGAAGCAACAGCGGGTCTAAATCTCCCTAGAGGCAGCCCCGCGAGCCAAGATGGTTGGATCGCTCGAATGGCGTGGGAAAAAGGAAATAAAAAAAAGGCGTCAACTCTCTTATCTGTGGCTTTTTGTGCTGTTTGGCTTTGTTGGTTATCTCCAAATGGTCTGCACCATATGCTAGCTAACCTAGGGGTTCACATCCGGTCTGTGACCTCGTGTTTACTGATACGGCAGTCGGAATTCAACAAACCGATAGACGTTCAGTGGAATAGTTGTTTCTTAGTTCGCATCGAATCTAAATTCGAATCAAATGAAGTGACATAACATGTTTTCGATCACATAAAAAGCTGGAAACGATGATGTAATACTATTTGAATTAAGCTGGTGTCAGTGCTTTACCGCGTCAGGTTTTGACAGGCAAAAAGTTTATCAGTCAACAAAGTTTGCCTTTCTAAACTCGGAGTCGTGGTTTTTATCTAGAAAAAATAAACAAATTCATTTAATCTTCTTAGAATTTGAAAAATTACAGAAACATTGGCGGACCTGACATCCGATAAAATATCGTTCGACAAAGCACTAAAACCAGCATTATAAAAGCCGCATCAAATTGTGATGCGTTTTATGTTGACATAAGACAACCTTGTTGTTTTGCTTGATTTTATTATATCAAATAAAAATAACATACAAACCCACATAACACATATGCATGTAAATCGAATATCAACTTGAAATAATCGTACTTCTATGCAATATGATTGAATCATAAACGATGCAAAAATAATCCCTATACGTACAAAAGTGGAGGCGCTAACCGTACATTGTTCAAAATGTATATGTTTAGTCGTATATTTTCTAAGTCGGCATCATATACGACTTACGATATACATTAGCCGTACATTGCTCGTTCATCTATACGCATGCATAAAGAAAATCGTATTACATTCATAATCGGCATCATATGCAACAAAGAATATACATTGCTCGTACATTGTCTATGCATAATGCGATTCCGATTCGAAATATACTAATATGAGATTCAATTTACTCAACTTAATACGACTTCGTGTTGTGTGGGAAGTGACCCACAGACGATAGTATTCTTCATAAAAATTCATTTCCGAATTACTTTCTAAAGATTTTTGCTCGCATGCATAATGAAACTAACAATATTACTCAACCTCTTTCCTCTTGATTTAGTCCACTATATTAATTTATTCGAAACATTCAAGTATTTGAGCTAAGAAGGTAATACCTATAAAATTATATAGAAATATAAAAGCTGTTTCAAATCAATCTTTTGACTGCATTATAATACTTTTACTTGTTTTTTATATGATGGATCTGCTCAAACCTTAACCCAAAAGATAGAAATATATCCCCTATCGTATAATTGGCTTCTTTGTGAAAAGATAGAGTAAAGCTTCATTAAACTTGACAACACTTTTTCCGATTACTGTTAATTTGCCTGATTTGATTCATTTTTAAACTTAGTTAAACTGTCTAACTGACAGTCTGTCTATCTGTCTCTTTCTCCTAGTTTGATTCCTTACGTGTAATGCATTGATTCCAAGATCAAAATGGAGAACGCGACTTTTCTTCCGACGGTAAAATAAAGCTCACTCTCCATGTTAGATGGGGAGGCGCTTCCTATGCCGCCAGGTGAATAGCAGCAAAGCGTGCTCCATCGCATCGTCGATCAGCTGAAAACTTGTTAAAAATTAAGAAGGGGAGGGAGAAAAATGGCGCACGTACGTGCGCGGCGCGGCGCGTGAACGAAGACGAGAGTGACGGCCAGAGCGGGAGGACAGCGTCTCGGGGCCGTAGAACCGGACCGGAAGAGGGCGAAAGAAGGAAGCGCAAAGCGGTGGGCTAGAGAGTGAAACGAGCGGAGCAAAAAAGCAGGCCGACTGCAAGACGGTCGCGCGGTGTCACTGGCTGCTGGCGTCAACCCGGGAGGGCGGCATAAGGCGCAACAGGAACATGAATCACAGAATAATCCAACCCAAACAACGCGCTAGGGGAAAGGGGAAGGAGGGACAGAAGGACTGGCGTGGAGGAAGTCGAGTCAAATGAGAACGACGGGAAAAAGGGAAACAACATAACTGTACACGATTCCGCAGGTGTATTGCAAAAAACATGAAGAAAGAAAATGGAGGAAGAAAGGAACGCGTGCCATCGATCGAGGATTTTTCCTGCCCGATCGTGACGGCTCACGCCCTTACGCTCGATGCTAAATCCCACTCCAGCATATGCTCTAACCGTGGCGATCAAAGATAGTAAACTATCTACAACCCAACCGGGGACACATTTGCGAATGCTTAACGGTTTAAGACCGAGTCCCCGAGCAGAAACGGGGAACCAATGGCGTTGCGATCGACAAGATTTCCGGCTCGTTTAGCGGCGATCACGAAAATTGAGGGAAACGATAGCCTTCGGCGATCGATGGATCGCGAAAAACGGTCGAAATAGATTCCATATTTCATTCCATTTCCGACCGAAGGAGGGGGGGGGCGGGTTGCACATGTGCCTGCCTGGTCTTTGGGTTGTTCCCACGGGCACTTCCACCCTTCTACACCCTGTTCTCCCGGCTCGGGGGAGCCGGCGCGAAACAGGTGCCCCCTCGGCGAAGGCACGGAGAGGTTAGTGGCTTATTGGGTTAAGCAGCCGGAACGGGAATGAGTGGTCTGCGCCGCCGGGAGGGGGTGGTGCGCGCGGATAAGTGGATACATTATTTCCATTCCAGGAGATTAAATTTTTGATATGCAAATGGAGCTGGTTTGAGAACAATGCGAGAGCATTAATCAGGATGCTGGCTGCAACGGGAGTTCGGTATCTTTCAGCTTACACATCAGTTAAACCGATCGGTGGAAGCGTTCTCTGCTTTGTAAAATTCAAAACAGTGCAGAAAACGAGTTGTGCGTATGAAAAATGTAGAGCGATTTAATCTAATGACTATGATTCGATTAAAATTACCTTTGGATAATTTTCACATTTAAAATAAACTGTATTTAAACAACATCTTTTTCTTATCATCTTATTTAGCTTGAAGTATCTTTTCTTGTTGGCTTCTGGAGACCCAACTTTCCTTCTCCGGCAGCGGTAGCTGATTTAGAATATCCCGCTGCTTTATACCTGTTACCAAGCCTACTTGATTGAATATTGTAACATTTTGCACAATTAGGTTCCTTATGGTTTTAGTTTTTAGATATGTTTTCTTTAGCTTATTTTCGATCAACATAAGGAAGTCATTTTTCTACTTCTTAGGTAGACGGAAGTGACATAATTTAATTTGGGGATCTTTTTAATTTTTGAAATCAAACATTACAGTGATACTATTGCTAATCCAATATAATTTCTTCATACAAATAACATAAATATTCCATTACAGTGCCTTATTTCATTATTTTGCTAAAACAAAAGATAGATAACACTACTGGATAACTTTTAAACACTAATCACATTTAAAATCGTACTGTTACTTGATCATGAATTCCGCACATGATTGCCTTGGAGACCTAACAACTCATATATACATGCAGGTAACATGTGAAATATCAGTAAATATAAAGGTCACAGTCTATGAAGGACTAGAACAGTTCAATCACAAAAAAGTAGAATCTTATATTTCATATTAATTCCAACTTTAAACAAGAAATAGGTAATGAAACAAGGTGCGTTATCCATATTATTTTGAGTAACTCTTTATGAGTTAGAAACTAGACCAGCACACGAATAGATTATAGTCTAAATCCCCAAACTTATGTAGTCTTTCATTGTTCGGTCAATCACATAAGCACAAACATTTGTTGTGTGTTCAGTTCGTATTTATTGGAATTGGTTTGTTTGCATAAAAATCTCGACAGAATATTCGTTAAAGTATCATAAATTTTCCTTCTGTTATACTTCCTATATCATCTTCAAATTATCCTTTCTCCAGTGCTTTCCTCCAACGTACTCCTCTACATTCGTATACGGATATAATTAAACATGAAAGCATTAGGTCCTGCAAACATGCGCTCAATAATAATCCCACTTTCCCTTCGACATTCAATTGCGCGAAAAAAGGTGTGATCGGCACGATAGCCTCCGCTCCCGCGGACATGCTCGATACGCCCGGCCGATGACAGCCACGTGCTGATGGCGGCAACATTGTTGCCACCGATCGAGACCCTAGTCTCGGCCCCAGCCAAATGTGAAGCAATTCCGTCCGGAGTCCGGAGGAGCCCTCCTTCGACGGCAGGCGTTTTCCCGCTGGATGGATGAGTGATGGCTTTATAATGGAAGCAAAAGGAAGCAGCATCCTTCTGCTCGTTAATAGCGTCCGAGAGTCGGACGCTCGAGTGTCAAGTCGAAACGGACAGTTGACATTCATTACTACCCTGATTATTATTATCCCGCGTGCAGCATCAGCAGCACCTTCATCATCATCATCATCATCGGCATCGTCAGGCTCTGCGTCAGCCGCCGTGTGGTAGCAGTTGATACATAATTTATGATCAAAACCCTCCCACTAGCGCCGACTTTGTGCGGGCCGGTAGCAGCCTGGCCATGGGCGCTTTTGACGGTCGAATGTAAGGCTTTTTCGCCGTGCGTTTTGCTGAACCAACCCGAGCCACCAGTTGATTGCAATGAACAGGGGAGGATTTGTTGATTTATAGCCGACGCGTCGGGGAGGCGATTTGAAAATGGAAACAATTTCTCAATTTCTTCCCCCTTCACCGGGCACCCCCTCTCCGTTGGTTTGCGTTGCCTGCCCTTTCGGGAGGATGGGAGAGTTGTCGTGACGTCACCTTTCAGGAACCCCACACTCACGCCGAGGTCAAAGGGAGACTGGCACATCGGAACGGCCAGACAGACATCGTACTTACATCACACACACACACACACACACACACACACACACATACAATACCTGTGCGGGCCCCTACGGAAAGCCTCCCGAAAGCGTCGGGAGGTCGTCGCGGGATCACAACATCGCGGTGCCAAGATCCGGTTCCTTTCTCCGGCGAGGCTTTCGCCGTGCACGGGTGCACGGGTTAATCAACGCTCGGGATCCTTTTGGCCCTCGCCACCTTTACCGACGGGGCTTGGAGGGGGGAAGGCCGAATGAGGCCGCTGCGAACACTGAAAGCCATCCGTGGATAATCGCTTTTTACAATTTCGAGCCACAAAGCACCAAGTCGGGTGCGTCGACATTTGATCGACGGACAACGGCAAATTATCGTGCCCATAAACCAACGGTTTTGCGTTCCGTTTGGCGCGGGATGGCGAGTGGAAGGGACGGGGCGAGCCGGATGCGTGCCCTGGCCTCTTCCCCGGCCAAGGCAAAAGGGCCATTTCATCCGCGGTCGCCTTTCCCCCGCTTGTTGCTTGTCCCGTTTCGTTCAAATTGAGCAATAAACTCACAAGGTCGATTTTCGCCAGCCTCGCAAGGTTGTAATCAAATCCGTTCCGTAAAAATTCATCAACCCAAGTTGGGTTATTTCCATCGTTTTTCTTTTTTTTTTTTTTTTTGGACAGGGAAACTTTGCTCGATCACCCGAAAATGGGAACGATGGCTCTCTCGCGAGGTGGCAGAGTGTTTTTCGAACCCAGTTTTCCCATCGCCCCCAATTTTTTCGTCCATCGATCGAACCCCTATTGATAGCGTTCCGTAAAGTGGGCGAGCTTTGGAGTGTGTGTTTCCCGCGTATCGAGAATGCCGCGACCGGGAGATGATTTGATGTTGCGTCGGGTTTCGGGGAGAGTACGAGCAGCTGATTGTTTGGCATTTGGTTGCCTTTTTTTTCTTGGTCTGCCCTCGGCAACTTCGTCAGCAGCGTCGTAGTAAAAGATGATTTAAAATAATTAGGCCAACGAGGGCATGTGTATAAACACGTAAGTCCGGTTGCGAAAAGTTTTTACGACTGACCGAATCGGAGCCGCACTACACATCCGGCTTGCGGTGGTGGGGATGGAGGGGGGAAAGGGGCGATTGGGAGGAGGCTTATGTTTATGGACCCCAATTAAGGGGAAAAGTGGTTACGACAGTGACTAGCTGCTGCGTTCTTGGGTCAAAGTCATGAAGCTTTAATGCATAACTGGTATCGAATTTTCACAAAAAGGTATTAAAGTAACTGGCAAAAATTATAAACTGGCATTTATTTGTATGTCAACATTAAGCATCAGCTGAAAAACGGTACGTTGGTTTGGGATTAAAAAAAAACAGGACTTTAGCATCCGGATACATGAGGATAAACCAGCCAATAACAATGGAAAACTTTGAAAACGAGTTTTCGTTTTAAATATTTTCGATAGATGATTCTTTACAAATAAAGACATTTTTGTTATCAATCTAGTTTAGGTTTGCTAGATTTTTTTTCATTGCAAAATTACATTTTGTTGAACATTACAGTTATAAAAAAAAAAAAAAACAGAACGCTCGTCGAATGCCAAACAAGTTATAAATCAATAAAAGTATGATGTGGTTAAACCAAACCATTATAAGCTTATTTATAAGAACTTTACTGTGCTGTTGTGCATCATATTCACAGATGTGAGATCAACACTTCAAATTGAGGGTGTGTGGTTGAAATACAGATCCAAATTTGTAATACTTCAATTCGGGTTGATGTTCTTTCAAACTTTTTAACCTTGATGTTCTTTTCAATCGTATAGGCTGCCATCTTTCTGTAGGGCAAAACAACATATAAGTAGGGTATTTCAATTATTTTGTCCAATTTATACTATCGCAATTTGGTTTTTTTTCCACGAGTTTGGGGATTTGAAAAGCGAACACGTTTTCAAGATTGAAATGATTTTCTCCGTAGATAGCACCCTGAAAAATAAAATCAAATACTTGCAGATATGTAGTTTCGGCTTGCCTACATTTCGGCGTTTCGGCTGTACAGTTCCTTTCCCGGTAATTCAATAATGTTAATAATTTCTTTCAATGTTGCTTTCCGTTTATGAATAATGTATGTAGAGAGAAGAACAAAGTTAAAATTAGGTAAATTATCTAAAAACGTAATTTTATGAACTTGCGTAGGCGTTTATTTTCTCCCGAAAATCAAAATGGAAATGAAAATAACTGGTAGTAGTTCTGTCAGGATACATCGTTTTTTTTTATTGTTAATATTATTTGCGATTCTGACGAGGTTTCGTTGGAGAAGCAAAAAACACTTTTCAGTAGCTATCTAAAAACAAACATTGCCATCGAGTCCTTTAAAAATATTGCTCCACTCAACGGCCCAGCGAGTAAAACGTGCAAACCGTTCGCCACCCGCTCCGCTTACTGCCATTTTACAGTGACTCGGGAGCTTTTTGTCGTTTTTTTTTCTCGCTCACGAGTTTCATTCGCATAACTTTACATATATTCCTACGGCGTTCTGTTCGTTCGGCTGGTGTGTAAGTATAAAAAAAACAACAACAAACTGAGCTTACTTCTCTTTCACCTGGTAACATTAGCTTTACATAAAATATCATTAGCGTTTCTAGCTCGTTCTTGCTCGTACCGGATTTTTCGTTATTGACCCGAAAATATATTCAACATTTTTGTGTTTTGTGTAAAAAACAAACCTCGTGCATTATGTATATCTTCCTTCCATGCCGCTGGCGAACTTGCCGATGTTCTTACCCGAGCATGAAAACGTGAAAAACTTTCGGTTTGTCTCCATCCGAAACACGCCATCGCAGTGTAACTTTTTTTTTCGCGTTACTGTTTTTCCTTCTTTTCGTAAGACTTCCGGCGGAATAAAAATAATATTTACAATACGCAGCAGCGTTCGAAGTTGCTGGAGCGTTGAAGTAATTGTCGTAGAGCGCGGCGGGAATATATTTATAACTTTGTATAAGTGCGTACACATCATTCCGGTTATGCTACCATCCGTATGGTTCACGCTTCCTTCTCGTTTCGTTTGATGTCGGTATTACGGAAAGGTACCGTGCTAATTGAACAGTTTCACAGAAACGTGTAATTAGCGAATGATATCAGCGTACGGTTTGTATATTACACGATGCGGCCGACAAATCCGAGAGCTGTTGTGGCATTGAATTTCCTTTCCAGCTACTTTTCCCCTTTTCTCGTATTTAACCTGGTGAGGTGCAAACAACCGCTCCCTCGCTAATGCTAGATCACCTAGTCTAGTGTACAATCCGTGGCTAACAGTGTTTTGCTCGGCGTTCGAAAGGCTTCACTTCCGTGTGAGCGTGTCTTACTAGTCGAGTCGATACCATCCACCCATGTCGTCCTTCTTCGGACACTTCTTCGGAAACGAATATATATCAATCTTTAAGCCATAAACGATTTTTTCCATTTTTACATATCACATTTTCACTGCGTGCGCGTGTTTTTGTGCATTTTCTGGCTTTGCTACGTCGGGCTGTGTGTTGCTCGTCTCTTGATTCTTCTTTTTTTTTGTCTCAGTTTCAATATTCTGCCTCATTATCGTTCGTTGGTATTGAAATTGCGCATTTAATGCCCGAGCAGCTCGTTGAATTCAGCTGGTGCCTGATGATTCACATCTCTTTTACGACCCCGAACCGGTTGGTTTCCGGCGTGCAAGCCGTCTCCACTGTCTTCACCCGATGCAGGATGGAACCGGAGGCACGTTGGCAAATAAATATAAGTTTTGCATAAATTAATCCCATCTGTGGTCGGTTGGTTTTTACTATCGCATCAGCGGTCGCCGCCCTTTAGAAGCACTAACGTCACGCAACCACTTGGTTCGAAAGAGAGGAAGGGACTGGAATAGGTATGAGCGTCCAGCTCTGACGAGACACTGTTAAGCCAGAACTGAACGAAGTCAATCCAATTTGTGTGCGATTCCAAAAATCCTCCATTCGGTGTGGAATTGCGTGACTTAGGTGCACTTCGCTGGGTGGCGCACGATGTGTCCAGTCCTTCCAGCAGACCTTTCCGGTGCTTGGGTTGGCGGGGGTTTACGTGGAAATTTGTGTTATGTGCGATATCCAATCGACCGTATTGGCGACCCGATGGTAGATGCCCGGTTGCCCTCTGGTGGCACAGGAGTAGCCCGCGGACACGATGCCTATCGCGAGAGAAAGAGGGAGGGAAAGCGAAAAGGTAGCGATAGAGTTGAGGGAGTTGTGCCTTTTTTGGCAGGTGCTTTTGGTGCACTCACCGATCAGATACCATCGGCCAGTTTTCTCGTGCATCAGCGGCCCGCCGGAGTCTCCCTGGCAGGAGTCCTTGCCACCGCCTCGATAGCCGGCGCACAGCATCTCTGGGTAGATGACCACGTTGATGCCATTGGAGCGATGCCACCGCTCGCAAACCCTGTGGAGCGTGAGTGGAATTTTAGACAAGCCAATTAGTTTCATTTAGCCGTGCATAGTGGTGTCGGGTTTGGAAGAAAATTGAGTTTTCCCGGGATGCATTGCGCAAGGGACGAAATTAAAGCTTTATTTCGAATATCTCCTTTCTGTGCTTTGCCTTTTGCATACCTGCAGGCGTTATGTATGAAAATTTAAGAAACGGTTACACACGATACTTTTCTCCTGTTTTTCCTGCGTTTGTCTATGATACCCTTTTCAATACCCGTGTTGTTTGCGTTGCTTTGCGAAAAAGAAAACACAAAATCTCGCAAATAATCCTTTAGGGAAGGATGGTTCAATCTAAGATTATCAAGCAGCCAGAAACAGCATACGCCTTAAACGCCCGCTCCGAGTGCTGCAAAAATATTATTCTAGCACATCACACTTACCGATTATCTAGCACCGGGACGTCGACCGCCTGCAGCGTCTTGGGTCTTAGCCGCGAGCCCGGATTGAGCGCGCCCCAGCCGGCCGCCCAGCCGAACTTTCCGAGGAAATCTTCGTTCTTCTCCGGCAGACAGATGGGAGCTACGGGGGGTAACCCGGAAGGGTAAGGCACGGGCGCGTTGGTATCGGTGTCGGTTACGGGTGTGAATGGAGATTTTTGGTTTGTTTTTGCGGTTGGGAAAATGAGGGATGCGTTGAGTGGTGGGTGTATTTTTCGTTTGTGTTTTTGTGGAGGAAGTTGGGCGAGTTTTGGTGTTGTTTTTGTTTGGTTTCGGTTTCGCAGAACGTTGGTAGATAGACACCACACGCAATCAGATCCGTCCGAGGAGTAGGAAAACATACGCATTTGGAAGAGAAATAACAAGGAACGATGAAAACGTTGGCTTGGAAAATATAGAAGGTTGTTACTGTTGTGAGTGAATGAACCCTTCCCGATGCGGGAAAGGATTTTTGTAAATGCGTTAAGAGTTTTTGTGAAGATGATACATTCGTCTAAATACATTTTGGTTTTCTTTGGTTAGTGTGGAAAATGTATTAGATGCCAGTTAAAATAGAGGAAAAAGATCCTTTGGTGGGTCGGTTCCACTTCGTCGGCTCTTAAGTAGCTTCAATTTTCAGTGAATGCTATTCATGTTATTTGTTTTTGATTCAATAACACTATCGTGAATTCGTTCGTTTAAAATCTGTTTCGGTACGTAAAAGCTTATCAAAGGATAAATGGAGAACGCCGCCAGTGGAGCTGGAAAAGCGCGGTCAGATGTTGCCGCCTCGAAAGTGAAACCGGACCCACCCCCCGGGAGGTCTTACCGATGTGGGGCATAAAGTGCACCGTCCGCTCGAGCGTCAGCACGGCCACGTCGAAGCGGTCCGCCTGCGGCGTGAACTTGAAGTACGGATGCACGTTGATCGTCCGCACGCCGAAGGTGTAGGCCGGCAGCGGCTCGACCGCGGAGTTGATCACGTAGTCGCCGAGCGTTACGTGCACCTGCCGTGGGGTCGCCCGGGCGACGCAATGGCCAGCGGTCACCACGTGGCGCCGCGAAATCAGCGAACCCCCGCATCTGGAAAGCATAGACCTGTGTTTTTATAGTGTGTCGAGAGAGAGAAAGAGGTGGAAAAGGCATAGACCCGGCAGCCACGGGGTGCAGAAGGGGGTAAAAGGGCATCGTGAGGAGAGAGAGAGAGAGAGGATGAGGAAGTGGAACGAGATCGAGTAATGGGATCACGATCGGTCACGCACGAGTTGACGTCCGGAGCAGGAAAAACAAGGAATCGAGCGAAAGGATCGAAAGGATCATTAAAAAAAAACGCGGAAACACAACGAGGATTGAAAAAGTCAAGTACGGCGTAGAAATCGTAAAGGAAAATCAATCAAATGGTACACAAAGGAAGGGCAATGGTAATTGTGGTATTCAATATCGTCAACAAGCCGGGACAACAGAAGAAAGATATAGTAATCAAAAAGGAAACGATATCGAAAATGTAACCGTAGAGATGGTTTGGGGAAAATCGCAGAGAGAAAAAATGATCGGGTGAAATGAGAAAGGTGGGGGGAGAGAAAAAATGGGGACAAAACATGTTAGAGGATTAGTCCATGATTAGTAACAACAACGTACTGATTATCAGCGATATCTGAAACATGAAACATGCACGGCAATCTCCTCGCTGGAAGGCTTCACTCGGTGCTGCTTCCTTGAAGGGACACAACAACAACAACAACAACGTCGATGACGCCGACGACGATGGCAGCAACATTGACGACGAAGACGGTGAGAGTTAATTAGTAGTTATGTTAATGAAATTTTCCTCCCCGAATCGGCACACGTTACGATGGACGACGACGGGGTGCGCTTGAATGGAGCGTAATTCGAATCATTGTTGCACATCATCGCGCTATAATTGGGGAAGGCGAAACGTGGCGAACGCTGGGAAAGTATGTTATGGGCATTATCTCGACCGGCGTCGCACCTTCGTGCATCAATTTGCGCGGTTCTATATGGCTCAAGTGTGCAAAAATTTTCATCGATGATTGGGATTTGAAATTGGTTTCGTCTCATTCATCCGATAAGTTTGAAAAAAAGGTTGCATGGATCTTTTCTACGTTCGTTGGGATAACAATAAACCAACTAATGTTGTTAGATCACAGGACACGGATACATTGTTGTATTGGGGCTTTGAGAGATCTTTTGAAAGTAAGTAGCAAAGAATGATCAACCAAAAATTGGGTAGAGTGCTTCTGAGGTCATTGCAAACAACATGCTGTTCTTAAGAGAACATTGTAGAAACTGGTATTTTAAAGGTAAACAAAACAAAAAAAAGGGTTTCAGATCATTGTCACGAAAATTTGATCCTATTTGTTATAAAAGTATTTTGAATAACACTTATGACTTTTTTTTGATTAACTTCTCCATATATCTCATTCACGAATATATCGAAATCGTTTTAAAAAAATCGAAACATTCGGTAACATAAAAAACGCAATCTACTATGACAGAACATTCGCAACGAAAAACAATGGAAAATAATTTTGCCTGTTGCTTTTGGTTCATTATGAAGCCTTGAGTGACCTTAGACAGTTATAGCATTATTTTTTAATTGTTTTCTTAATTGATAAAATGTATCGAAACATTGCCAGCTACTGAAGGGTAAATAAGAAATAACTGTCCTTCGACATTTGAAAAGGGAGAAAACTACTCTTAACTTAAGTCTTTGAAAGTTTAGACTCTAATAACTACAATCAATACAAATAAAAAGTCATGTAAACGAAATTCTTGGTTACATAAATAGACCAAGCATTTTGAACGTATTGAAAAACAAAACAAATTGGTGTCGAAGATTATCTTATTAATTTGAAACGGTAATAAAATGTATAGGTTTGTTTTTTATGTTGTTGCCAATTTCTCCAATACCAACATGATTAGCGCACCACGACCTGGAGAGGGTTGTTGGAACACTAGGTTTCGGCTGCTGAGACCCCAAAAACTATGTTTGCACAAACCGCTTCTCAACAGGGGAAAGTACACCAAGTCAGTCGTGCCATGTAGCATACGTCGAACGAGCGAACCGCGGTTTAGTTGTTTGTACGATCGATTCAATCACAGCTGTTTACTTAATTGAAGTAATTTTCTACTGCTAATCCGCGACGGCTTGGGTCTCCCGGCTCGTCAAACACACGCATTTTCACCACTTTCTCAAGCCGCCAGACGCCAGCCGAAACGCCAAACAAAGCGGCTTGCGCACAGTATCCGAAATGCAAATGAGCTCCATTTCCAGCGGTTCCGTGTTGGCCCAAAACCTCTGGCCGTGTCGTACCAGAGACCACGGGGCTGCTCTCTTCTGGAAGACAAGATTAACTACCCAGTTCCACCCACACCGGCCGGGAGCTGCTTGTCGCGTGCGTGTGTATGTGCGCAGTAATTTGGTTGTTTCTGCTGCCGTCGGTTGTTTAACTTTGCGGAATTTATTTGACTGTCGTATTTGCGGATACACGTACCGATGTGGGTTGAAAGTAAACGCACTCAAACTTTCGATTTCCGCGCGCTCCCCACCGTGTCGCACATTTTCACTTTCTTCCCACACCGACGCACAGCATCCGCGAGATTTCACTCAAACTCGCACGGATGAGAGAGCGAAAAGGAACCCAATTCAAATCGGGATGTTAGCGATGTGTCCCCCAAAAAAGTAGGTCAGGTAAAAGTGCAGACAGGATGGACGGTTTTTCCGTGTGCGAAAGGAATGCAACCCAAGGCGTCCCTACACTCCTGTCCTTGTACTCCGACGGTTTGGATTCAGTATCCTGACCGTCCCGAATAAACCGCAACGGAGGGCAAACGAAAGCTCCAACCCAACCATGGTTAACTTGACTGACTTTCCCTAGAATCATTACATGTTTTGGTGTTCTATTTTTTTCCTTTTACAACCCTTCCACCATGGAACGTAACCTGGCGACGGCGCACAAAAAATAAACCTGGTTCGTGGCGCCCACCGAGGCGCATTACCATAAATCTTACGCTACGAAAGCTCTCATCTCACTTCAACCGCACTCTGGAAAAAAAAACGGAGTGGAGAAAACCGCAAGCCCACGGTGACACATGCAGACACGTAAAGTGGAGGCAAAATAAAACAAAAAAATACAGGGTACGATTCAACCACGAACCCGTGAACGGGGTGAAATGGCACGATCGGCGAACACGTTACCTCGAGGAACCTATCCGGATGTACGCCTGCCAGGGGAAGGAGCCGAATCCTGCGTCATCTCCACCGACGATCCGCCGCTGGGCCGTCTGCTTCGCTAACGATATTCCGCAACCTGCGGGTCGGAATGGAACCAAACCGATCGGGGTGGGAACCGAGCCAAAAAAGAGAGAGAGAGAGAAAGAGACATGGATGAGGATTGGCGGGAAAAACTTCGGGACGAGCTTTGGGGTATTAATGCGAGAAACATTTAGTACATTGCGGAGTAGACAAAGTGTGCTTTTACGAACGAAGAATCTTGTCCGGAGGGGGTGTTGATAGGGGTGTCTTGTGCTAAGAGGAGTTTAAGAACACAGTAGAACACAGAAAAACAAGTAAGGAGTCAGTAGTGTGTCAGTGAGGTGAGTGAGATGGTTGAGAAAGTAAATGGTGAGTCGTACGTGTAAGTGGTTATGTTGCGTTAGGTTGCTGAAGTTAAACATGTTAGAAGGTGTGCATTGGGTGATAGAATGTAATGATTGACGTCTTTTATGAAGCATTTTTTTATTAATATGTACCCAGCCAAACTTGGAAAGCTTCAAAAAGTATTTTGATTTTATATTATTGTTATTTCTTGTATTCAAAAGAGAACAAATTGTACATTCTTTTGTTGGAATATTTGTTGTTATCTTTCTACAGTCATTTATTATTTTGTTTCGCCTTTCATGCAGGCAAAAAAAATAATGGAAAGTCATATTGAATGACCTTAAAGAACAAAACCATTTCATTGTAATTATTTGTATTTGTTAGAGAAATCCCAACTCGAGCGAGTTCGATTGTTGATAATTTTGTTTTTTTTAAATATTTCTTTATGTTTTTAACATTTGATAATAAAGATCTGAAAAAGCATATTCATGACGTAGAAAAGAAAGAATATCTGAACATGTTATAGCATGTAGATCTAAGAGTACAGAACTAGGCAATATGGTTAAAACCGATTAGGATGTCCCATTTTTTCCATTAATTTGGGAAAGGTTCATCATTTCGATCCAGTAAATCACCACAAATATGAAAAAACAGTAGTATTAAACAAAAGTAACGGGATTTGCAATTTACTGCATCTTAAAACCTTCTATAAGTTTTTACGTTGTGTAAAGTAGTTAAACTATCATTCGACCGACCCATTTACGATTCACTTTCAGGCACACGCGGGCACGAGCAAACCATTTTCAAACACATTCGATTACGCGATCATTACGCGACGTTCTTCGCGCACTGTTGATGACAAAGCGCAATTTCGGTGTACTTATAACTACAATAGTCGAACGCGCTTAGCTTCGAGTAAAGCAATGTTCCAAATTGTGTCCAAACTTTCCAGTTAGATAATTGATCGACCAGAAATTGAGCTGGCTGATTGGTAGGTTAAAGCCGGAAAACGTGTGTAAATGTTTTGCTTAATGGGGCGGCATTTATGGTCCTTCATTAGCTCGTGAAAATTAAATAGGATCCGTGTATATCGTTCACGTAACTCCTGGCACCATTCGGCCGATCGGCAGTTTTGACAGACACTAAAAATGGACACTCGGAGTGATTAAGGAAAATCTCCTAAATAAGATTTAACCTGCGGCATGTTTAATGGCAATTTGATTGGTCAGTTTGTTTTATTATTTGGAGCTTATTTAAATCTCATTGTTGAACGTCATGTAATACATGTCCTGGTAATGTTACTTTGTCTGAACCGCTCATGCATTTCCCAAAAACAAAACTCCCAAATATTTCTCCATTGTTTATTGTAAAAACAAAACCCCTTCCTGGCTATAATTAGTTAAAACTATTCCATTGCAGGCAAACATAAACCGTGGGACGTGCAAGGAAACGTGCTACACCAACTCCGGAACCGAAGGAACTACTTGTCTAGGGCTACGCCATGTCTGGGGAGGGAAAACCGGGAAAACTCAACCATCAAGCACACCGTCCCCATCCGGATTACCGCGCCACGTGCACACACAAATTCTCTCGAACGTCTAATTCATTCATTTTGTTTAGAATTTTCCTCATACTCGCACACACACACACACACACAAACACACGCATTGGCACACTCACTGGGGTCGTTCTGAACCGGGCCGTACTCGAGCGCCGGGACGTTCGTGAGGTCGACGGCCGTGCTCGCGTCGATGCCGATGTTGGCCGACTTGGCCGTCCGGTGGCAGCATCCTTTCAGCATTCCGCCGCACGTGCCCTGCAGCAGCCCGCCCGACATCCAGCAGAGCAGGAAAAACTCGCACGTTCCGCCCTCGTGCTGGCACTGCAGTTCGGACCTGACACCACGATTATTACCACCGTCACCACCGACTAGATTTTGGAGCGGGAGTTAGTATTGTCGATGCGATGTCATATAGGGTCTGCATTGTGTGAAGATGTCTGTGACTTTTGTAGTTTGTTTCGTTTTCATTTCATTTTGTGTCGATTTGTTGATGTGATGGTAAGATGCTGCAGCACCGAGCAAGTTAGTTTGAAAAAGTGTTGCTTCTATCATTTTTTTATTAACGAGATTCGGAACATGAGTAGAGCACAGTTTTGAAGAGTTTTCTTTTACAAAAAGTCATATGAAATGGCTCATTGTCTTCTGTCTCTACGGCATCTGAGTTGGGCATCTCTAACTCCTTAGCTTTTGTCTTTTGCCGAAAACATGAAAATTAATCGGTCTATAATTAATTAATTTATCTTTTGAAACTAACTTGTGCCTATTATCATGTCTTTTAATGAATTCGTGGAACTAAATTTATTTTTACAGCTGCTAAACGTCACTTGTTTGTACTATTTATTTACGATCTTTGCCGTATACTTGTCAAATGTTGATCAGTACTAAACTTTTAATTTGTTCATAATTTTACTTAATTTTCTTTTTTGTATGCAGTTTTATCAAAATAGTTTTAGTTCAAACAATAATCTTCATATTTTCATTCATTCTAAATCATCAAATTTTAGATAGGGACAAAATTGAAATGAAGAGACAAAACCAGATGAACATAAGACAAACTCATTTGCATTAGAGACAGAATTTAATGCGCTATTTAAATCATGCGTGGGTTAGAGGCAAAAATAGTTGGCAGCAAACTGGAAAACATTTTCGTTTTCTCAATATAAACAATGTTGTTACAGAAATTCTACATTCTGTTTTAATAACAGATTTTAAATGATAGAAGCCAAAGGTTCAACATAGGACACTTTTATTTTACTTGCTCAGTACTGCACACCTTCTCTGTTGCCTGTTCGATGAACTTCTCTCCGATCGGATGATCGATGGTTTGTTGTAGTGTGAAGACGTTGGATTGTTTCACATCAGATGGGATTTGATGGCCATAACGATGCGCAGGGAGCGATTGGCAACGACGAAACGCGCCGACCAGCCGTTATTTCACCGAAAACGAATTAAACCCATCGCTTCTTGCAGATGCTGGTTAGGCAATGTTTCCCTTTCGGAGGACAACGCATCCACGGTGCGATCTCTGCCCTTTGCCATCGCCCGCAGACCAGCTGACGGTCAGCGTTTCGATTATCCGGAACATCGAACACATCCGTGCGCGGCATGCCGTACGGTACGCCGTTTCCGATTACATAAACCGCTCCGGTCCGACAATCCGGCATCCCTGGCAATCGCATCCCCCGCATCGCCAGCAACATCAAGCCTCATCATCTCCCGCACTCGGCGTCGTCGCACCATCCTTTACCGCGTCCCTCGGTTTACCTTGCGTTTTTGTTTTTTTTTTTGCGACGTCGTGTTGTTGTTTGTCCGTTCACGGTTCACTCTCACTTTCATTTGCAGTTGTTACTCTTTTTCCATCGTTTCCACGCCACTTTCCCCTCGCCCGTTGCTTGACCAACCCTTCCTTCCGCGAAGCCCACGGCAGCACCCCTTTCTTCTTTCTTTGCGCCGTTTTACCTTCCCCCGGCCAGTATGGGCACCGCATCGGAAAGGCTACCCGAGCGGAGGTACGCGCTTTTCCGGCCGCAAAACACAACGGAACAGGTTTCGCACGTGCAATCGGGAAACAGTAATCACAGTACAGCGGAATCAGATCGAAAGGCTCGAGCCGTGGGGCAATTTATGTTAACTTGTTTTGTTTTTCTACAACAAGAAGGCAATCAGGACAGTTTGCTTTCCCCGATACTAAGGATAGGAGTTCATTTTTTGTTTGACAGTATTATAACCAAGATATTTTGATTTGTTACGACCATCTAAGCGGTTTAAATTAGCGTGCAAAGTGCAGTGTGTATTGAACTTAAAAATAAAATCATAAAAGTTGATTGTAATAAATCAAATCTTCACATCCGTGTAATAATTACCTTAATTTTTTTTTAAATAAAAATAAATAAAAATCCATCTGCAGTTCATACATAAATAATTGCACCACAACTATCCAGAGGTTGTATTAACACTGAACGGAAATGTTACAGTGTCAAAAATGACGTAATATTATTTGGTATGTTGAGAAAAGAACGATGCATAACTGGAATTTGGTTGGACTACCGTTCTTTTGTTTTATCTCCTGATCTCCTTTCTTTTGTTGCATTTCCGAACAATTGTTTTAGAATCCTGATTAAATTTCTTTTTATTTTTACCTTTTCTTTGTTTCTCCAGAAAAAAAACAGTGTCTGGGATCAAATTGAAAATGAACTGAAATAGAGGAAATGGCTATCAATGGGAAAAGTTATTTGTTTTTCATTTCCACTAAATGTTCCATCACTACGATTTGAACATCCTTTCTCACAACGGCTCTTATTAAAAGCTCCTGTTCAATTTGTGATTGATTAGAGAAGAAAGGTTTCCTGAAACGATGAAATTGCACTTTGCTGCCTCCATTTCTTACGGTGCGCTCGCAATGGCGTCGGTTTGCACAAGCATAATCAACTAAAACAATCATCTTCTGCTCGACCTTGCGATAAAGCGGGTCCAGCGCTAGCAAATACGTACAATTACGTGGGTATAATTTAGCAAAGTATAGGTTTTATCGCTTCTGCACCGCTCGCAATGTACCCGGTAGCCTCGGCAGGCTTAAAGAGCGAAAGTTTAATTAAGTTTCGCCGTGATTGGAGCAAGAAGATTTGGTCTCGAGGGCCCCAGCTAGGGGAAGGGAATCTTGCAACGGTGAAAGAAATGCATCACTTCGCTTCCTCAATCCTGGCAGGGAAGGATATAGTTGAAGAAAAGCTGTTTTAAAAAACCAAGCTCCGGGGGAAACGATGCACTCCGTCACTTTGTCGCCGATAACGACCCATTTCCTCGGACGAGACTGACCGAAGTCCCGGAGGCGGTATAGGTTGGAGCATACTTTGGGTCCAAGCGTCGCATAGATCGGTCGTAAAGAGAAGGCGCCCACGGTTGGCGCTGGTAGCAAGACGCTACGTTTACTTATTTACGATGGCTAGGTTTATTTATTTCTTCCGCGAAAGAAAAACGCACACAAAACCGATGAGACTGGTTCGTGACGACGGAAAAAAATAAACCCGGGAATCTCGCACGGAGGACGCTGTGTTACGCAATGGAACAACCATGTCGCTGCGTCAACGTGCGTTACGCCACCGACGGCCGTGCGTGTGTCGGTGACGAATCGGTGACGTTCGCAAACCATCCCCTTTCGTGCCCTCGGCCCGTGGATGGCGCCGCCGGAGAGTTCCGGTACCTTCGCTAATCGCTTATTTGTATCACGCGCAGACATTCACAAAGACCCACTGTCCGAGGAGATGCTTTGGACGTCTCGTGTTGTGTGTGTGTGTGTGTGGGGTTGAGCAAATTTCCTCGTTCCGGAGTGTGGAAACCCGTCCCTCCTCGGGCGATGATGAAACGGCCAGCCTTCGATCGCTGTATAGGGCCCATTTGTTGTTGTTGCTTATTTGTTGTGCTCGACGCTCAATCGCCAAAGCAAACATCCAATTCCGGTGAAGGTGGCAAATGGTTTTCTCTTTGGGCAAACAAACTCGTGTTCCGCGAGTTGGTTCCGTTTTTTTAAAGGTTCGGTTATTGCTTTGCATACAGCCTCTCCCAGCATGAAAAAGGAGCGGATTTTTGGTGAGCAGGTTTTGTTTATCTTGTTCAAAAGCATCTTTTGCGTTTCGTAATAAGGCAGGAAACTTTTTCCGTTCCTCGCATGTGCAAGCTTTGCCTTTTTAACGGATAATTTTTTGTTGTCGTCCAAAATAGAAGCAGTGTTGGTTTTGGGTTTGTTTAAATTTAGTAATGACAAATGTTACATGTGATTGTTCATTGGAAAATTGATATACACAAAACATACTACATTGGAACTTGGAACTGTACATAATCTTTTCAATCTTGTTGATAATACTGGAAAAATCAAAACTCAAATCCAGAGAATAAAAGAGCCTTACAAAATTAGAGATGGCATTTGTTTGAGGTTGTATTTAAATTAATAATATATTTGCCAGCTTTCATATTTGAACGGAAAAAAAATCCATCAGATTTTTGTGATGAAATGTGTCAAGATCTGGGTTTTCTGTTCCAGAAAGTATAATAATTATAAGTATTTGCTTGTACACAACCAAGAACAATGAATTTCAATTGAATTGAGTCAGCAATTATTAGCAATGATTGAAGCTAATAATTAATACATTAAATGAATACTTAAAATTGGAACTATATCATGGACATGATTGCAATAATTGGAGCTATTAATTAATACATCAGATTGTTATTTAAAATTGGAACTTATTTCACGAACAGGTTAAGGTTCACACTCTATGAAGAAGATTTTAAACAACTACAGTGTATGAAACAAATCTCAAAATTTCTACAAAATAAACGGTAAGCTCAAGGTAGAAATTATGTTATATTTTACATATTTACAAATACCGCCTCAAATATTTAATAAAAATGTATTTTTTCCCGAAACGTTAAAAGAAACATTGTGGCAGTTGAAAAAGAGCTATCTTTTTCCGAACTACGACTGGAGTGAAGTTGCGCGAAGAGAATTAATCTGCAATTGGCTGCACAATTCACGGCGCTGCCTCGGAACCCAATCGATTCGTTGCAAAAGTTCGTTCTCGTTGCAGCAGAAAAGTTATTGAATTTTTATATGCTCGCTTTTCCTTTTCATTTCTACTCTCGTGTTCCGTAAGACGAAAGCGGCCAACGCTCCCCTGGGGCGAGGTGTCTGTAAAATTAAGTTAGCTCATTTTCCACGGCACCTTGCGGGCAGCCCTTACGAAAAGCGTAATTTATCGATCTCTTTATTCCTCCATTTCGGCTCGTTTCTGTTTCGATGCTTTTCCTCCCACCAACCCAGCGGGGACCAGTCGCCGCCGCGGGTTTTCTATTTCCCAATGGGCACCAGACTGCGCGAAGGAAAGCGAGAAAAACAAAAGCTTCGCACGTCAGAATAAGTTTAATCGCGGCGATGCCGATGGCGGAACGGTGTGACGGAAAAGGAAGCGGACGATGCTGCGCTCGAAAGAGATGAAAAAAAAATGATACTACCGGACGGAGAGGAGGAGGCAGAAAAAAACTACAATCAACCAGTCCAGAGGCCAAAAAACAGAAGCATTACGCAACACCGGGGCAAAGATAAAAGCTTTACGATTTATTGTTGCGCGCCGTTCATTATGTTTTTATGTAGCACTTTGTTCCAGTTAGCCTCGGTCGGGCGCCATGTCCGTCGTCTGCGTCGCGCTTCGGTGCGAACATTGTTTCTGTCCGTGGAGTATATTTCGGTAATTTAATAACCGACTCGTTTCAATTTGCTGCTGCAACCCCGTGGTGCTCCTATCGGTCAATCGGAAAGGCGCCCCGGAACTCCGTCGCTAACGGAAAGGCTCCGGACGGATCGGATCGCTTGGGGAGAGAAAAATTTCACCGGAAAAATCATTGATCGCACCATAAGGCCTGGGACACGAGCGCACACAGTAGCCGGAGCGGCGAAAACGGAAACGAGTTGGGCCAGAAACAGATCGAACCGGTAAACCGGCTCCATCGGAAGCGTCCAATTTACGGACGAAAAGGAATCGACCACAACGACGACGACGACGACGACGATGCTGATGATGATGATGGCCATCGATGGTGCGATAATACATCGCCAAACGTGTTCGGACACGAAACCACCCGTTGCCTTCCCGCTGGGGGCCCTCGCTTTCTCCGCCGCGTTCCCCTCGCCGCTTACCATTCGTTTTCACATCGACGCCACTTTCCGCGAGATGATAAGCCCGTCGATGACATAATCAGTCACGATTTGGGGTTTGGAAAAACAATCCATCCCCCAGTCCCCCAGTCTCCTCACCCTCCAGGGGGTGATTGGTGCATCACGAACCTGTTTGGGTGCTGGTTCGGAGCAGCTGGACCGCGAAAACCGGTCCCACCGGGTCGGGCCACGCGAAGCAAGGAAGTCGCCATCCCCACCGAGCGGAACGGTCGCGTCATCGACGACAAAATAGCAACTTTCACTCCATATTTTATCTGCCGAAACGAGCGCGGCCCGCGTTGCCGGTTTCGAGTGCATCGATGGGGACGGCCACCGGTGCCACAGCGTTACGCGATGCGACGCTGGGTGCAGTTTAGTCCGATCCAGCCCCGAATGTCACGAGAGTTAAACGGCACGCGGTGGGGAGAGGGTAAGGAGTGGTAATTTCCATGCAGCGCGATTTAAATAACTGCTCCTTTGAATGTTTGGTGTTCAACGAGTAAAAGTCACCGTCGCCTTTCTTCGGGCCCTCGTAGGCCGCTAACGGCGACAACTAACAATCTTCAAGAAAAATCGCTATTTTTTCTTTGAACACCCACTTTGAAATTTATTTTAGACATATTTTTGAGCCTCAAACTTATATAAATTTATATCAACATAAAATGCAGACCCTAATAAATTATCAAGGGCGAGCATGGTTTACAAACTTAAAGTTATGCCTTATTTTGAAAAAAGTTTGGACATAATTTCAGTTTACACAAGACAGTAATAAGAAAGTATAGAATGTAAAACAAGTAAAAAACCATCTGTTGAAGATTGCCAACTCTATGTAAAAAACAACACAGTATTGTTTATCAAAAAAATATCTCTCAACTTCTCAATTCAATAGAAAGAAATTTTAACATGCTAAAAGGATTGTATTTAACAAAATGGCTTACGGCTCATTATATGTTTGGACTATTAAAATACGAAAACTCAAATAGGAATTTCCATGTTTTCTAGTCCATAATATCGTCTATGCATAACACAACTTTAATAGCTTTTAGTTGTTATTTTTCTAAAATCAATGCGAGAAGTTGTTTGTAACAATTATTTAGCTTTACGATTCCTGTGTTTGAAACAAAGAATTAGGGAAACCACTCGAAAAGATATGTTTAGACAGTAATGCAGTAATTAATACAAAACAATAAAAGAAAAACTATTTTCTCAAATGATAGCACCATTTATGTACAATATAATACATGTCATATTTAAAGTATGCATCCAACCATAGTGGAAAGAAAAGCTATGGTTTGATAAAACTAAAAGACTCGATCGTGAAACCGACCTATCTGGTCCGTTTATAAATAATGCGTAAGGAAACAATGGAAGGCAGGTTGTGTACAACAGATTTCTTTGTTTCCGGAGAGCGCTTTGTAGTCGAATAGAGTCGGTGTTGCTCGATATTTGGCGCCAGCTAAAATGGAGTAATCCACTAAATCCCGATCGAAATGTGTTTTTCTTTTTTACTTCATCTAGCGCGCGCCTGAGATCGTGGAGAAAGTATTTTAAGTGTAGCAATATAACACCTTTCGCGGTGTCTTAAAGCAGTTCGATGCAGGCCGAAGTGAGTTGCTTCGAGCGCCCGACGACCGGTCGTTGTGTAAGCCGTTTGGAAAAGCGCATTGCCGGCGTGCCGAATCAAAGGCGTCCCAGGCGGCCCCACCTGACCCGAGTTCACTGCATGCTGGAAAGGTTCCAAAAGTTGCACGTTTCACGCCGGGCAACCTCTCTCGGTAATCCACCTTTTACGAGGTGGAAAGATTAAGCTACAAAGATTAATTTCTCCCCCTCGGGCGATGCAGGCAATGCGGCGGGGGGCAAAGCAATTTTCCAACGAAAGTGGGTGAATTTTTCCTGCCGATTTAGTGGCGCAGTGTCGTCAGGTGAAATAGTTTGCACACCTAAAACACCACTGTATATTTACAAAACACGCCCTGGGGTGCCCTGTTTTATTTTCGATTCGGTTCGGCAGAGTTTCCCTCCGATGTTTCGCTCTAGTTCTGGTCTGGCATTTTGGGCACTCGCATGGAGTTACGAGCGCACCTTCGATCTGTAACTCGATGAAAGGATCGTTTTGTTTTCCACACTTGGTTTTGAGCGGTTTTCATTTAGGCACCGAATGCGTAAGCATTTTTGGGAGAGTAATTTCGTTTGTGCTGCAAGGAAATGGGTCAACAGAAGCGATGGAAGGAAAATGGAGGCCGTTTTGGGATGAGATAGAAATACAAATGAGCCGATGAGAGGTGAAATTATTTACTTAATGATTGATGTAGTGATGAAGTGAGCAGCATTGTGAGGATGATGTGATTTCCATCACTTAATATCTAATTGTTTAATTGACGAACCGGTTTTGATCAACCGCGAGGAAGGATAAATTTACAAAATAGCACAATTTCGAAGGTAGACTCCGAAATAAGAACCCTTAACCATTCGCTCGTGTCAAGGTGACTGTATCGAGCTGACGAGAGCAGAACTCGATACTTTTAATCAACCTTGAGCCGAGCCTCGCCCATCGTTTGAATGTTTGAATGAATGCTGAATGAGTCAGAAGAAACCAAGAAGCAGAACTCGATGAGAGAGATGGTGAAAATTGAGGAAGGGAGACACATTTTACACAAATTTTGAAAAGTGTTTTCGCTTTCGCTCGCCTTGAGTCGAATGTGAGAAGTCATGTGTTACCACCCATGAACGTTTAAAGCCCCTAGACACCCCCGAACAACGTGAGAAGGGAAGGTAGAGTAAACCAAAAAAAAAAAAACATCATTAACAACAACAAACCCCCAACAGGACTGGAAAAGAGCACACGCAAAATGAAAGTCGAGAGAGAAACGCAAAGCGGGCGGCCACTTACCACGATCTTTGCTGGTCGTCGCCGGCTCATCGTTGATGTCATCCTGGTTGAACTCGTTCCGCACGTCCTGGATGGCGGCCAGCTCGTTGAGGCCAAAGTTTTGATCCCTGCAACATGGAGCGGAGTGAAAGGTTAGGCTCACGCATGGTGAATAAATTTTCCGTATTCTCATTGAAATAAAAAAGCTAAGATTTACAGAAAAATTGCAAGATATAACTTTGAATGTTTTAGAGAGGGATTGTTTAGAGCAGGGATCGGCAAAGTACGGCCCGCGGACCAACTCGTAAGAAATTTTCATGCTTCTTACAACAAACCCATCTCAATTTATATCGGATTTATTCACGATGGGTTATTGATTTTCTCTCTAAAATTGTTCAACTGTTAAATGTTAAAAATCATTTTCCATCATCATCATCATCAAATCAAAAAGATTAATTGAAAATAAGAATGAGAACGTTTTAAAAAGTTTAACGATAAAATAATCGTGTTTTTACTTTTACCACTTTTCATGTAACTTTACTTAGAGAAAATTGATAGTCCATTCAAAAGGGTACTATTTTGCACCCATTAAATCATCGTTTTTGGTATCCAGCCCGCGCTTTCGGTTTCCTTTTAATCATCTGGCCTTTTTGAGGAATTATATGCCGACCTTTGCTTTAGAGCATCAACGGTAAACATTAAAGGAAAAAAGAAATCGAATTTCTGTTCCTTTCAATCTATATTAGGAACAATATTCGAACCAAATCAAATCAACGAAACAAACCAATTCTTCGAGCTTTGTGCCATATATCAGGGTTTAACGAGTGAAATTTAATAGTTGTATATGTAATATGTAGCTTCCATTTCTACTTTATTATTTTGATGTTATTTAAACAATAAACTGTTAGAAAGTGGAGTATGAAAAATAATCAAAGCAGAAAAGTGTAAACAGTAGAGTTAAAAACAAACTGGTAAAATCTAGTGTAAACATGTACAACGATCGAAAAAATAAAAAAAACGATAGGAATCGGTCGTTTTGATTACATTTAGTTAGAAATTCAAGAAGAAAATTATTTTAATGATAAATGTGAAATTATTTGATCACAAAAAAGATTGTTATAAAAAGATTTAAAGAAATTCAACACTTTAAAACTGATTGCTTGTAAACTCACCTGAAAACAACATTGTCTACCCCGAAACCGGACGGGCTGGAGAGATCGCCCTGCGGGAAGACGACGCGCGGTGACCGGGTCTTCCACAGCGGCTGGTAGATCTTCTGGTTCGGCTCGGTGTACAGCTTGGCCGGGAAGTAAGGCGGTCGGCCGACCGGCTGGTACGGGCTGTCCGTGTAGTAGTTCGGGTCGGCCGTGCGGAAATGCTTGCCGTCGCCAAAGTCCACGTACGGTCGCTGGATGGCCGTGACGGGGCCCCCGACGTCCCCGAACTTAGTCACCTGGTCGTCCCGGAACGGTTGCTTCACGCCCCCCACCGCCCCCGGGAACTCGATCAGCCGGCTCGGGCGGGGCAACGACTCGGCGGGTCGGAGATCGACGGGCGAGATGACCGGTGGCCGCCCGAAGTCCCGGAAGAACCGGTTCGCGTACAGATTGCGCGAGTACTCGGAGGCGTCGGCGTCGGCGGTGCGCTGCCGGCCCTCGTCGAAGTCGGCCGGAAAGTCGTCGGCCGTGTTGACGGGCTGCTGGAAGATGCCCAGGTTGTCGCCGAGCGTGAGGCTTTCCTCGCTGTAGCCTTGGGGCGTGAAGCTCTTGACCGCCTTCAGCGTGTCGGGGAAGCGAATGCCAGATCGGCGCGCTCCGATGACGGGAGTGTCCGCCCGGGAGTAGCTTCCTTCGGCGGCCGACTCCTCGGTGGTTCCGATTTCATCCGTCACCGGTGGCAAGCGGGCGTCCCGGGCAGGTTCGTCGTTCTCGGTGTCCTTCGGCGGAAGGCTCGGTGCGATCGGTTTCAATTCCGGCTGGGGCTCCTCCCGGTAGAAGTAGCTGATCGGGATGATCTTGTAGCGATGCTGCCGTTGCACGCGGCTCACGTTCTGCTGGCCACCCCACGCGTCCTGCTGGTCCTGCTCGGGCGAGGGAAGCACCGACACGGCGGTCACCGCCGCTTCCGGGTCCGTTTCGTCCGAGCGGCGCATCTGGAAGGCCTTCGAGCGACGCCGCTGGACGCCGGCGAGGGTGGCGGGCGACTCGGGTGCCGGGGCCACGAACCGGAACGCCCCGAACGTGCCCGGCAGGTGGCGGCTGTTGGGCGAGCGGGCGTCGATGTAGCGGATGTCGTCCGCCCGCGAGAACAGCTGGTGCGGCACGAGCAGGTTGCGCGCCGGCACGCTCCGGCCCGTGCTCCACGGGCTGATCTGCTCGATCCGCAGCCCCAGCTCGGCGTTGGTGAACGAGCGCACCGGCGCGTTCAGCTTGTGCTGGCTCTTACTGTTCGGCGACTCGATCGCGTGCGCCAGCAGTATGCCGGCCACAATCGTCAGCAGTCTCCATTTGGTCGGACCTAACATTTTACCTCATCCGTAAATGGGCCACGCAGGGGGTGGGTTGGTGAGCTGGGGGGCGGGGTGCGGTGGTGAATCTTTGGGAGAACCGTGTAGCCTTTTTTTCCCTTAGCACTGTTCGGGTGTCGGGTTGCCTGCTTGACTTCCGTGCTGGGAAAAAACTGGTGCTTCCGGACAGATTGTACGGCACTAAACAGTGATCTCCATTGACTCAGGACTTGAAAGAGAAAAGCAAGCAGTTAAATCTAAGCAAACCAGGATCGTATATCTAGGTAGGAAATGCATTTTTCCCAGGTAACATATTTGACACTAGACTCCAAATAGGTAGTAGAGTAAGCACTAGAATCCAAATTTGACCCCAACGCAATTTTCGATTTTAATACTTCGAAAACGGTTGAATATTCTTATTAAAAAATAAGGCTTTTCTTTAAACCCAAAGCTACATCTAAAATATTTTTTCGTTTGACCAGTACCGAGAACCAACTTGACTATCTCTAGAATGCTTTTTAGGTGTAATTTTGACCTCTATTTTTAACACGCTAGAACTTCGCTATTTTTGAAGATTTTTCAAATCCGTAAACTGTTACTTTATTGTTTACTAGTGATCAAACAAACCTTCAACAACATCTGCAGTACTTAAACTTAATGTGTGAAAAGTTTCAGAAGCGACGGTTCAGTATTGGTCGAGTTTATAGTGTACACAGAACTCCATACATAAAAAAAAGCTAAAATATGTAGTAGATTTGATGACTATGTTTTGATGGTTTTGGGTTTTCGATGAATTTCTTCATCATTCCGCTAGCTCAGTGTAAAGCAAAAATGTTAGTAATTAAGTTTTTTCCGCTTCTATTTATTTATTCAAAATCTATAATGTAAATCCAGAAAAAACGAGTGCGCCAGAAAATCAAAATGATTGGGAATATTTAAAAACTAAAATCGTACGAAATAAATAAAGCACAGAACGGAAACAACCTGCGGAAAATTTTAAAATCCACACCTTCAAGGTTAATTTGTGGCATAATTTATTACCTTAGAAATATGCAATTAGTTTTTCAAGCTGGTCTAATATATAAGCATTGTAGTGCACTTTTTTCCGGAATTACGAGATACATTTTGAAAGAATAAAACGATGAAAAAGATTACATTTTGAATCACTTCGAACTTTTTGCACCGAAATGTTGAAGTGGTTCATCAAAAAATTAAAAACGCCATAGTCGCAGATAGTCAACATATATACTAAAAAGTAATAGGTAACGTATTTGCAAAATCGTCAAAAATAGTGAAGCTATAGTGTTTTAAAAATAGCATTAGCGGCCAAGATTCCAACGCAATGTATTCTAGTGTTAAAAAGGTTCGTCGCTTATTTTCTTAATTTTTAAAAATTTAGTCCGATAAATCTTGTCCATCACATCCTCGTTGTTTGAGGTTCTCGGCTTTCCAACGCTCCGCCCGTTCAACGATCGTTAATCCACTCCCCCCCGACGCTAGCAGTTTTTCCGTGTTCGCCCGCATTCACTTTCGTTTTCCATTCGCGCACCAAACAGCACCCAACGCACACCAACGATCGTCACAAAGCACCCGTTTGGCGTTAGTTTGCGTTCCTTTCCCGTACCGAGCGGTACGTTGCACTTGCTCGCAATCCCTTGGTCGATGTCCTGCGCCCGGAAAACAGGGCCCTCCCACACTACCCCGGGTGCACTTTCGGAAACCCAAACTGCTGATACGCGCCGTGCGCTAAAACCGTCCACTCGCACCATTCACACACACACACACATGTTACCTCACTTTCTCACTCACTAACGTGCATTAGCAACGTACCGGAGGGTAACACACCGTTCATATATACACACCTGCGCTTAAATTCAATCCACTTTCTTTTTCACGGCGGTTTGATTTCCCGCCCGCCTTTTTCCCGCAGCGCGCCCTGTTTTCGATCGATTTCGTCTGAAATGTGTGTCTTGTGTTTGGTTGGTTGTTTTTTCGTTTCGTTCCGTCGTGCTTTGCTGTGTTTTTATTTTTCGTTTCGGTTTATGCAACCACCAGCTAACTGCAGCTGAGCTGCCTGCAACGCCCGGTGGGAGGAGGAGGTCTTTGCACTATTCGAGTACGGGGAGAGGGGGAGGGGTCCTTTCCCGTTGACACCGGAATGTTCACGTTCTCGCACCGGGAGACACACTTACTTTCGCACTCGGGGAACGTTGTAGATCCTGGAGGAGTCTCCTGGCGCAGGATGCAACAGTGTCTTGTTGATTTATATTGCACCTTTTATCCTTCAATCATTCGAAAGGTACACTATTTAGCTTCCTCCTTTCTACGCGTTTTGCAAATGCATTTGTTCAGTGTTGGATAGATTTGTTTACTATTTCCGCTTCAAGTCACAATATACGTCCGTACTTATGCTACCCCAGATTAGCATAGCTTTTTCGATGCAAATCAGGATCGTTTTTCTTTTCCCAAAATATGAATAACTCCCGCTACAAATGATCTCTTTAGGCGTGAATTATTTTCACGAGCGCTTTCACACCGCGCGGATTACCATCATCATTTATACTTCACCCTGCTCGTGCTTATTCAACTCCTACACCTCGATCGCTGCAGCTGATAAGAAGCGCAGGAGGAAGAAGAAATGAAAGAGGAAAGAAAAACCCTCCATTCCAACGCCAGAAAGAAATGGAAATTAATTTCACTTTTCATTTTCGTACCATTCATTTCACCGGGAGGATTAAGCGCAATGCGTACGTTTGCCGGTTAAAAACCCCACAACGTCGTGTCCATATGGCATTGTTTTCATATGTGTGGTTGTGTGTGTTTTCCCCCGCTTCCTAGCGGACGAAGCGAAGCGCAGCATCATAAAATCATCAATCGCAAGATCGTCCGTGATCGTGAGCGTCGTGTTGTGGACCTCGCGTATCACATAACACCGAGCCCGGGGATGATGCGCACCGGTGGTTTGCGCATCGTCTGGCGGGTTACGAAACACATCCTACCCAACCTTTTCCCGGCGGTCGTGGCTTGGTGATGGCTTTAACGGAGGTTTTCTTCACCGACAGAACGAAACGGACGGCATTTTCGGAGCCAAAGAAAGACGGCACAAAATAATTCCACACACATTTTATAACCAACGAAAGAGAAAATGCAGCCGAGCGATCCACGGTCCCAACTTTTCGTGGTGAGTAGAGGAAAAATTGTGTTGATTCAATTTTCCTTAACCTTTCGGCCGGCTCGAAGTGTGCAACTGTTGCGGTACGGGATTTCGTTCTGCATTTTTCATTTGCTTGAAGCAAGCAGAATTTAGTTCACATACCGTCATGCTCCTGTTAACGCGCGCGTCTATACGGTTCACTCGGGGTGTTATTAATGGTGACCCAAAATCCTGAATTGCCTGAACGGATTTCCAACCAAGGGCCTTTATTTCACGGTGCTGACGAAGAAGCTGAGGTTAATTACAAATTTCACGTCAGTTTGGGAGAAAACTCTTAAGTGTTTAATTTTTAACTTTCAAAAATTGTTGTTTTAAGTAATGAATATAATAAAAAATAAACTCTCTGGTTCGGGTTTTAAAATAAAAATATAATAAAAATGTAACAATATGTACGTTTATTGATTTATAGATGATTGAATTATGAAAATCCATCTAGAGCGGATCTCCAAAAAAAAACACACTCAAACAAAAATCAGCTCTTCGAAATTATACACTAGTAATTTTTGCTGGTGGCGGTAAAGTTGAGCGCGCGTCAAGTGCCTGTAATTCTAGTGTCATATTTGGTGATCGACATGAGACATGGTTTTATTTTGTAACTAATGCCAGTTTAGTCGAAACTGTTCAGTAAAAAGTAATTAATATTTTCATAATCACAAGAAAAATGTCACATTTAACAACCTCAAAATCATGTTTGACAATTTTAAAAGAAAATTGCATAACCAAGGGAAATTGCTGTGCGCCAAGGTTGTCACCAAACATATCATTACTCTCCGTGCCATAAACTGACGCAATCAACCATTTCGAACCCACCCACGATGGTTCGAATATTGTTGCATCCCTAATTACTGTCGTCCAGCATGAACCGTCACCGGTTGACGATCGGAAGCCAATGTTTGGACAATGTTGAAGCCCAGGGCCGCTGAATTCCTGGTTCGTTCACCGTCAAATGACAACAACCTTCACCCTACCGAGTTTGCACCCTCGCGTATGCTGACTCGGATGACACGGTGTCTGCAACGGAAAGCGAAGCAAAACAGTACGCCTCATCAGGCACGCTTCCGGTGTTGATTTACCCAAATGAGCAAACAGTGGCCAACCACTTTACCCAACGCTCCGTTCGGTTGTTTCACTTGCGAAGGAGTCTGGCCTTCTTGGCCGATGGCGGAGTCTTTGCTTTTTATTATTATAATCTCCAGCTTTTCTCTTGCCTTTCCGTCCACCGATTGAACGTGTATCGAACGAATGAAGTGGTGTCTTGGGGCCGCGTTTGTCGCGAAGAAATATTTCGTGACGCTCGTTAACCAACTCCACGCCCCGTGTGTTCAAGGGAGGGCGGTAGCGGATAATTAATTACCAACTGACCCGTTCCGGGGCGTCGGTATCCTCCACGTCTCCGCACGTGCCACAAGCGTGAAATGCTTTCCACGGTACATACACACACACACACATTTATATTGTCGTACCGAAAAATGGCAATCGATTCCGATACCGGTTTCGATCCCTACGCCACCTACGAGTGTGTGTGCGCACACGCATGTCGCCCAGTTTCCGGTTCCGGTCGACACTCGAGCTGTACGCAATTTAGCAAAGTGAAAGACCGAGTCTTGTTGAGTGTGTGTATGAAGTATCTTTTTTTTTTACCTTTAAACACGTTGATTGCGAAGGCTCATTTCACTTCGCGCTACTCCCACGTCTGGTCGAGGGAGGAAGGGAGGGAAGGGTGGTACGGTTTTCTCCGTACACGAAGCCTTTGCCCACTTTGTTTGCCAACATCCGTTTAAGTTTGGCTCGTTTGGCTCGGTTTCGGTGCGAGATCGCGTTTACCTTTTTGTGCTTCTTTCCATTTGTCCAAAACGCTGGAGAGAAAGGGCTCGAGTTTGTTTTTTTTTTTTGTAGGAAAATAAGCATACACACTGTTGCGTTCAAGGCTCCCGGCCGTATAGATGCAGCACGACAATCCTGGCCGGCGGACGAACTCAAAGCGACCCGTTGACGGCGTCAACGTTGCTGCACCGTTCAACTTGTCAAAGCGAATGCATTCCAGCGTTCCCGGGGGGAGGCAGACGAGCTGAAAGGCAAAACGGTGCGGCCAATTATGCCGCCGAGTGATATTTAACCGTTGCCCAACCAGCCCAGTTGTTGTTGGCCGGCCCAAACTTAATCTGCCTTCGGAAAAGCCATTTAGTGCCCCTTTTCCGAAGGTTTGTGGTTTCGCTGGAAAAAAGGGTACTTGCCGTCGGTTGGCTTGGGTTTTTCTCACGCACCAGTTTGCAACGCAACGTGAAAATGATCCCCAGCCAAGGCCCATGGCCAGCGCACCGGGAGCCGCACCGGACTTGGGGCGTTTTCGGAGGCTTCAGACTTCGGCACAAACGCTTCTTTTCACCACCTTTTGACCGAGGGTCGTTTACCAAGACGAGGGCGCGCGCGCCTCACACAATGTGTCGGCTAATGGTCTTAATTGTCGTCGGGCAGGCTGACCTCGCGCCAGATGATGCCTGCGTGGAAAACATGTTGGGGCCGCTTGTTTTAGAGGTTGTGGTAACGCTTTTTTCTCTTCTTATTGCCACTTTTTTCTTATTGTCTTATGGCGCTGCGAAACGATGAAACGATAGCCATAATCAACTTGGATCGCGCTGTTTGAGGATCAACCTGCCAAAGCTACTCCCATTCTCACGCACGCACCCTCTCGATTACCATACTGCACCTCAGCGGTTTGATGGCTATCCAAGAAACAATGTCACGATCACGATTTGACAGTGAAAAATCATTGCGACGCTGTAAGGTCTCGGGAGTTTTTGGGAGTGGCAGGCAGTTACACTTTGTGTTTTGGTTCATCGCATCTGCTGACAAATGTTTTCGAAGGCTGTTGGGCACAGAGACGAGGGCGAAAAGCATTCCAATTGTTTACCCAGATGAAGCAACAAACCCACCGCAAATCGATCGTGCCATCTGCGAATGTGAAACAGGATCACGATCGAGAAGGTTGACCGTGTTTGCAACGATTACGACCGCAGCCACCGCAAATGTTTTCCCAGTGTTTGCGGTGGATAAATCTGTGGTTTCGATTTGTTGCCCCCAAAACGGTCCCAAAGGGTCCAACGCCTCAACGCCTCGGCCGTAGGGAATTTTGCACGAAGTTGTCTAGTGTGGTCGGAGAAGGGTAGCGTGAAAGGAAAACGGGGAAGAAAAACAAAGCCAAGAGTGTACTAATGCACAACCCAACCATGGCGAACTTTCCACGCCATTGGAAAAAGTGAAACTAGTGAAATGTAACGAGCGCGCTTTTCAGCGTTCACCGGAGCACGGGCCAAACAACAATGGGGCGTTCGGGGCTGCTCTTTATCCGCCACATTCCGCACGCTCCATTCCGGCACCGAAGTGCTCTGGATCTCGGTGCGCGCGCGCGCGCGATGGTAGTGAACTGTCGCCCAAGGTTCAACCTTATCCACGCGACGGGACTTTTGCTCGGGAGGGAACGTGGGAGGATGCCAGGGGAGGGGAGGGAGGGCGGTAGATAAATCCACTGATTGATCTTTTGTAGTTTTATGGAGCCTTTTGCTTGATTGAAGTGAGCCTTTTCTAGCGGATGCCGATTTATGGCGTACTGTTAAAGGAAAGTAATGTAAGGCAAAACAAATAGCAGAGGTATTGCTTTACGAAAGAGGAAAGCTCCAAAAGTTTTGACTCATAAAAACAAGGGTGGTCATAGTTTACAGTTACCCTTTACCATGTTGGTGCGATGTTTAACAACGCTCATCTAACAGCGTTGGTTTTATAAAATATTGAAATGTTCTCATTGCTATAAAAGTTGAACTTAAAAATAACTTAGAAAAACTGAAAACGTCAATTCAGAAATTCATAACCGTTTTCAAATATTTTCTCTTGATCATTCAACTGGAGTGTCAAGTTTCACAGCTTACACGAATAACATTTTCTTCAGCTAATATCCAAAAACTTTCATTCATGTGCGAAAATGCTAGGATGAATCACTTATATATTGCACCATTATTTCAGAACCCTCAACCACTAAGTCATCGTTTATTGAAATTGTTGTTGATCACGATCACAGGCGTTGTTTTATCATTTAACATAGAGTATCATAAACAGCACATGTCACTCGTCTTCTTTAAGCGTCGCTTATAATCCATTCGAGCACTGCACCATACAATTTTCTTTTCAAGTTTTCCACAGAAAAACAAAACTGTCAGAATCCACTTGAAACTCTTAAGAACGCATTCCAAACACTAATTGTCCACTAGAATAATTAATCACATCTAAAATTCAGCTTCTAGCACGGTTTTGATTCAAAAGACTTCAACAGCCGTACAGGCGAGGAACCCGAATTATAATACACAAGTTCGATCAAACGAATGGCGCCCGCTTACATACTTCGAACCGGGATGCAGCGGAAATTGTCCGTGAAAACTCAACACACTGCACACTGCGGTGTGTACACACACTGTGGGTCCGAGGCAGCAAAGGATACACGACACCGCACCGGGTCTTCGAACCGCTAGTACATCACTGACGGGCCACTCGACGTAAACTGAACGATAAACCATAAAACAAACGCAGGTAATCCGCGGTAAAACCGTTGCCACCGTGTTGCCGTTGGGGTGCCCACCACCACCACCACTACGTGCACGAATGCACTCCCACTCTCGTGCATGGCCCCCATGCGAGGGCCCCAGAGTAGGAACACCTTCTTCCCCTTCTCCCGACGTTGGCGACCGGAATGGGTGGAAGTGTTCCGGTTGCATTACCAAGACACGAGGGGGCGGTGGAGTGCGGTGGGGGTGAGTGTAAATTCTCCGATTGAGTAATGTATGACCCCACCAACGCAATGGTCCCTCTTTCCGCGTGGACCTTTCCTCGTGTGCTTCTACGTACGTGGATCAGTGGATTCAGATTAAAATATCAACCGTGCTTGTTACTGTTTGAAATATTACGTTTTGAACAACGCACCAACTGCTGAACACAAACTAAAGGCCACCAAATTGATTTAAAGCCTCCACCACTGCGGAAGTGAAATCCAACGCGAAACAGTACACGGACAGAAATCCGCCGTTCGGAAGAGAAAAGTTCAGACTGACGGAATGGACCGCTTGGAGCCGCGAGGTTCCAAATTATGCCCGTTCGTTCGCGTCGTCTTTCTCTTCGGCAGCATCGCGGGATCTTGCGAGTATCTTCCTCCATCTCGTTCACTCGTTCATTCTTTCTCTTTTCCGTGCCTTTCCCTCTCACTACGCGGCTATGTTCGACGCATACACTAGCGCTGGTCGCGATCATCGCACCTTTTTCTTTTCCTCCGCGGGGGGGAAATGCGAGTCGTATCGTCTAACCGCAAATGCTGAAGAAAGGACGCACGGTGGGTGAAAGAGTGGACTTTTGGAAGGAGATTTCGTAACAGCAATTTGTCACTGATTCGCTCTCGTTTCGTGTGGAACTTAGAAGAACGTATCTGAATACAACATATAGCATTGTGAAAACATCGAAAATGTGATAATTTTGTAGATTCGGTTTGACATGATTTTTAAACTATTTTTAAAAATTATTTTTAAATAATATTTTTAAACTATTTTCCTATGTTTTAGATGGAGATGGGCATACTCAAAATGATAAGTTTCAGGCAGTTGATGTAATGTAAAGTAATGAAATATCCATGTGTGCTTGACGAGAGAATCCTCCAAATCATTAATTTTTTCGGCTGAAATGATTAAATTCACTTATTGTTTTTCTTATATATTTTACATGAGATACAACATAATTGAATTAGACACTAATCAAATTTCCTTTTTTTCCTCATTTTTCCCTAATAAACTGAATTATTTTGTGCAAAATCTGATGTGACTCTAGGAGATGGATAAGTTTTAAATTGAATTTCTAAATTCTTTTCAATTTTATTATATTACCGAATCTTCTCATAAACCACCCGAAATCCAGTTTGATCTGTATTTTTGATGATGCTATTGAGTCAAAAAACTGTGTGCATCAACATGTGGACAATTTTAAAATGGGGTTCATACGGAACAAGAGATTATTTTATTCAAAAAGAAGAAAATCATGTGAAAAATATTCGATGGCCCGCTAGCGACCCACTGTGGGACGGGAAGAGCCAAACGAAACCAAACCAAGAAACCCAAACGGGCAACATATTCGACCTTCCCGCCGGTCGTCGGTCGGTCGAAGCACTCCTGGCACGTTTCACTCACACGCGAAACGCGCACTCCGAACGCGATCCATCCACGTGACACGCCGCATTCGATCGTGGAGCATATTTTGATACACACTTACACACACACACAACGAAACCAACACGCACACACGGTCGCCACTGATTGGCGTGGCGATCGTGACGGTGCAATAAACTGTGTGCATGAAAGCGAAAGATACTCTTTCTTCTTTCTATTTTCACATTCGCTTTCGTTGGCCGGCGGTGGAGCAGTTTCCTTGCAACGTGTTTTCCCGCCGGCCCCACACGCCGTTCCTCCCCACCGAACCTTTCTTTGTTGCGCACGGATGTTTTCTTGCACGCGTGTGTCGCTCTCTTGCTCCCGCTCGCCCCTTTTCCCTTTTATCAACCACCCTCTCGAGAGTGAACTGGAAAACTGCGTGCGAGTAGTTCCCTTTTCTTGGGGGCCGCGGAACTGGAAAACGGGTGGCCGGAAAAACAAAAAATAAAAAAAACTTCCTTCCTCAGACACAGACAGCACCTGGGATGGAATGAGGGGGTGGCTTTTCTCCCCCTTCCACAAGCAAACACCCCCTACCAAGCGGAGGGGGTGGATTTGTTTTGTTGTTTCGTGTTTCGCGGGGTACTTTTGGAAACTTCCTTATACAATCAGCGATCGAGCGTTATGGTTCAGATACTTTTAGACAATTGCGCTGCCCACTCGTCGTCTGCGGCGTTTTTACTCGAGCTGATAACACTTTATACGAGCATACGCTGCGTTGTTATCGGCTCGCTGGCGACGGTTTCCGTCTCCTTGTACGGCGTTTGGTGTAGTTTTTCTTTCTTTCCTTTTTTTTCCGGAACAAGTTGACGATGTGTTTAGGACTTTTAACGAGCAAACGGAAACAGTGGTTCGCTGTCGACAACCGCTCAGTAATCTTGCCACCAACAACACGACCACTGTCTGATAAGAGCCGGAACGTAAAGATGCGGAAACGAATGAGGCAGCTTCGGTTTTTGCTCCCTTTGGGATGTTGCCTTTTTTGAGTATTGTTGCTGCTTACTTTAAACTACCTTGTTCGAGTTTCTCAGCAAAATACGATAAAAAATCCAAACCAAAAATAATGAAGCAGTTCCGTGCAAAACAAGAAACCCTTAGTTTACGCTCTTTTTTAACTCAATCCCTCAATCGACCGATCGAACTCTGTCGGAACTACAATTTGATGCGGTAATAGTTTCTTCCTAAAAAAACCACACAAACAAACCGACACACTCACACATCTTCTCCTTTCGTGCCAGACAGCAAAAAACAACCCCATCTGCACCGTTCCATCTTCCAATGCAACGGTCGATCCGAATCCGCGGTAGGTGTTTCTCCGTCTGTCGCTTTGCGCCCTCCGGCGCTTTCTTTTCCTCTTTCTTATCATTCGCGGGCGCCGCAAGGCGCACGAGATTGCGTAACACTCCGTTGGGAGCCAACACACACACGCACACGGTCCCCTAGCATCGATCGTGGCTCGATCATAAATCGAAATCGCGCTCAAGCATCGCGAGATAGGCAACAACGCTCCGTTCAACAACGATGACGTTTGGCGCAGGCGACGAACCCTCCCGAAAACGTTTGACCACGCGGTGTCCAAAGGTGAACCGAATCCAGACGCCACTGGGAACATTGGGAGGGATCAAGGAGGTCGAAAGTGAAATGGACCTGTTGCGTGTCTTGCACCAAGGGATTTGTATGCGTGTGTGTGGGGGAGGGGGTTAATTGTGCCCACAAAAAAAAAAAACCGGGAAACCCCGGCAGAGGTGTTGGGCGCCTTCCTCCAAGGTTTAGTTCAAGTTTGATCGGCACAAGTGGTTAAGGGTTTTGTTTTTCCTTTCTTTACGTTTATCATCGCCTACGATCGTGATTTTAAGCCCGACGGTTAGTCGAACGGGGAGGTGGTTGTAGCCAACCATGCGCAAACACCTCCACGGAGCGCCATTTGCTAGGAAGCAGTCCAGCCTCGGGTATCCGAGCCTGGCATCGGAAGCCCGTTGGAAGTGAGGCTGAATAATCGCCACCGAACGCCATAACAGTTGAAGATTTTTTTCTCCCTACATCTATCTCTTTCTCTCCCGTTCACTGGCAACTTGTGGAAGATGCTTTTGTGGCCACGGGTCAAGGTGGCAAGTGCTGGTGAGGTTAGGCTTACCTTTAGTGTTGCGCGACCATACGGAGGTTCGAATCTGGAAGGTGTTTCTTTGTTTATTTCTTTTCTCAACATTTCCATCCCGCTTCGCGGCCTTTTACGCAGCATTTCACACACAAACACTTTCTCAGGTTACACAATGTACGCGGGCCGGCCGGTGAAAGAGTGCCTGGGCAAAAGCCTCCCGCCGGGCCCACCGACCACGAGTGTCTGAAGCTCGGTCGCCTCGGTCGAACGATTCCGGCTTGATTCGAAACCTCGGCGCCCTCTGACACTCGAGAGCTCGGGATACGGTGACGGTGGAATGACATCAGCGCCGTCTGCCTGCGGAGCCTTCTCCGGTGTGGAGTCACGAACCCCGAAGGACCTTCCCGGCCCCGCCTCCCCGAGCCGTGAGGGAGGGCGAACGAAAGTGAAAACGAAGCGATCATCGCATGTTACCAAGGCTTGTGAGAGGAGGAAGCAAAAAGAATCAGAAACCCTTACGGGTTCGTGACGGAGGGCAAACAAACGGTTAAACTGAGGAAAAGGGCTAAAAATAAGGGTAAGGGAAGGACGAGCAAAGGGCTGAAGCGAAGTAAAGAGATGTCAGCACAAGCAGACAATGCCATGCTCGAAAGAAAAGATCTCCCGAAAAGAAATGAAGGGATTAACGAAAGAAACAGTTAGCCGAGAATGAAACCACATGGGGCACATGGATTTCTTCTTTTCTTTGGGGCGTGAATTTTCTTTCACGATGAAAGTAAGAGACTCAGAGAACGTTCACCCGACCCCAAGATGATCGAATGATTAGAACGGACGTGGACGCGAGTTCATCAACACCAAAGTAACGGTATTTACATTCTTCGGAAGCGAAAGCATCACACGTTCTGGTGGTTTCGGTTCGCTTTTGTTGCTTCGACAGAGAAAGACTTGCTTCGGTTCAGCAAGCGACGAACCCGCCGAAAAAAAAGATCATCGCGTCCATGGCGACGGCTTTCGACTCTGACCCTGAGTGTGGGTTTTTTCCGATGTTGTGCGAGTATCTTTTAAAAGCCTGTCCCCGTCAAAATCCGGTTCAATTTCATCCTAAGATAAAAACACCCTGTTGAGGATGAATCAGCTTCTCGTAACGGAATCGGACTTCTGTGCTGTTTGCACCAGAAACAAAAAAAAAAACAAACCGCCACCCCAACATGGATGAGAGAGAAAACGATCTCCCGCCGAAAATCGGTAACCCGAAAACTATTGACCTACTATCACACGATCGCCCCGATACCCCGATGCCGGAGATGGGGAATTTTCACTTTCGCAATGCACGCGATCGGCTCGCGAACTGCCCGTCCAAGGCTGCCATAAACCGTCGATCTCCGGGTTTGTGGTCGAAATTGCAGTATCCGTCTCGATTCGCCATTGGCGGATGCTTTTAAGCCAACCAAATTACAGCCAGCGATTTATCGTAATGCGTCAAAATTGAACACACACACACACAAACCGGCCATAAGCGAACGTGTTTAGCCGATCTGCGCCGCTTAATTCGCGTCGGGATGTTGCAGTTTATGACGTGAGTTAAAAGATGGAAGTAAAGCAAACAGTGGGTTTCATCATGAATTGGTTTATAATCATCCAATTGCTTCTTTCTTCTTTATTGTTTCCTTGATAAATGGTTAGATAAGCGGTGGATACCAGTTTTGGCCAATGGGTTTTCTATCCATTGACGCTGACCAGCTTGCTTCCGGTTGAAAGACGGGATAAAGGGACCAAATTTGGACTTAGTGACTTTTGAGAACTATTTAAATTGGTCACTATTCATACTGACTCAATTTTTGTTTTTTTGACATGGGAGTAAATTTCAACCCAAAACAAATGGAAATTTTCATGTGTATTATAACGAATTACGTATAAACCGTTTCTTTATCTCATGTTTTCAATAAAACTAACCCTAAATTGGAAACGTTGGTAAATGGAAGCAAACAACAAAACACTGGTTTGAGAAAATAATCAAAACACACAAAACGGCAGCAGGGAATGAAACCTAACACTTCACGTCCAATTTTCACAACAGCTCTCAAACGTTCGACAATGGCGCGAACGCCGCTTACCCGAAAAATGCAACTTTGAAGCGAGCGCATAATATCCGACGAGACGTGAAAAACGCAACTCAACAACGGACGGTCCGCCAAAAAAAAAAAAACAACCAAGCTCAACAAGATGAAAGAAAACAATTTCACTTTCGCACATCTCATCACACCTTCCGAAAGGGTGGGGGAGGGAAGGAGGGAGGCTCGTGGAGGCGCGAGATATATTTCGGCCCGGCTCCGGAGGAAACGGAACGGTATTGTATCATTTTTCACCTTCCCCGGGGGCAAAACGCCGCCATCATAACGGACTGGCGACATTTCGATGCAAGCCGTCCGCGAGATAATGTCCCGAGTGTTCCTCCAAACAAAACAAAACGCAAACCCGAACCACCCCAAAACCGCCCGCTTTGCCCGGCGGCGCACGATCGTTTAATTCCATTTTATTGCCTGCGTAATCTTGAGCCTTGGAGGTTCGCTCGATTGCCGAACCGTTCCGTACGACTTTCATCTTCAGTTGCCGAACCGTTCGACCGGACACAAAAACGCGGATCCCAACCGGACGAAGGAACCGCCGATTAAATCCGTACGTAACGGAAGCGGAAGGAAACGTGCGTATCGGGAGGAACCACTGGGAAGCATGTTCCGTTTTGTGTGCTTCCTTTTTTTTATCACTCTTCCCGTACGGAAGGATGTCGTGTGAACGTCCCAGTGGCGCCAATAAATAAATAATTAATGACCAAGGAGTGCGGGTTTTTGGAGATTATCTGGAATCGGGAAAGGAACGAACGTGGTGAATTTTGTTTCGTTCCTTTAGGTGGTACTTAATTATGTTGGACTTTGCTGATCTTGTCATTTGATTTGCGAAAGATATTTTTCATCAAAAATATTTAACTGAAATTAAAATTAATTGGACAGCAACAGTTTTGAACTACTTGTAAAAAGTGGAATTGCGTCTTTGAAATATCAATAGACATCTTAATTGACAACCAAACTTACTTTATGTACATTCCGTTTTACATAAAACCCCTAGAGACCGTTGCAGAAAAAAAAGCCCCCACTTAAGTGACGCCCAGTCGTTACGAAACGGCACATTTTAATATCGAAAGTAAACGATCGAAAGGCGACGAAAGATTGAACGGAGGATTTCCTTTCTTTCTGTGCCCTTTTCTTTCCCTTCCTTCATTCTCCGCCGGATTTCGGCATCTTCTCGGCGGATAGGGATACCGGCATGCATGGGTAGGTAGGTACTTGTCGCCGAACGCCGTCCAGCAGCCGGGCAGCATTCCGAATCGAGCATCCGAATCGAGCCTCGAGCCACCCCATCCGTTGGGTCCATCCGTTGAAAGGTCATATGAAAATAATTCGATTTTGATTGGCAACTCTCGCGCGGTTGCGGTGGAGCTCATGCGAGGACCGTACTTCTCGGCGTACTTGTCCGCAAGGTGGGGGACGTTAATTATCAGTCGTTTTGGGTGTCGAAGAGTTGCTTGCTGTTTACCTTTTCACTTTTCTCCCCACCGAGTGCAGCTGGCTTAACAACAACCAGTTGGGTTTAACATGCAGAGAAAAAGTCTTGATCATCATTTTGTCTTATTAAAATTAACTGTTCATCGAAGGCTTTAGCCGGATATCGGGCCACATATACATACTTGTTCTGTGAAGGCCAAACAAGGGTGAAGGAAAGACATTCTCTTTCCGTCGACAATCGTCAACTGATGTGGGAATGTTTTCTGTCCGGGCTTAAGGCAATAAATATGTCTGGTAGATGAAAGGTTATCAAAACGCAATGCGGTTAACGCCACAATCATTCCCTGCATGGTTGTTTAAAACTTAAACTGCTAGATATGGATAAATCCATAATTACCTACACCCCGAAAGAATTTACTTACAGTGTATAATTAGTACATACTCAATCAATCTACAAGAAGAACTCAATCAAATTAGCAATACCAACAGTGGTATAAAAAAAGTAAAATAAACGAGGCCTCTACGCTTCAATACTTATATTGCATTGAAGTATGTATGTATATGATTGTATTGAATACTTACATGGTATTGAAATATGATACATTTTCGTCTATTTGGAATACTTTTCAACAAATTCAATGTTTCATATTACTTTTTTTCTTAAATACAACAAGTTTTCTGCGGACTCATTGACGATCGATTTTATAAATTTTGTTTAATAGATCCTATTCAACAAGCCGATTTTTAAAACTATATAACTATACTTTATAAGAACCGCTTAAAGTACTTAAAGTAATAGAACGAATTATGATTATCATTTGGAATGGTATGAAGCGTTTTTAAATGTCTAGGTAACTGGATGTGTCAAAAACGCATTGCTCGATATTACACAGCTGAAACTGTTTAACATGTTGACTACCAAGCGTTATTAGCACACTTTTTAAGTAGGCACAATCTTTTTTAATAAAATTTGTTAGTAACAGTTGTTGAATCGATGGTTTTCGAAGGCAAAGCAAAGACTTAGCTTTCTTAAGATCTTGTTTTTAATATTACTATAGTTTTTATGTTGCAATTTCATTTATTTATGGGTTAAAATTTTTTTGAAACTAATGACTGCTTTCATCCACTTAATTTCTTTCGTTAGTCTTTAACTTTGGTTATACACTGAACTTTCCTTTAGTTATTTCGTTATGGTTCTTAGCATTTATTTTTACATAATATAGGAACCCATTACTGTGAGACAGACCCAGTTCCAACCTGTGGATCGTTAAGAAATGTTGTTGAATTATATACTTTATTTGTATAATTCTTGAGAAAATTACCCTTTTTTGGCGTCATTTTTCTTGGAAATATTACTTTCATCCACTGCGAGTTGAAAAACCTCTCTGATTTAATCTCTTACTAATTTCTGTTCCAGTTGTTCAAACTAGATGTATCACAAAGAAAACAAGATAAAAACTACTTTTAATGTATGATTGCAAGGAAAAAACAAAGATGAACTATCAACTGCCGTTAATCGTTACTAAATCACGTTGTTTCAGTCGAATCTCAATCTAGTCCTCCCGCTCGTTGACGGAGAATTCAGGAAGCACGTTATGCGTAACCCCGAAAGTGTGTCACAGGTATGTTGCCTACCGAAACCGACAATTCGCTCCGATGCAACCGTGCACACGAAAATTGCCGCCATCCCCTGACTGACTATTCACTCCGCATAAAATCGGTGACAATAGTTATACAATACACACTTCCGAATTAGTAACACGTGCGTACGCACTCAAAACAACGAGGCCCGGGGCGACCTAGTGGTCTCGCGTAACCCTCGCCATTGTTGGGTGGGGCAAGTAGATGGGGTGTGTGCTTACCATTGCCAACTCTTGAGTTGTATGTTTTGCTACGCCCTAAGACACGGTGACATATTCCACTAGGAGGGATGCATATTTCATAATCGATTAAAGAAAGTAGTGCATCGTTTCTACTACGAACGCTGGTAGACGTGGTTGGTTCGTCTTCTTCCTATGTTCCTGTCAGCTGAGCGTTGCTAGCGCACTTCTTGTGTTCGTGATGGGAATATTACTGCGTCGTGGCGATCCTCACGAATGTCGCGTCCATTTCGCTGCGGATTGAGGTAATGTGTTTCCTCTTTCTGTCGGTCTTCCACTTCCACTTCAAACGCGTCTTCCTGCCCTCGTGCGACACACTTACGATCGCGAGTCTTCCGATCGCGGCTGGCGAAAGTGAAATTTGGCATACATACCGAAGGCACCCGCTCCTTTCACTCTTTCCCCACGCGGTGATGCGTTTTCGTGATGGAACAAATGTAGTTCAGGGCAAGAGTTATGGGCCGGATGCTGGTGTGGTGTAGATGCAAATGTTCCCCGCCGACCAGGAAAACAACACAAGTAAAGACTCGAAGAGAAATGTATTCCCGTTTCGCTGGAATCGGGAGTTTTTTCCCGAGCCAGAAACAAACAAACCGTTTCGCGTGTCCACGAACGAACGGTCCAACGTTGGAGGTGAATCCAACGACCGCGCCGTTTCGATAACACATTTATCAATGTGGCCACCCCGAAAGCGTGCTAGCAAAATGGAGTTCACTGTCACGCGTGTTTGACAGCTGAAAGAGAGCACTTTCTGGTGCGTTGACAGGACAATGGTGCCGGCGTGCCGGTCGACGGGTGGAAAACTGTAGCAGGAGCAGAGCCCGCAATGCCAAACGGACGGGAAAACAAACGGCAAACTCTCGGGTGTGCGTCGAAATGTGCTGGGCAAAGTCATCAATTTTCCTCCCGAACATAAACGATTGTTTTTCGCAGTGAATTTTAGCGTCCGCACTTGTTGCATCGAGTGAAAGTAGGGCTCGGTTGTTGGTAAAAATATTGGAAACATTTCTTTTCCAGGTGGGAACCACGTAAAATAAAATACTAGAATGTTTATTTTTGTGTCTAGTCTACATAAATGAAACAAGATCGGATGAAATTGGACAAAGTCGAATAATAAAAAAAAACATTCAAGTTTGTAAATAATTATTAATTCCTAAGGCATCTTCCTCATTTATGTGTATCCACTCATATTTTTATTGATCTATTGAAACTCGAAAAGAATTTTGAAGCTAAATTTTTCTTAGATAATAAAAAAAATGAGAAATCGATAAATTTTGCGAATAAAATTACAATTTGAATTAAAATCAGGGAATCAAAGAGAAATCGGGTAATCTACAACTGCTATACAAAATATATATTTCAGAGAAGATTATATAAATGTTTTGACTTAAATACCCAAACAAAAAGAATGAAGTTACTGTTCTCACCGACTAAAGTAACAGAAAACACATTAATGTTACTGTAAAGATTCACGCAGCCAAAGTATTTCCATGTCCACAACCTTACAGTGACCAACCGATGTGCTCCACAAAATATAAAATCTCCATTATATGTAAATGGTAACCATCACCTCGCCTAGGAATTGAGTTATCAAAATATGAATGCAAAGTAAGGCGAACACCTTTCCTCGGACACCAAACAGAGACATTACCTCGCGCCCGGACAATGTTGCTACCGTGCCGTCGGTTGCAATTATAAATTTAATTTCATTTTGATTTTCTCTTCCCGGAGAAAGCATGCAATTGTTTGCATTTCCTGCCCGTATCGAATCGTTCTGTGCCCGGCCCGGGCCGCATCCTCCCGCGACCGAACGCGAGATAGGTCCGATAGGTCGAGCCATTGTCTGGAGCGAAAAAAACAACGAAGTTTCCCTTTCGCTGGTCGCGGTCCGATTTTCCGCGCCCCTTTTGCTGGGGGCGGCAGGAGAGCACGAGATCACGTGGAATAAAGACATTTAAGGCACATCGCATCCCGCGCGACGGAGTGATGGGTGACGGAGTTTGATAACAACAATGGCCAGCCAGGGGTCCGCTGGAAAGTAGAGGAGCAGCACAAAACACCTTCCACCTTGGACGGATGCGGTTGGCCAGCTGCCTAATGAGCGCCCACCACCCATCAACAGCAAGATGCACCGCAATCAACCGGGAAGACGGTTGGGCTTTGGGAAGGGAATTTTGTATGCCATTTTAAATGGTCACCATTTTCCCCTATCGTAACCGTCGTAAATCACACGTCGAAGGTGCGTTACTTATGCGTCGCTTTGCATGGTATTTCTTCGGTGTTTTTTTGGGGGCTTTTTTTTGCGATTTTATGTTCGCTTCCATTTCTACGGCCAGACTGTCTCCGAGACAATGCGTTCATTCAGAGTGGTGTGATTTACCACGACCATGGCCATCCACCGGGCGGGCTTTCGTTGGGTTGGGTGTCTTTTTCATAGCGGGGTCATTTTTCCGCCATGCTAATGTGTTTTTACCATCATTTTCCGTCGAAGCTACAACACGAGACAAACGCAAACTTTCCACCTCCTACACACACACACACACACACACACACACACACAATCTCTCCCCATCATTCATCCTCCACTTACCCTTACCAACCCACCAACAGGGCCATTTAACACACCCATCCACCCACCCATCCAAGGAGTGGGAGGCCAAATTGTGAGCCGGCAGTCTACGAGCGTCAAATGAGTGTTTTCCGTTTTTCACCATCGACCCACCCACGGCACGAAGGAAAAAAACAGGGTGGACGGGAAGGGGGGCGGTCTCGCGGTCAATTAACGTACCTAACGATGGTAATCGTTTCCTTGCGGCGTGTCAATGGTTGAAATCGATTTAAACCCTTTTCCGAATGCATGTCGCCCGCTTTTTGCTGAACCCTCTTTTCCAAAAGAGTTGTTCTACAGATGCGCGGAGGAAGAAACGGGAAATCGTTGGTGGGGGAGTGTCCTTTGGCCGTGGCATTTTGTCGCGGTGTCAAGAAAAGGCAAACGAGGCGATTTTCCCTACGCGAAATTTACTCTTCTCAGACTTGTCAAGGTGATCAGGTCCTTATTCACATGAATATTTAAAAGATCGTTTTTCATCGAAAGAACGATCAAGAAATAAGTAAGTTACAAGTAAATAAAATGATAAATTGTTCACCTCAACTGTAGTTCGTAAAATATATTAGACAACAGGATAATCTAATTTCAACAAACGAATTAAATTTATTAGGCGATGCGCAACAAATTCTTCTCACTCTGATAAAATTTTGCTAGAACTGATATAATTTAGCTAGAACTGATATAGTTTTGCTAGACTGAAAACGATTCTGTATCCTTTTTCATCACAGAAATCTTATGATTAGATTAGGATGTAGTAAAACATAGAAGAAACCATCTATTTACCTTCTAAAAAGCAATTACTGCACCTACATCGAAAACATGTTCATATGTGTCTGTAAATATTTATTCATACATTTCACACTAATGAATGCAGCTGAACCAAATTTTTGCTCTTCTTCTAAAAATTATTGCTGATCACAGTTACAAATAATACATATGCAAACTGACCATCTTTTAATAAAAATATCCCAAAATTTTTTGGATAATAATATTTTTTCTCCGGTTCTATTAATAATAATTAATAGATCTAAAACTATCAAAAAATGCAAAAAAAAATTAGATAATTTTTTGAGCCATTTTGGCAGGACTCTGACGGAGTTGGTCAAAAGTTGATCAAAAATCCCAAAAAATAAGACAAAAATTTACTTACATATTTTCACCAATCGATTTTTACTATTATTATTGTACTATATACTATATATTATTATACTTATTTTGTACTAAATGATTGCTATGTATAGTTAAAATGTTCTTTTCTGAATAGTTTTTGAAATGCTCCTAGGTGGATGTAGTGGTGGAACGTTCTGTGGTCAATTACTCGGGCAATTCCGGGGCTCGGGCTGCCGATGGCAAACCCCCGTGCGACCGATCTCATCCGCTTGCCACCTGACGTGGCGTGTGGAGCAGGTTTCCGATTACGGGCCAATCCGAAACCGAGCCCAGCCTGCCATTCCTAGCGATCTGTCCCGAGCCCGAGAGACGGCCCGAGAAGGGGTCGAGAAATTCAATTCAAATGCCAAGCCGACCAACGCGGTGACGGCCCGCATCGAGTGAGGTTCCATCCAGCGCCGGTAAGGGAGGTTCAATCGATCTCTCCTCGGCACGAAATTGACAGGCCGCGGCCACCACCGAACCCCCGCACGCTGTTGGGGGGTCGCACTACCGCACGGAGGTCATCGTTCGCGCACCGCGCATCGTCGATCCATCGATCCAGGAAGGGATTCCGATCGGTCGAAAGACAAAACGAAAAGCAAATCTCCCGCCAATCCCGGACGGATCGAGCGAAAAGGAAAAGCCCGATTGAAGATGCGTCCGACCCCAAAAGGTACACGACGACGACTGCGATGCCGTTAGGGTTACATGATCGAGGTGGAACATTTCGTCCGCCGTTGCGGATGTGCCGGAAATTATCTTATCACGCCGTAATTTGGTAATTGCCGGAAAGGCGTCGGACGAGACGGAGCGGTTAAGCGAAGCGGGGGGGTTGGAAAACTGGGAAGCAAAATAAAAAAGGCTTATCTTCGAACCGGCCGACGGCTGGTGGGAGGTGTGGCCGGAGGTGATTGTATTATTTTCATCCAAGCCGTAAGCTCACCGAGCATAACGGTCATCGTGAGAAGTTAGGTGGTTAGAGTTACGTTCACGTGTGTTTAAAGTGTTGCGCAAAGCTTTGATTGATTTAAAAGTAAACATCGGAGCAAATGATATAAGTTAGTTAACATTATTCACATCGATGAGTTAGTTCTAAATGGAAAATAGTATCATTTGAAAATAGCTAAAATCCAAAATAAATGATGAGGTTCTGAAATAACTTGTTCTTGAATCCAATTATGACGGAAGACAACTCCGAGATGCCAATTAATTGGACACCACTGTACTCGTAGTGGGTATCTTTTTATCGGCGTTACCTCTTCCATCATCGTTCGATAACACATCCTCATCGTTTACCTCCTTAACATGCGCTGTCATTTTCCGCGTCCCCTCCTACAACCTCCCCATGCAGACATGCGCCAACGATTCGCCTCAAGAGCTTTCGGCGCAGTGTGATATGAACTTTCGCTTTCGTGCAGCCCCGAACGCATCGATGTGTTAGCTCTGGTGTGTTACACAATCGGCGGGCATAATTGTGCAGACTCCCGAGTCCACCGCCAGCTGCGCACGCGCTGTCCGGAATTGAAGGTTAGCGCGTGATGGATGGGGGCGCACCGAAAATGGCACCCGGGGGGCGGAACCCGGCCGGACAAGTGCCCGAGCAGCGTTCCGATGTTCCGATGGCGCCGTTTGCCGGCGACTCCTCCAAAAACCAACAATTGACGCTCGATCGGTGCCACTTCCTCGATCCGCGAATCACGTCGTCGCATCTTCGTCGACCGGTCGCGTAATCTCGTCGCTGAAGCGAGTTTCTCCACTTTTCCAAATTCTTAAGCGATCGGCCACTCGGTACGTAACGAACGATCGATCCATTCCACTCGCTGGCAGGCGGCTTTAATGATTGCTCTTACGATTGCTTGGTGCGAGGGGCCGGTTTGATGGTTAAGTGCAAGGTTTTTTCGGTGTGTTGCACGTTGTTTATTTTTGGCACCGCGACACGTACGACCACACAAGATGGTTGCGGCGTAAGGATGGCCAACACTTTCCGGGGTTTCACCGTGAAACCGAGCACCGATTCCGTTCCGTAATAGAGCCAGTGCGTCGATCCGTTTTTCGCGGCCACGAGTAGGCTTGAATTTTCCGTCGAATCCGACATTGAAGGAGAAGGTCATATAAGTACCGTGTGCATAATTAGCCATCGATTAAATATGGATTCTTCTAAAATTCGAAACAGTATTTTGTAGGCAGGAAAGTATTTGGTGTTAAAAAAAACTTGGTGAACCCTGCATAAGTTAAGTAACGTTTACTACCGTAAGCGTGATAATATTTGCACCGGTGCAATAACAAAATTTGAAATATGCACAAAAATTTTAGGATGTAGTTTTTTTCATTTATTCTAAAGGGAAGTGTTTGTCAATGTTGTTAAGCATGTAAGTCTTTGATTGAGTTGTCATTTGTGGCCTCTATAGTCTCCATGCGCTTGTGGCATGCACTGCGGGTCCTAAAAATGTAGGTTAGATGTAATTCTCTCCAAAAACTGGTCAATGTTTTTCGGAGGCTTGTCATACTTGGGTAGCGTTTAGGATAAGCTTTGACTATCATAAAGCGTCATATTGAGTAACCCGAAATCCAGCATGGTGGCCACATATATTTCGACCAGAACATTAGCTGTCTCTAGTTTTTGGTGCGTTTCGAGGGATGGGACGGAGCCTCATGGATAGTTACATTGTTTAATTGTTTATTTATACATCTCATTGCCTCAAGGGCTATGCAAATACAGCTTAAGATTAACACAGATATAAAAATATAAAAACATAACTACATAGACATAGGCAGATTGAAAACAGTCAGAATGGAGCTAGATTCGATATTGCGAGCCAACCAAAAGATGAATGAGGTGTAGAAACAGAGGGAAGGGAAACCTCTAGGAGAGATAGTTGCGCGTGAGACAAATCGCGAAGATACTGCTACTTGGTGTAAGTGCTAAACTAAGTAAAACGTGGTTTTTCTTTCACAACCTATTTAGGTACAAGTTAAAGATTAAGTGGAATCTACGAAAGCCAAGGATTTGTATGCCCAGAGAAAACGGGTACTATATTAGTACGATGGGGCAAAGATTATCACGCATACGGTACATAATGAAGTCAGTTATAAATAATTAAAAGTATTTTATATAGCCGTCACTTCACAAAATTTACTATAACATTATCATTTAGCTCTTTGTAGCGATTCTTCCTTCTTCAGCAGCGTGTTTGGTTCTAAATATAATATGAAATGTTTAGGATTATATCACTCACATAATTGGATTGACTGGATCGATTGTTTTATGAGATGCTTTTCAATCCCCGTCTTTTAGGATGACAAATAATGACTGTTTTAGAAACATTTATGTACTTTACCGGCGTGAATATTTTATGAAAAGAACAGATTAAATTACAAACAAGTTTCAAATGAAAATTTTGTTCTTCTTATAGTATCGTCGTTTTACGACAACCTAAAGTTTTCTCGAACCAAACGCTAGAGTTTCCTTTGCAATCAAAATTGAAAGATGTTTTCTAGTTTACCTTCCAGAAAAATAAACGTTTTGACAGAAATGAGTGTTGTGTTTGTTTGTGATCCAAGGATACTTTTTCTTCTTGGTGTTATCGTGGATCCGTCAATCCATAATATTCAACTTTATTGTAATTAAATTGATGATAAGTTAACCACAAAAGTGATTATTGATTGCAACACAGACAGTCGTTCCTTTTGTCGGAAGTCGTGTGTTGCGTAAGTATTGAAATGCCATCAATGTTGTTTTAATGTTGTTTTAAGTCAAAAACGATAATAGATTATAATTTCAGGTAAATGTTTCTTGATTGCGATGTTATTTAACGTAATGTTTTACTATTACCTAAATAGCTTTAGATATTAAAAAACACAACGATTCATTCCGCTTGTGTTATCAAACAAGGTTGAAAACTAAATAAAAACATGCACCGCGCAGCTGATCAACTGCCTCCCTCGAATGGCCCCCGTACCACCCACAGTGCGCGATCTCGTTGCGTATGACTCAATCTTTCCACTCCGTTACCGACTCCGACGACGGTGACTGATGCGCACGGAGCGCCAGCGGCTCGTGAAAGACGCTCATTAATCTTATCGGAGCTGCTGACGGCGGCCGATTGCTTCCGAAACCGGCGGCAAAGTACACGCGAAGAAGACGAAAGTGCCACGGGGCGGGGGGCCAGAGTGGGATGGAACGTCCCAACAAAACCACCCATATGGAGTTGGGCCATTGTTTTGTCTTACCCTTCTCGCTCGCTTGGTCAATGGGATGGTAATGGGCGGGCGCGGTCACGAGCCAGAAAGGGGGATCGCTTTGGCGAACATGCAACTGCAATGTTTACACTGCACTCCATTTCCTTCGCCCGCGTGCGTATCACTCCACGCAAAACATTCAATCATCGCTGCGATCAATGAACTCGTGCGCGCCAAGCTGCACCGATGCACCGATGCACCGAAAGGGTGTTCCTAATCGTGGGTTTGCCGGCGCATGCCTGCACAGCGACGCTCAATCATCGACTTCTTTCTCCCTGGCCGCCTTCTCCGTCTCTTCGTCGTGGCTGGCTCTCTTGCTCGCCGCACACGTGCACGATCTCGAGCTGCGGTGCAGTTGGTTTCTTTATTAATTTAATACCCCTAATGAGGGTTCGATGGACAGTTGATAACTTCCAGCCCGTGGACGCCAGCCTTGCGATTCCTGCCGAACCCGAGGCACGCATCTTCGGCGCGATGGATTGTGCAATGTGCATGTGCACCGAGTTTCCGAGTTGCAGCGATCCGCGAGCCGACCGTGCTTGGAGACTTGCCGCCGCCGCCGCCGCCGCCAATCTCGACGCAGGATTTTCGTTCCGGAATAGGTGCGCCCGCGGAAACGTGTTGATGATTTATTTTCTTTATGGTCGGTTCGGTTTGTTTGAGAGTTGCTTGCTCCGGGGGGTTGGTGTGCGTGCAGACGGAAGGGTGGACGCATCAGGAAGTGCGTACTGATTAGGATGCGGGCCAAAGACCGTCCGTTTCGTGAGAAGAAGCCGTTTGCTTCCGCATCAGCTGATGGTTCTGTATGAATTGCAAAGTACATAGGATACATGTTATTTTAGACAGGATTTTTCCTAAGACAAAGTCCTTGTTTTTACCAACGAAAGAGAGCAAAACAGAAATATAATAATGATCCCCACTACGGATAGCATAACAAGTTGCCTAAAGCGTAGTAACTACAAATTTCTCGTATAAACAGATTCACTATCAAGGATTCAAACTGAATGACTTAGTCATCTTTAAAAAAATGGAATAGTCGTTTTAAATGCAATCGTTGTATTTTATTTATGTAAAGAAAACTCTGGAATATTAGTAAATAGATTAGATAGAAATTTAAATTAAACTTACAGTAGCCTTTCCCATTTGTTGCATTTGATGCACTCGTATCCGGTAGCTTCCATTTAATTCATGTTTAACTTTGAACTTCAACCCTCATATATTTTGGCAAACATTGTTGAAAACTTATAGCTTGAAAATTGGAATTTGTTAATTTCTCAAAAGCATTGAAATGCCACATCAATTTTGGTGATCAAAATCAATGTCCAGGATTTTCATTTCCTTAATTTCTTTTAAATTTGTCAGAGAATTAATCGTGAAGCCAGGAATTACTCAATAAACAATTTTTTTATCGATCCTAATATGTACTTCAGCATTTAAATTTTCATTTGCTTGATTTATACAAATAGGTGCACTAGAGTTTTTGCAACAAAACATCATTACAAGACATTGGAAGCCTTCGAAGCAATCCGTATTTCTGTTTGGCTGGATCGTTTGTAAAACTCGCTCTCTTCCTCATACTTTTAGATGCTTGTATGCGAAGTTACGCAAGCGTATGAAGGTTAAACACCAATTTAAACTATGTTTGTTTAATTTCCTAACACTTCACGTGCCACTGAAAGCGATCGTGAACAAAGTGCGCAAGCGTTCGGCAGGAAAAAACGGAATGCTATCACATTGAGCGAAAAGCTATCTCCTGGCGTGAACCCGGGCGCGCGCGGCAATAAAAAAGAATGCTCAGCCACACTTTACACCTTCCCGGTACATTTCGTTACACGAAAACGTAAGTCAACGAACGAACGACACAGCGGCGGCGCATGCACACCGATGCACCGATGCACCCGACCAGCCCGGGCCAATCCAATCCTGCCAACCCGAGGCTCGACCGTTTCGCCACATCGCAAGCCCGCTGCTACCGCTCTCGACGACAATTCGCCCCCTTTCGACGGTTTGAACCCAACCCGAGCACCCACCATGGCCGCCTGGCAAGTGCAAGTGCACGCCGTCGAACACGTTTTGCTCGCGAGTGGGCCTGAACTTGAAAGCGAAAGTGAATTTTTATTCGTTGCATGTGGACTGCGCCTAACGCTGCCGCATGCAGCCCTCGCTCTCGGTCGTTCGAAGGCTTTTGGGTTGTTTGTTTTGCTTTGCAGATTTGGCTTTCCGTTCGGGATTTGGATTTCTTTTCTTCAGCATTATGTTACCTTCACTTCCTTGCTCACCATCTGCAGTTGATCACTTCAAACATCAAACTACAGTTGTATCATTCTGCTTAAGGTTGTAATCGAGCATAAAACATATGCAAATAAATTTTGTAAATGTTACACGATCACTGAACTATTTTCGTCAAGCTGCAAAGCAACGAGGAGTGACGCTTGTGCATGTTCAACTGTTGGTTAGATATGATTGTGCCTTCGGTTTCCTGGTGTGGGCCTTCCTAATTAAAAACATTTGCTTTGCTAAAGTAACAAGCGTAGCACGAACTCAATTACATTTTGTTCATATCGCAAACAATTAGTCATTTGCATGCACATTAAATCATATTTCATCGCGTTTCATAGCGCATGTGCTCTTATGATGAGACGATTGTATATTAAATTCAAGGAAGTGCAAAGGCTTTCAGAGATTGTTATTAAACATGAATACACGACTAGGTAATTATGAAATAACTAGCAACGGAGAGACGTTTTAACTTTACAGCACAGAGTTTTGTTAATTATTTATGAAGATTGTTTTCCTTGAAATGCTTTGTTTACATATTTTTAACTTGCTAAAACTCTTCTTTCATTGAATGCTTTTATTAGAGCATGATTGAATGTAGCAAGGATTAGATGATTTTTACACCTAGTACATTTTCAACGACTCCTATGGAGTCGACACTCCGGACAGCAACATATTAATGCGAGGGGTATTAAAAGGGACTCGTAAAACTTCGTTTCAACATCATCGTTTCTTTTCAAATGATGGCTGCGTACTTTGAAAACTGGCTAACATCTTGCTCACAACATCGCATGCAAGTTTCATAGAAAGAAACTTGAAATAAAGATTTTTCTGTTTGAATCTGCAATTTCAAAAATTTAATGTGGAGATTAATCGAAATCCTAAATGTAACGATGCTGCTCACATGATGTGTCATATGAAGAAATATTTACATCTCCTTTACAATTGCAAAAAGCTAGCCCATTTGTTACATAACATGAAACCTTCATTGTACAGAATTTGTAGCACTATGCTTTTAACTGATGCTTTAATTTTTTAAAGTTGTTTTCCGTGTACTTTCAAAAGCAAAGTTCCTGATTCTTTTCTATTATTTATTGACACTAATAGATACCGTTTCGTAGCATAATAAAAAATGGGAATTTGATCTATTATTGTACTGCAATTTCATGCAGCATAATCGATCGGAAATAATGTAAAGAATTTCTGTTGGTACTTTATAATTGCATGACTCATAAAACGGAGGTTTTCAAGCACACCAAGCGATAAGGTGTGATGAGTTGAAATAAAATCAAAAACAGTTTATTGGTTATCAGTGGCATTTATCAAGAATAGCGTCGGTATCAAGATTGAAAAGCAGTTTACTACTTTGCTACTAGTAAACAAATCTGAAAGATGAGAAAGCAAAAGATGAGTCAGAAAGCTATCAATTCAAAACACTCCAAGCGATGCGGTGAGGCGAGTTGAATGCACATTAAAAGTAGTTTATTGCTAATTGGGGCATTTATGTATAACTACAGCATCAATATAACTGGCAGTCTGTAACTACTAGCAAACAAGCCTGGAAGCTGAGGAACCAAGGGAAGAATGTTTTGTATTCTGCATGTAAACACTGATGTTAAGTTTACCCGTGCCCATGGGCCTTTGTACACGATTGTTTTCTAAACAATGTGGCGAATATTTGATAAGGATGCTCTGCCAGCTCATCGCAGAGCTAATTTACCAACCTCTGTCCCTCCCGGTCACTGATTTAAAGGGACTATTTTGCTTTTAGAATCGTGTTTGCTACATTCTCAATGCATATGAAACTGCCCCAATTGGGGCAAATTAGAAGTTATTTGACTCGAAACCATCTCTCAGATCGGAGTTTGTCTTTTAAAACCTGAAAACAAGATGGATAGAATCGAGCGTGACCTTAAATCAAGATATGCACGTACGCACGCCCAACGAACGCTTTAAAGAATATCGGAACATACAGTGACACTGCAGGTGATCCGATTGGCAGCTCTAGATGCTCTAGGTTACAATACGCCGGATCGCAGCAAAGATATGAGTGGGTTGAATGGTGCCCCTGGGCGGAACACCCTATAGGAACACAAGCAATGATTCTTCCGCAATGTGCTGGTTTTAATTCAAAAACGATTCATGTTCCTTGAAGTTTGTAAGAATGATGGTTCGTGGAAAATAGAATCAACAGATGCAATAAAAAAGAGCACAGAAAAATATCACTTATTGTGACTAAAAAGTAATGATAACCCCTGAGGTTCTTAGGACTTTCGCTGATCAGCTGCTCCAAAGTGACAAGCGCCACTCAAAAGACTGTTTCATTCAATGTGTATTTTAAAGCACGTGCATCAAGTGCTCTTATGATAGTAAAAATTAGTTTAACATGAAACCAATCTTCCACTTATTCCTGATCTACGGTTGTTCAGGTGGATTAGACAAGTGCAGTTGTAGATAGTAGCAAATGCACTCCTTCACGTGGTATATAAAACTGGACCACATCTTGCATATATTCTTCATTCGTGTAGTTCAAACTGTAGAACTTTGGTTCCAAGTGCAAATAAATCGTACCTTAGAAATAGGATGTGGCTTCGCGTGTGTCTTGTGGCCATGTGCTTCATCATGGTTAGGCTAGCAGATCCTGTATCAGCTATCCATGGATGTGATACTGAATGTTTATCAAACAAGTTGGACAACCTTCAAGAGATGCTGCTAGGGATGGAAGACAGAATGATGACCAGTGAGCAGTTGCTGCAGAACAAACTGAATGCAGTGGAGAATATGGTAAAATCGACCCGAGAAGATGTTCGCAACGAGGTGAAGGCCCTTAAAATCGTGATTGGAACGAATTCAGAGCAGCAAAAGAGCATGCTTGAGTCAGTAATCGGCGGGCTGAACATGGCTATCAAACTTATTAATAAGCTGCTGGAAAGTTCGAATATCTTGCCCACACGATCCACACAACGCATTCGTTCGTGCCTCGCGGAGTCCACAAAACAATCTGGCGATTACATGATCCAGCTGGAACACAACAAGCCACCGTTTGAAGCTTACTGCGAACTGACCGATTTCGGAGGCGGTTGGATAGTGATACAACGTCGCTCCAACGGTAAAGTGGACTTCTTCAGGAACTGGACGGATTATCGTGAGGGCTTTGGTCATTTCGACGATGAGTTCTGGCTCGGACTGGAACGGGTGCATCAGCTGACGTCGAACCGACCGCACGAGTTGATACTGGAGGTGCAGGATGCCGATGGCAACTACGGTTATGCGCGCTACGATGAGTTTCAGATCAGTGGAGAGGACGAACAGTACGCGTTAGTGAAGCTGGGTAACTACAACGGAACCGCCGGGGATGCACTGACATACAACAAGGGATATAGCTTTAGCACTGCAGATCGCGACAATGATGGAAAAAGTGGTGGAAACTGTGCGGAGGAAAGACAAGGCGCCTGGTGGTACTATAAATGTTCCTATGCTAATCTCAATGGACGCTACCAAAACGCAACAAATGATTGGAGTTCGATGAGCTGGTACTACTTCAAAAAAGACTACCGAGGTTTGGTGTACTCGAGAATGATGATCCGTGAAGTAATCGAGGAGTAAACTTTTGATTTACGTGTCTTTAAAATTAAGATCCCAACTTAACGAATCACACGAAGACAAGCAAAGAACGTCTAATTGACGCGAGAGCTGACGGAGAAGAGAACGATTACTAATGGTTTCTCGGTAATGGAACATAACATACCATAACATGTACGATTTCCATGGTGTCCGTATAAGTGTCCGTACCAAACCTATCGAGAAGAAGCGCCCCTATCAGATTTGACTACTTTTTATTTTTTGTAAATAAACATCATTCTGAACGCGGTATATATAAATGGACGAGTCTTGGCTCTTTATTATCAATCGACTTGATCGATTCGTAAAGTGAGGCACAAGTCTTAGGGAACAAGTTTCTAAAGCCATGGTTGTACGCGAGTGGTTCGTGATGCTGCTGCTCATCGTATTGAGCTTCGTCTCAGCTTCTATAGGAGATGGAAGTTGGAGTTTTGTCTCAAGTAAGGTAGAATTCCGCCAAAATAAGCCGGAAGATATACGTCAAGGTTTAGAAACGAGCAAGGGTAATCATCACGACGAGAATGAAACGTTTTCTGTTTGGAAGGTAAGTCAAATAAAGACCTATTTAATGTGTTGAAGAAGCAATAGTTCCCATTTACATATTTCATATTTGTAAATCAAACTTTGCTACATCTGCTCGAATGCAGTTGCACTGTAGAACAAACTGTTAAGTCTGTTTACTTACCTGCTTACCTGCCTCTGTGTATGGTTGCCAACGTGAACGTGTAGAGTCCGTGACCTCGGTGTCATTCTTAACCCCAGGCGCTCTTCCAATCTGCACTTCGAAACGATTGTAGGCAATTTTTTTGAGGCTCTAGGTCTGATCAGATACCTGTTTCATGGGTTGTATGATATGATCTTGAGTCTCCTCTCCCTCGAAGATAGGCGTGCCTTGGCTCAGGTCTCGTTCATGTTAGGAGCTATCCTGAGCTAGATTGATGCACCAGCGTTGCTTGCCCGCGTTGATTTCTATGTACCTTCCTGCATCCTTCGTCCTTGTGCACTTCTTTTTGTTGATTTGCGTCGCACTGGTTTAGGGAAGAATCGATCACTTTAACTTCAACTCTTACCTTTCTTATTTCTTCTTTTTATCTACTCCTGCTTAACTCTAACTATGCCTTCTTTCTGCTGCGTGTCAACAGCAACCGTTTTGGTTCCCGCGTGTCTCTTGTTTATAATTTGAATTAAGGTGTAATGTTTAGTCCATGTTTTTTGTAATTTTACTTAAAGTTTTATTTTGCCCATACACGCTGACAAATTGTGTCGAATGAAAATCAAATCAAAATTAAAATAATAATTTAAAACTTTTGTTTCTCAAGAATCATCTTCAAGAAATGGAGGAAAGGAGCTTGGCGAGAGAAGAAATTCTGCACAACAAGCTGGATGCAATTCTTAACATACTTATTGCATTGGAGTCCAATACCTCCGGAATAATGCGCGGGTCTAAAACTCCTGAACACTTCAGCTCATGCTTGAAAGAGCCTACGAAGCAGTCCGGTACCTATCTCATCGAGCTGGGACAAAACAAGCAGCCAGTAAAGGTGAACTGCGAGCAAAACGTGGAAGGAGGTGGCTGGATTGTGTTCCAGTACCGATACAATGGAAAAGAGAATTTCTTCCGAAACTGGTCTGACTACCGAGACGGTTTCGGAGATCTAAACGGCGAGTATTGGCTGGGCCTGGAAAACATACATCAAATTACAGCAGCCCGACCGCACGAGTTGATGGTAGAGATCAAAGACTTCCACGGAAACTACGGATACGCACATTATGATGAATTCGAAATCGGCAATGAGTCGGAAGGATACAATCTGAAAAAACTCGGGGAGTTCCAGGGTAGCGCTGGAGATGCGATGGATTCGAACAGGGGTGAAAAGTTCAGTACTGCTGACCGTCCCAATGATGCAGGTACATGTGCCGTGATTAAAAAAGGTGGCTGGTGGTACGATGACTGTTCTTATGCTAATATCAACGGACCATACATGAATGTTAAAAATGCTTGGGGTGCTATGAGCTGGTATAATTTTCACAATGACTACCGTGGCTTGTCTTATTCAAGGATGATGATGCGAGAGCTAAACGGGGATGAATAACTATCTATGAAAATGGTTATTGTTTGATCAATTTAAAGATTAAATTCAGCTGTTAAAAATGAGGTCTTTAAAATAAGCTGTCAAATTGTTAACTTATCAAAAGTTTGATGCAAACAAGAACATTTGTTACATTAGTTAAAGCAAATTTTGTAGGTTTTTATTAAAGAAATGTCAAGAGAGAACTAATTTACCAATATATTCAGTAAAAACCACAAATATCAGTGCGGTCTCATAACAACTGGACAGAGTGTATATGAAAATAACATATCACTATAGAATCACGTTTTTGTACTGTTACAGACAATTAAACGATTATATTTTTAAATTTATATTTTTATATTCATAATGATACTTTGACCTTATCCATAACAAGCAGCGCAGTGATTCAAACGTATAACCACTTGACGTACATAAATGAAATCCACCTCGAAGCTAACTTGTCCATTAGATAATCTGATAAATGAATAAGCAATAAAAACAATGTAATTGAAATTTTGGGATTGATCTATGTCACTTTTGAAGGAACTGTTGTGCCTAAAAACAACATATGAAACATCAAAGCAATGGATTAAATATTGTAACATGAAACATTACTAGAAGTATAAATGATTTGTATAAACAAATAAAACCGCTTTTATCTCACTTGCACTACATCCACCACGAAATCTTTGCTGCTTTCAATTTTTTATTTATGACTTCGTTTTCAATTCGTTTATTTTTTCCGATACACATTTACAATCGTCGTTTTACACCAATCTTGATCGTACAAGATGCAACATAGATCAGACTGCTTTGAGGATATACATTAAACTATGGATTTACCAGGAACACCCAGCTTGCAATTGATTTCCATATTATATTTTCTGTTCCTGCTTGGTAATGTTTTAGTGCTATTTACGACACTTTCACGTTGCTTGGGGCACTTTCAGCTTACGCTAGCTCGAAGCGTGGTTTGATTTTATTGACATACACAGCAGATTTGGCATCGAATACGGAAGATTATTATGTTGCAAAAACAATCCAATGAAGTGTTTTGTCATTGATATTCGTTTTGTTTCGATAGACACTCGTTTTAAGCGTTTTAAATGGTAATAATTTAAGAATCTACTCCATCTGGTGGTAATTAACCCTCAATGATGGGTACGCTATGGAACAGGATATGCGCTTGTATTTCTTATAGTTGCCAACAATATTCTGTGAGGGATTTCACGTCCTTACTTTAACGGTTACCTCCGTTGAGACTGTAATAATAAATGATCTCCAACAATAATGCACCATGGATTACAATTCACACCTATCTATGCACAATGAAACATTTAGTGAATATTTAACTTGACTTTGATAGGAGAGTATATGTTATCATGTTTCGTAAAGTTGTGTAGTAGGACCATCTGCATTTGTGTAGAAATCTGGATGTAAACGATTTCACTTGGCAGAATGTTTTGGCGGATTTGCGGATCATTGGTTAGTCGATCACAATATAGGGCTCCCTCGAGCATTTTCCCACGCAACAAGGATTTAAACACATACTATATAACGTTATTCACAACACATTACACACTAACACACTGCTACCGACGTGGAAATCGATCGTATGGGTTAATTTGCAGCAGATGCACAACACACAAGCCGTACGGTCGATATTATAATTTAATCCTCTGATGGCCACACTTCCTGCAAAGCTTTACATTCTCGTAGATTATTTCGTCGTCCAACGGTGCGGTTTTATCAACCATCCCCGCCTTACCACCACCACCATCACCCGCCCTGCCAAACCCATTGGACGCGGTCAGCTCGTCCAGCACCCGGTTCTCGATCGACTCCAGGCAGAGCGAGTCCGACTCCGGGCATATCTGGGCGCACTTCTCCACAAAGTTCTCCTCGAAGCGCAGCGCGTCCCGCAGGATGTCCTCATCGTCGATCTCCGCCGGCCCGCCCGACGGCAGCACCGTATCGAAGTCGATGCAGTGGCCCGACTCGTCCGAGATGCAGTACCGGAACTTGGGCATCTCCGTCAGCCGCCAGTCCTCGTCCAGCGCCGGCGAACCGTCGGCCAGGTTGAGCTCGCAGATGGTCGATATCTGGCGCCGCAGGACGCGTCCCGCCCGCGGTAGATCGTTCTGCGACAGGACGCGCTTCGGGGGCTGCCGGGGACAGAGCGCCTCGAAGCCCCTGTTGTAGAACGCGCACCGGATCGTTGGCTCGGACTGGCGCTTCTCGGGGTAGACGTTCGGTTTGGTGAGCGAAAAGAGCGGCGAATGGTGGTCGGAGTAGCGGCGTTTGGCATGCGGAGGTTGTCCGGGAGCGCGCGGGAAATTCTCCGACGGACGATTTTCGTCGATGCTCTCGAGAATTGACTCGCAGGACACTTTCGCCGTGGCCCCGCTTGGGAGGGGTTGCGCGGGTGAGGGTAAGGAGGGTGTGGCACACAGGGAGGACGCTAGGTTGGCTAGCGAGTCGGTGGAGTTGTAGTACGGCTCGGATCGGGTGGTCCGTTCTTCCGGCTCGAGCAAAGCCTGCCAGCGGGAGGAGTTAGCATGGGCACGAATAATGCCGGTGTCCACACTTTGGGAGCGTCCCCTCGGTGGAGGAGGGACCACAGGAGGGATGGGGAGTGGCTGGATCAACCGGGAGTGCTTGGGAGAGGCATGTGGAACGAGATAAGGTTGGCTGCTGGATGATTCGTCCGGTGTTGTGTCTGCTTGAAGCGAAAAAAATACATCGATTTAAAAGTAAACAATCGAAGTAAACCTTGTAGTTGTAGATACCTTGGTCCGATAGTTCCATCTGCTCACAAGCTGCTCGAAACGAGAGTCAAAAATCGAGTAAAAGTTACGTACAAGCTTCCAAACCAAACTCGGTCACAAACATTCCAACCAAAAGCACCGTAAACCATAAAGCTTTAGCGGAACAAGGAAAGAAAAGCTTTCGACAGCAAGCTACAACGACGAGCGTGGTTGGTGCTTTTATAGGAGCACCTCCCCACCTACGAACAGCGATACACGACGGGGACAACGGCAAGGATGTCAGAAGCGCTACACTACCTGCCCTTCGTACCTTCCCAGACCTCCTCCAGGTCCTCGGTGATGGCCTTCGATTCGATGCCGTTCTTAACCTCGCCCGGGCTGATGCCGTGCACGACCAGATCCATGCGCGAGTCGAGCGAGAACTGCTTGCCGGACATCAGGATGCCGCGCACCCGGCGCCGCATGGCGGGTGAGTCTTGATTCTGCAAGGGACACACGCTCGGTTACACGCAATACTCCCAACGTCAAGGAACCTCTCTGCGGAGTTCTTACCGAAATGCGTATGCCGGCGTACACCTTGGCCAGAAACTCGTCCGCATCGAAGATGGCGGCGAAGGAACCGTTCACGATCTTGGGCGACATCGGCGAGTTGGCCAGTAGAAGACTGGAGCCGAACGCTTCGTTCTTTTCGCGCGTTTCTAAACGCAGAGAAAGAGGGCGGAAGAGAGGAGTAGAAAATCGGTGGTGGGCGAACCCCCGGGGGCGAGCTTCGAGGTGGCGTTTGTGTGAGGATGGGACAGTGAGCTACCGAGCGAAGGTTTTTTTTTTTCGCAAACTCTAGCTGTGTGAATCTACCAACTCTATATGGCTAAAAATACTGCTACCACTGGCGAACTGATGAGCGAAGTAATGAACGTGGCCCTAACTCACCCTGGAGCCCTGTACTCACCCTTCAGTGGCACCCGAGCGCGGTCAACGTTCACCTGCACGTTCAGCTCGCTCAACAGCTCCGTCGTGACGGTGCGGATCTCGTTCCAATCGGACAGAATGTCCTCGTTCGACGTGTACGTCGACGTGACCGTGAAGCGGATGACGTATCGACCCTTCAACGAAGCCGGTACGGCGTGCAGATGGCCCCGGTGGTTCAGCCGCTTCAGCAGCTTCTCCGTCAGCTCGTTCTCGCCCCGGATGCGGAACACCACCATGCCCAGGTGTCGGGCGGCTGGGATCTCGAAGCGTGCGTCTGCCAGGACGAGGGCCTCGAACTTCTGCGCCAACCGGACACCCTCGCGGATGTGCTTCTGGAGTCCCTTGATGCCGAAGTTGCGCAACACGAACCACAGCTTCAGCGCCCGGAAGCGCTTACTGAGAGGAATTTGCCAGTGCTGTGCAAGAGACCCGATTAATTCCCTCCAATGTTCTCTTTCAGAATAGTCACAAGAACACCTACCATGTAGTCGATGGCGAGGCCCGAGTTTTCGTGCTGCAGGTACAAGGGCTCCACGTTGAACGTCCGATGCAGGGCGCCGCTGTTCTTCACCCTGCGGACCAGCGAACCAAAGGAAAGCCTGCTATCAGTAACCACTCCCTAAGCCGGACGACGCATTCCAACCTACCACATTGCGGTGCAATCAAAGTGCACCATCAACCACTTCGACGGATTGAAGGCGATGGAGTCTGCCTTCTCGATGCCCTTCAACCACACCCGAAACTCCGGACAGATGAACGCGCTGCCAGCGTAGGCGGCATCCACGTGCAGCCAGACGTTGTAGCACGCGCACACCTCTCCGATTTCAGCCAGGTTGTCGAATGCACAGGCACCGGTTGTGCCGAGGGTAGCGCAAACCTTAATAGTATGGAAATATAACTGTTATCTCAGTACTAAAGTCCAAGGGGAGAAGATAATACGGCAGAATTTTCATCTAAAGTCAGTGTTGACAGCTAGTATTTTAACACAAAAGTCTACGCAATAGAAACATCTATTTATGATATTGCTGGAGACTAGTTGATTCTATCCTTTTCAATGTACTTTACTTCCACTATTCCACAAAAATGAAGAAATCTTCAAAATGAATATCATATCTACATGAGCAGTTAAACATGGATAAATAAATCCTTGCGTATACACCAAATGTAAATTGTCTGACTAAATAAAATATGTTTTAAGTGACGTTTCTACTTTTAAAGTTGATTCTCTGTACTTGCAAAAAAATAATAGTGTTTATAGTTTTTTCTACAGTTTCTTTCCCTAATTATAAATGTTCAGTTTTGAATTGGAAAACTTATACATAAGTTTTCATTATTGAGATGAAGTTAATTTTCGCTCATATAGATCATCATAAATGAAAATGGTATTTTGAGTAGGGTCAAACTAACGTAAGAGTTACTATTACTTAAAGTTAAAATTAAAGTAAAGAACACATTAAAACGGTTAAAAAAATATCATCTTTAATCTTTGGGACGTCAAAATGTCATGAATTAAAAAAAGATAAAAGTATTAACCAGAAAACCCAATTCTAACACAAAGCTTAGAAACAAATTTGGGTAAGTTAGTCATAATGAATTGTAACTAGAAAACTCGAACAATATCGATAAAACATTTTCACACGAAAGTATTTTTCTAGGTTTGTAACTCGGCTTGAGATGAAACTTGCACTAAAACATTAGATGAAATAGGTCAGTTTACAAGTAGAACAAAAGTTGACCTATGCTCTCTCTCACTGTCTCTGTCTTTCTGGTATGATTATTTCACGGTTTTAAAAACCTTAACTGCATTGATGTTGATTCCACCATAAACAATTCCATCTGAAACCAAACGCATTCACAACACTATTGCTGGCTGTCTCCCGCAATGCTCTCGAAGCAACAGCACCAAGCGTCACCGCAAGAACCTTTTAATGAGATCCCCAAGGACGTAGAGCAAACTTCTTAAGCTGGTTTGTCAATTACGCTAGGTTTTTCCTTGTTTTTCCAGCAACCCCCCTAGAACCAACGCAATCATCCGTTGTGTGGAGTAAACTGCTTCGTGTTTTAAGAGGTGACCAAAGACTTTTCTCCCCCTTCCCGCACTTACCCAGAACGGTATCAGACCCTGGCGGATGTCCTCGTCGATGGCGTCGCGCAGGGCGTCCCCGCGGAGGCTGAGCTGATCGTCGGCCTCGATGAAGCGCATCCGCACTAATCCTATTAGGGCCGCCTTTTCGACGCTCGAGTGTGCCTGGTCGGAGCAGTAGGCCACCAGGCGTGCGTTGATTTCCGCGTCCTGCAGGCCCGGCGTGTGCTCGTGGAACCGCCGGATGGCCATCGTACGCCCGGCCAGCAAGCACACCAGCGTCGCCTCGCTCGCGGTCGTCTGGATCACGCCACCGCCCTTGCTGACGGCCGGCAGGTGCAGGAAGTCATCCGGCAGCCCGACCATCTTCCCCAGCCAGTTCATCACAATCGACTCGAGCTCGGTGCAGGCGGGCGACGAAGCCTGAGGCCGGAATGAGGCAATAAAATCAAATCCAGCTACAAACGGAGCCAGCTTACCCAAGTAAATCCGAGACAATTGATGGCATCGGCCAGCATGTCGCCGAGCAGCGACGGGAAGGAGTTGAGCGCCGGAAAGTAGGCGTGCATGTGCGGACTCTGCCAGTGCGTCACGCCCGGCATGATGACGCGCTCGACGTCGTCGAAGATGCTGTCCCACTGCTCCCCCTCGAGCGGGGCCGACTCCGGCACCAGGTTGCGCATGTAGCCCGGCTGGACCTCCGGGAAGACGCGCCGCTCGCGAATGTTCTGTAGATAGTCCGCGATGTAGTCGACCATCTCCTTGCCTGGCGTGGGAAGATTGCGTGTAAATCCATTATTGGACGCCGTAAATTCGATCCGCTGATGGAAGAATCAGCATCGGGAGGGTTGGAAAGGATTCGAAATTGGTTCAAATTGGCATTTGATTTGTCTCCCTGGGCTTATCTTCGCGCGAATCGATGGGACCGTTGTCTTTTATTGGCTACTGTTTGATGATTATTTAACTTTTGTCGGATTTACCGTCACTTTATTTGCTGTTTACACATCTTTGACAAGTTTTGATAAGTATTTTATATGTTTACTTTAAAGGGTAATTTTATATAACAGTTAAATGTTGATAAAAGAACACTAGATTTTAATTTCATAACTTGCATCACTACTGAAAATATAATTTTCTATTGTCGTATCACCTTCTCAATGGTTCCAACTTCATATTTACGCTAAACTGACACACAATCACGACCAAACCGATCGATACTTTCGGCGAAATAGGCTTGAGATCGATTTATGACCAATGGCTTGACATTGAGTTCTTTGTAATACGATCTATTTAGGTGACCAGAATTTTCCTCAAGTATTGCTGAGCGTTGTGAAATGGATATTAGTCACCCATCATTTCACCTTAGCGCTTAATTTATGAAATATCGTGCATGTTTGTGGCTTTTTATGTGGGTTATTTAACACCAACTTTTTGGTTTAGGTTTAGCATGTTTCGCCACACAGATTTATTTCTGACACATATGATTTGGAAGTGCCTAAATGGGGTTTTGATATTTAAGCACTCACTGCAGCCTAAAACAACTTCAATGAGACATGTTTTTTTAAAAGAAAAAGGGGTTGGCATACACAGTATTGGACCGATGTTGGACACTTTCGTAAAGATTGGTGTAATTAAAACATTTCAAAGGGGTATCAGGTGCTTGCGAACATCCAACAATTGCCTCTCTTCGTGCAGGCTCCAGCGATGATTACACAATTAATTTTCCTGATGTTTTTCTCTTTCTTTTTCCATAACTTACCTCTTCTGCGGTATTCATCAAAATCCATCTTCAAGCCGCGCGCTGATGAGACTCTGATTTATGGTGACGAAGCTTCTCGATTGGCGAGTGAATTGAGGTTTTTCCGCACTGTCCTTCCGTGGGTAAAATGAAAAAAAAAAACTCAGCAGCAATTAGGGCTTGTTGATGGCACCCATAAGGCACAACATGCAATGTAAAGTCTTGCTGGACTAGTTTAGCAGTTCGCACTGACGGAAAAATGTCCTACTGAACGGTCCACTACGGCTGTTCGCCGTCGAAAAAGTGAAAACGAACTGAAACTAAAAACCCGAACCCCGAAGTGGTCAGTTGTCTCTGTAACGGTCGCTTCTGTTTTGCGTACGATTGGTTGGAGTGAGGAAAACTGCGCCAAAGGAAATGTCGAGCAAGAAAACCCCCCGCATCTAAGCCGTCTGATGTCACCGATAGGGAAAAGCAATACGCCACGGGTGCGATGTGTGGAAACAGGTGTTATGCTGTACCCTCTAGGAGGATACTAAGAATCGTGACGGGATGCATCGGTTGAACGCGCGTGAATTGGATGGGCTTCTTTCGTTTTCCGACGGTAAGACGCGGAAATGTGCTGCTTTTCTTTTCCAGGGCTGCTTGACAGCCCGATCGGTGAGTTTTGCGTTTTTCGCTGTCAAATCGTTCATATTGCAGCATATCAATTCTAAGGTGTCCAGTTTAGGCGTGCGGTGTAACTTTTCTATGCCGTGCTCGAAAATTAGTGTTACTCGATATAAACTCCTACATCAAAGGCATTCAAAACGGGGTGTCAAAATAATGACTAAAGAAAGAGAGAAGGCCAAGATGTCCTTCAAAGTATTGTTTGGTAACTTGATCTAACCAAAAGGATTGGCATTATTCTGAACATTAATAATAGACATTCATTTAAGATAACCCAGGGTTACTTCTACTATACATGCATTTTATTTTAATACAAAAGTTATTTCATTTTTTAATGATATCCATATCATTTTAAATTATGAAAGGAACATAAGAAGCATTTTATCATAATTAATAATAAACACTTTTGATGTTTAATTTGACTACGTTGTAGTACGGTAATGTCCTATGACTAAATTTTCTCGAATAAGATAATACTTGCAGTTTTCCAAACTAAAATAGAAAATTGATGGGAAAAATCGTAGCAATATAAGCACCAAGTGAATTATTAAATGGAAATATGTTTTATTTTGTCTAAAGCCTGCTCAGGGAAAGTCGTTGATCAGATTTTTATTCCAGAACATTCTTGATTGAAGTTTATTTTATAACATTTTATACTCGTCCAGCAAAACGAGTGCCTATCACATCACAAAAGATATTTGCATAAATCTTCCACTTGAAATCAAACGAAATCAGTGGCTTTCATTTATCCCCATAATAGGGATCAAAATTATCACTTTTTGTTTTCTCCGAATTGAGAGCATGCTTGACTGATTTGACAACAATAGGATAGAAATGTAATGATTCAATTTTTTATGATTCTCTACTTAATAAAAACCCGGTTAGCAATTATTTTACATCTTTATTTGGTTGTAGGTCCTAAGAGTAAACCGGCTTAGTCCATTTTTGAGAATTCCCAGATTGAGACCGAACGAATGCCCATAAAACCAGCAGTCCAGCTAGTTGCGATCCAAAAATAGCTTGATAGAATTTAAAATTGCTGGGATAAAAATGGCTGCTCGCTTCGTTCGTATGGCACCAAACCAAGCAACGGCCCAAACCAGTCGAACATCAGCAGTTTCGTATCACCACTAGCCATAGGAAGGTCGTTCGTTTCGTTTCATCCACAACGATTGCTGATGATTTTTATCACTTTTTGATTTCTTCTCCTTCAGAAACCGGTTTGGAATCACTTTGCAACATTTCCACGCGCGAACAACGGGCCACACTTCACTCACATTTTGGGACCAAGAAGAGGGACACCTGACAATTCGCCCTGCAGGATCACCGAGCGATCTGGAAAACTGCGCGCCGACCAGATGCCAACTGATAGCTGCGTTATCAACGCAGGGTCCTTTTATAGTGCCGACGACGGGATGTACAATCTCATCCAGCATCCTTTAGGAGCTAGCACCTTTCTTTCTATTCAACAGTTGTCCTTCTCGGTGGACGCGTTGTTCCACGCGTTGGAAGAGCATCCTTATGGACAACGGTCAGGGCAATGGCTGAATGAAAATTGCTCATGCGTACTGGAGCTTGCACTTTTTGCTTCTGCATGTCCTGCTGCTATTTTTCTATCGTTCATCCATGCATTCTCATACGGTTGCATTCGGTTCCAAAACGTCCGTTCGTCTTTTCATGAATCGTTAAAGTCTTTCTCGATGGGATTATGTCGAATGAAATTAAAACTATTCTAACTTTTTATTCAACACTGTGGAGAAAGACAACCCAATGGAATTCACATGGGACAAATAATCGTAGTAATAAGTTTGGATGTTTTATTTTAATAAAATCAAGATTATTTTTAAGAGTATATGATTTTCTAAATTACGGTGATTTTTCCCTGTCACATTCAATTTTAAGCTACAAGATTGGTCAAAGTTTTGGGGAAAATAAAATAGAAAGAAAAAGTAAATTTTTTGCATTTGGATGAAATATTTAATTGAAAACTTATCGTTTGTGATTTAGTTGTGACAACGTATTATTGTTTTAAACAAAATAAAGTCCTGCCTTTGTTCATAATTAATGGAATGAGAGTTATTCACAAAGGATTCAATTTATGTCCGTACAGAAGTTATATTTATTTCCATCAATTTATATACAGCTTGGTTAGAGTTATCATATTAAAAATGCCCTTAGTGTTTAGCATACCACCATTACACGGTTGCTCAAATCTGCCCCAAATCTTACGCTACGACTCGTAATAAAATGCTTCTCCTCTACCCGCAAGTTCCAATGATCATCTGATAACACGCCCTCTGTCAACGGTTCAATTAATGCTCCCGCAAGCCCAAAACATTAATTATGCTGTCCTAAAAGGCACAACAAACGGAGCGTTTGAAAACCATAGCACGTCCAAAAATAAAATCTCAGGAAGAGTAGAAAAAAGCCGGGCTGGAAATCGATACTCCAACCAACAGCCCAACATTTCACCCCAATTCATCGGCCAAAGACCTACATTTGCGTTCGTTCAACTATTGTCGCAGTTGGCATCACTTTCCATTTCTTTCCGGTGAGGTTTGGGGTCCCGACGCCAGGCGACGCCGTCCTCCGTACAAGGACCTCTCGAGGGTGGTTCAGAAGTCGGAAAAACACACAGCGAAGAAAAAATACCTGTCACCTACATAATGAAAACACGGCGCCTCTGAGATTTCCACGAATTTCCCCCCGCCGAAAGTCCACCCAACGATTCGATAATCTGCCTGTGTAGGTTTCGGGCCCGCGTTTGCGTCCCGTATCGAGGGCAATATCCTTCAATTAGCATAACCCGGCACGCAAACCCCACGCCCCGCTTTCGCCACCTTGGGGGAGCTTGGAAGAGGTCCTGCGTAAAGGATGAAAGGGACAACGAAACGGACCGAGAACGCTCGGCCGGCCACTCGCGGGCGCGTGGTGGAAAGAAAAACTATAATTTTCTTGGCTTTTCACTTTCGCTTTCGTTTACGCTTTCGTTTCGTGCCGCGTTCGGCCGTGTGCTCCCATTTTTTTTGTTTTCGAAGGGACCGACCGGGGGTTGGCCTGGGGAAAGCGTCCGTTCAGAAGCAATCTGACCCCGCGCCGTGTGCGGTTTCCATCCGCAATCCGGTGAGTGACGTCGTCGCGGCCCGGTGACGCCCCGGGTTGAGTGACCTCCGGGTGTGAAAATCGCGGATTCACCTGCTCGCGCATCATCAAATCACAATGGCGCCGCTCGAAAGGCCATCAACAAACGAAAAAAAAAGAACGGATGCTGACAGAATTCGGAAAGCTTTTCGGTCCAACACTCACGAGAGCCCACATTCCTGCCCGCATGCCGATGGTACGCGTCGGCCATCGCGACAAGTGGCAACGCGGTGAGCTGAGGTTGCGAAATTCGCGCGTTCTCAAATGCGGGCGAAGATCTTCATCCGATTCGCGTCCGTCCGTCGATCACTCATCTCGCGATCGACGTTGAGTGGCGGCGCGCTCACACAGGTGAGCGCTCGATCGCCCGACGAAAAGATCGCCGGTCGCGGAGATTGTGTGTGTGCCGTCCTCGCCCCTCTTCTGCCTACCCACCTAAGATCAAGACGCAGGCGTTCTTGATGAGTGCCCACCGCGAACGTTCGTTGAACCCGGCTGAGCCTCAGGTCGATCGTGGCACACGGCACTGGATCACTTTATAGCGGTAAATTCAAGTTATTTTGCGTTCTTTCTTCTCCTCCCTCCTTCGTTCTCTTCTCCTTTGTTCTCTCCTTCTCCCTCGTCGTCTTCATCTTTTGTAACCCGATCGTCACGTACACCTTTTGCGACCGGTTCTCCTCTCTTTACCACTTCTTGCTTCTCCCTTGATTCGCAGCTTCCTTCCACAACTTCTCGCATCTTCGTCGGGCTTTTTTTAGCCTTTCGGTTGCGTCTGCTTCTTCCACCATTCCGCCATCGCTCTTCTGCAGAAATTCGTTCTTGAGTCTTTTCGCAAGTTTCCAACACATACACACAAACGCACGAGAACGCGCTTTCGCTGGCCCACCGTGGTTACGTTCTGTGGTGATTTTAAATACGTATGCTTACTTTCTTCCCTCCCGAAAGGTTCGTTGCTAGCCGCAACGCTTTTCGCGCAATTTCTGCTGCAATATGACGCACGATTCGGTGCTCGATCGTGTCAGAACAGGAAAAGTCAAGCAGTTTCTAACAGAATCTCCAGTCAAAAGGTGAAGATTTCTTTGCACAACAAAACATATAAGCTTTCTTGGCGATGGACAAACTGTACCATATTTCTTGTAAGTAAATTTAATTCTAACTAAGGACACGTTATCTTAAGGTTGAGGTTAGCAACGAATATCAAGACTTTAGCTCGTAAGTCGTTTTAAATAAGCTGATCTTCCAAAGCGTCCCTTGTGTAGCACCTGTTTAAAGATTCAGTTCCAAACGCTTTCTTTCTTCAGAAGATCAATTCAACAAATGCTTCTTCCCATGTTCTTACAGCGTCCATTATCGATCTTTTCAGAAAAACAACACCCTCCCCTCGCGCCCACCCCCCCTTGCTTGGTATTTGTTTTGGAGAAATAAAAAAGCAAGCGAACAACAACAGTTATGTTGCAGCACGCAGGCATCGACGGTGCATCGACGGCTTGCAGCCGCAGCCCGATCTTGGCCAGTTCAATAACCTCGCCCGCGAAGATCGCTTTCATTCTCTACCTCAACATCTCGGATCAGATGGTGCGCCCGGATCGCTGACGCTGGTACTTTGGAGCGCGTTTTTCCTTCGAGCGTTACTTGCGCGTTTCTTCCTCTTCGGCAACAACATCGCCCGGCGCGGGTTCCGTTCCCGTGCTTCAGCTTGGCCTTCAGCGCAGCCTTTGCGCATGAAGATGACGTGAGATCGAACGCGGGTGACAAAACTGGATCCACGAGCAAGTTCGTTTCTAAATCTGGAGACAAAAAGCATACACCGTTAAGGAGCGATAAATATTTAGCTTCGGCTCGTTCGAAAGAACGTTGTGTGCGGGGCCGTAGCTTATCTTGGGGAGAGTTTTAATCCCTCAATCAAGTAATCGTTCGATCTGTTGCCCGATGGGTGATCGACGAAAGGCAGCTTTTTAAATAAAACACTGGAAGAGGCATCAAACAAGAGGTGGTGGAAAGGAAAAAGTAAGTAAAATCTACACTCCAAACCTTCTTGCTCGCGGTAAGGGTGGAAAGCTGTCCCGATGTTGGGGGTAGAATTAAAAATAAAAACATGCCCACCGTTTGCTCAAGCAACCTTCAGAAAACGTTTCCTCATTCCAATGCTGGATGTGGTTTTGCTTGCCTTCTTCCACCGCAGACAAAACATGCGCCACGGGGAAGCTTCCAAATCGAAGAAGCTTTCATGCGTTCCTTCGTTTCTCTGCAGAACGCGGATTTGTTTTTTGCTCGGCTCTTTCGGTCCCTGTTTCTCCAAGACGTCGTGTAATGTCTCATTCTTCCCCGGTTTGGAGGAGGTTTAATTCCCCCCCCCCCCCCCCCCCCCCCGCCAACCTCCCCCCCCACACACAAAACGGAAAGGCAAGTCATTCGAGAACGGAGCCCGGCAAGAACGATTCACCGGTTTACGACCGGTTTTGCTTCTCCGCACACACACACACAAACACTTCGTCGGCAGGTCGTGCTGGTGGCCAGCGACCATCGCCCTCTGGTCCGGCCCATGCTCCTCCCCCACCACTACCCAAGGAAGGACCCACTTCCCCGGACCCCGGTCCACAGGTTTCAAATCTGGAGGAATGAACTCTGCGACTCGGGTTCAACCTCGGAGTCACCGGACTCGCGGTTTGCTTCTTACCGTCCGGCGTTCTTCGTGTGTGCGTGCCGCTGGTTTTCTTGTTTCGGTTTCTTCGCGCGCACTGGACCCGGCCGGTCACTCGCCGATGACGATGATGACGATGATGCAAGAGCGATCGAGGAGCTCTCTTGCGTGCTTTCGTTTCGGGCGCGGAGTTCCTTAAGACGGTCGGCCCGGCAGGATTCTTTCGTCGCCACCTTCTTAGGAAAGGGTCAAGCGTTTCAACCCCCCACCCCTGGTTGAGTAACTCACACCCCGGGCGCGTTCTGGACATGTTCTGGGTGACTTCTTCCGCGCGCGAAGCCAGCTAGAGGTGAATAAAAAACATCTACTCAGAACTACAATAAAGACCCTAAGCGATGAACCCCTACCACAGACTCCTTTGGCCGCACATCGGGGAAAGCCTCCTAGCATACAAACACACACACATATACACGCACGCGAGGCCACATAAAAACACAACCACCCCAATGGCGAACGGGGAAAGGGTGGAGAGACTGGTTTTGTGTGTTGCGGTCGTTGCGAAGAACATTTCACCCTCATCTCCCACACCCCGCCGGGGTTTGGTCACCTTTTTATCCGCCCTCGGTCGCGCGACCACACCACTCCCTCCCCCTTGCCACCCCGTCGTGACCATCCAGAAGAAGCTGCTCGCCAAAGAAGCGGACTCTCTTTTCCGCGTTTCGGTGCCACCTTTTCAGTAATCATCCGAGCGCTCATTGTCGAGGTCACATACCATCCCGAATCGCGGTGTTCCGTCCGTCGTGCCAGTGAGGACACGGATTTTTTTTTTCGATCGCGGCCCCCTGCACTGGAACTAGGCGTACGGAGCTAGACGTCAAAGGCGATCGTGGGGTGGCACGCCATTTTGCTGTTGTTGTTCTTGTTGGTTCCACCCGCTTTTGTGCATGCTGTTGTTTTGATCGAGTTTGCGCTGCAATTCTGCAGCGGTGCTGTGCCGTGCTGCTCCGTAGACCATTGTTTTGGCGTTGTTTGTCGTGTTTGTTTTGGATGATCGTGATTTTTTGAGTGTTGTTTTTTTCGTTCTTAGATTTTTTCCTTATTTCACCGATTTTTGTGAACGACCCTCGAATCATCTAACGGTATTTTCTCTCCCTTCGATGCGGTTTAAGCCCCCGAACATGCAGTTGCAGTTGGCGACCTTAGGTGACCTTGCTATCGGGATGATGCGCACTCTCCGGTGCACGGGATTGCGGTGAGGATCGGTGTGGTGAGCTTTGGCCGTGAGTGTAAGTTTAAGAAAGCCTTTTTCTTAAAGTGAAATTGTGAAATTGATATTGAATATTGTTATTTGTGTTGATCGCTTCGAGATCGAGTTTTTCAAAAAGCTGGTTTTTCGTCCCTAAGTGAGAAGAGAACGGATCTCGTGACAAAGTTTGGAGACATAAATGTGTCCCAACAAACGACCCTCGCCAGCAACAATCCATCGTTATCGCTATCGAGAAGTTGCAGCCCGATGCAGTGAGATCTTTCGCCTCCGTTGAAGGAGATAGAAATGATTCTGGTGCTTATGAAATCTGTTACAAATTGGTGTCATTAAGTTATAAGCCTGAATAAGAAGTACCATATGGTAAAAAGGTGATTCAAGTTTTACCAGTGAAGTTCGAAAGTGCAGAATTCAAACGCACCGTTATAAATTTTAAATACAAAAAGTGATTTTGTGGTGAAGAAAACAAAATTGTACCGTTGATAAAGGCTTTGACAGCAGCATAAAAAGAAAGAATTTACTTTACTGTAAGTCAACCGAAAATTGTTGCTGCCATCTTCTATCGATTGGATACTGACGACGCCAACGAGGATCCAGGATACCTAAAAATGCCCAGCACAATCAGAGGTAAGTGATAAACAAAATCAAACCAATTATTGTTTAACGCAAATCAATTAGGAGTAAGAAGTTCCTTAGGAGCGAAATTCAAATTCATAGCCGTCGCATTTAAAACAAATTCCAACTCAAATTTCGTCATGTTTATTATCGACACAGTTGCGTTGTGATATAACTTTTCTATCAAAAACATGTTAACATTGCTGTATCTGAACAGACCACAAGCTATTTTGTGCTGTACATTACATATTTATTGCATCATTTTGCACTTTACACATTTTTGTTTGAGAATGGTTCGTTTTACTCTTATGGCACTCGTATATTATCAGTCTTCAATGAGTGTACTAAACATATTCAAGAACATATTCCAAAGCATCACTTTTCATATTGTTAATGCTGTAAAAATATGTCACAAACTATTATGTTAGTCCGATAGATTTCTTCATACAAATCAATTTAAATGGACATAATTTGAAATTAATTTGACACCATAATTTTCTGCCTGCTCTTTTTGATGGGAAAGTGTACTTCTTTAAAGCCAATCCATTGAATTTAATCAAAAACTGATTTTAAAATAAATTCAAACAACATTTGCTCTATCGAAACTTACATATTATAACACATTCAAGGAATTTATGCCTTTCATGTTGTCCAGTTTGGTTTTTTTAATTTAAATGGAAAAATCCCAAATTTATCTTAGCTGTCCTTATGTTTCAATGTCAATGTACTAAGCTTTCAGCATATACATTGCATCGGTACTTTGATACTTTGTATACTTTTTTCCATAACTTGAACCTACCATTGTTTTCGCTTTGTTTGGAACTTTCACGTAGAAGAAAGGGAAACTAGCGAGTATCCGTTATGGCAAGAGAAAACGCCCAACCCAAAGGAATCAACCGTTATATTTACCTAACTGTTCGGTATGTCCGGAAGGCACAGGCTAGACGGTAGAGAAGCGTTCTAATTTTCGCATCATCTTCCTCCCATCGGGCCGTGTGATTTATCCAGAGGAAAGAGAAAATACAGTTTCGTTGAAAAATGCACAAAAATAACTAAACTGGAGCGTCAAGCGAAACTTGCAGCGAAAGTGATACCAAACCGTTAAATGATCGCCGTTTCTTTCAATGTCCTGCCACCTTAGAGTTTGTTTTGTTCTTGTTTCAGAAATAGCTTTGGCAATTTTGTAATGGTATCTTATTACTGTTAATATATTTTAATTTTATCACGTTAGTTTGTGTGATAGATTAAGAAAAATTATGATGTAAGAATGTAAGAAAAAATAATTCAATTTTCAATAAATGCATTTTTTCCCAAAACCCACTAAATGAATTTAATTAACGATTTTTTCGAAGCCAAACCTGTATCTTTTACTGTGTTTTATAATATGCAACGTTATACATAAACGTTAATAATGATGTGTCTTAAGTTTTTTAATTCACCAATATTTGTTTCAGATTATAACTTTTGGTTGTAAAAAATTTCGAACTTTGATTTGTTGTGATTTGTTGAAGCGCATTTGTTTTTTATTTTATTTACTATGAGATCACGAGAAAAGAACTAAGTAATGGTTTTTGGTTAGCAGTTCGTGACTCAACGATAATGTAATATTAACCCATTCTGTCGGATCGCACAACTCAATCAAAGGTGAACAGCCTTCAAACCCGCATCTCCGAGAGCGATGATCGTGGTTAAAAGTATCGAATTTGCGTTATTGATACCCTCCCGAAGATCACCCCGTAACGCAACCCCTGAGGGGCATTGAACGCACACTGCTTCCACCGCTAGGACCGAAGCTTTTCTAATGCTAAAAGCTGACGCTGGCAATAGAAAAGCTCCACGGATCTATGGCTTTCGAGATGGAAAAAGACAACTCACGCACTTCTCGCCGATCTGGCGATGATCAGGCGCGCAGAACTATGCTGGAAGTTAGGAATTGTGCGTAGGAAATGTGGCAATTCAGGAGGTGGTCCGGGGTTGTCTGTCTGCGTCCTCTACGCAGAATCACGAACCATCAAAACGGTCTATTTGGTTGCCTTCTCTCCAATGCGTGCGCGGTGCGTAGCGCTTTTTCGCGGTTTGTTGATCTTGGGGTTTTTCGGAGTTCCCTTTTGTGTGCTGCTTCTCAGCCATCGCCGTTGGAAGAAGGCCTCGGAGTATCTACGCACTTTTTCTTCCTCTCGCGAATGGATCTTCCTCTCGCCACCGCGAAACATCTTCGAATTTCTAATGATATATCTCTAGTGGTTTTTCTTGCTAAACACTATTCTCCCTAGCAGCAGGAAAGAACGAACCACGGCTGGGGAAAGGAAGGGAAGGGAAAGAACTCGTTTTTCATTTTGAGCCGGCTTCCACCTGCCCGCCCGCCCATCGCTTTCCTTCACAAAACCACCCAACACGCGGCGTCTCACCGTTACGCACGAAAATTGCGTACGATGCGTGTTGAGGCCGGTCCGTCCGTTCATTGGCCCCGCGAGTCGCCGCGAGTGCCGCGAGCAGTTCTGGAGCAAAAAGCCAATGAACTTTGCCGAGCCAAAAAATCGCACCCGGCTGACATCATGTCGAACCGGTACGCCAATTTCTGTGTGTTTCGTTTCCTCGTTTCCCTCGCGTGCGGCAACGGGTTGGGCATTTCGGTTTCGAAATTATTCTCTCAAGACGCGCTCTCCAGACGGGAAGACGTTGCCAGAATGCTGACTGTTGCCGATGCCCAAAATGGATGCCCCCTTTGTGCTTCGGAACGAAACGATGCACGACGAATCTAGTCGTAGCTGGTTCAACGTTGCTCTTGAAAGCTTTGGCGACATCAATAGATCTGCTTCTCTTGGAATAATTCTAAGCGGCAGGACGGCACGAAGGGTCTGTTGGGAGAAGATGATTTGTCATCCTTTGACCACCGGTCATCTACCGATGAGACATTCAAATGTATCTTCCTGGCAAGAAGCAGCGTTCAATGAACTGATCAATTATTAAGTACTTGAAAGGGTTTTCACATGCTTCTCAAGGACTGAAGTTTTGCGAAATATTCTGTATGACTTGCTGGAAAAGTCACGTGACATCAATTATATTAAAGTAATATTAATTATGTAGCGTGTTTGATGTGCATGCAATTGTTCCAAGAAAATGAGATATAATATTGACTTTTCCATATAGTTTCTTTTTTATGAATTGTAGACGATCAAGTCATATATTTTTATATTTTTTAAAATTTTAGCATTGCTAAATTTTATCTTACCATCGAAGAGCCTTACAAAAAATTTTGAATGTATGCACTAGAACAACTTTGAATGATAATTTGCAGACGGATATTTCCAATAACACTTTGTACAAATTTTGTAGTTTTATTTCAACATATAACTTTAAATGAGAAAATTTTCAAAACAATGCTATATTATCAATTTTAATGTAATCTATTAAAGGTCAATTCTTGAACTCTTATAAAGAAGCAAGAAGCTTTCACATTTTATTTTTATGCTTCATTGTACTATATACAATTTGAAGACTGAAGTTTGAGTGAACTTGAAGTTAACTTCATCAGTACCGTACAATCCAACTTGTTTTTTTTTGAGTACAATTGAATTGAATAAAATTAATTAAATACGCGTTTGCAAATAGCCATGCAAATATGTCATGAAATTCTAGTTTTTAAATTGACAACTTGTATTTGCAGGCAAATAACAATGTTTAACCAATCTATTATACGCTTTTAATAATCTTCAGTTCACCGGTATTCACAATTAGCTATTTGTTTACTTTTTAAGAAGATGATACTACCTATAAAATAAACAAGTTGCTACCGGTGAAATTAAAACCATTTTCATATTCCTATAATATATATGGTGACTGATTTTCCCTTGGAATGCGCATGCGCTTCATTTTCACCAAATATCCTTACGACTGTGCAGGGTTGAATTTTTATTTCGCCCTGAAACATAACGAAAATAATCGTTTACAATTATGACAATTCCATGTTGACGATATAGAAACATTTTTAATAGACGGGAAATGTTCAGGACATCCCTTCCGTTTTCCATCCATGTTTTTTCAAGCTCTAGCTTTTGGTTTTGATTGCATGATACATTCCTGTTCAGAGGCAACCCTTTCCGAAACAATGAAGGAACATAAACATTTCTTTTTTTCCTATTCATTTGACTCCTGTCATCATCTGTTCTTGTGTCACACTAACACCACCCAAACACTTATTTCTCTCTGTCAGTAACGAATCGTCTCTCAGTGGCACTACGACGTGCGGAAAAGCGCAATTGAAAATACAAACAATTAATGGCATCGCAAATTTGCATTCAAAACTCATCAAATCTGCCTAGTTTTCCGAATCAAACGAAAACTGTGGGGACAACTAAGAGCAAGTGAAATCCCAACACCAGCAAACATTTTTCCTTCGCCCCCAAAAAACGCCATTCCGATGCAGAAGCAGAATGGTTGGGGGCAAACATTGGCCAACCGGGTGCAGCGCAGCTAAAGTGATTCTCCCAACGCTGCCGAGAGCTTCCGAAGCGCATCTCCCCGGCCAGAGAAAACTCATTTCAACGCATCCGAATGAAGGATGCTCTTCTGCTGGCGAAGTGAAGTGCATCTGAAGGAAATGCAGTCACAAAAAAGTGCAGTTTCAGTGCGATTGAAGTTGTCACCCTCGGCAATCATTCTACCCTTAGCTGAGGTGGTTGTTTTTCATCCTCCTGTTTGTATCTGAAGACGGAGGTAGAGGGAAAATTTGGCTGAACAACCCCGCAATCAAAAGAATATCTTTACATTTAAGGATACAACCTCTTCAATGTGTTGAACAGTAAGTGGAGTGGATGTTGTGTTATTCGTGAACATTCCCACAGATCCAAATCTCTTTGGTAGTCCTGCTGTGTTTGTGAAATAGAAGTTTTCCAGCAGTTAAATGTACTAAATGAGCGCCAATTCATACTGCCACCCTCTTTGCTGTTACGATAAACTTAACCTTTTCACCGGAACGCAATTGGTCGGAAAATCCCCGAAGTAACATTTTCACTTCAAACGCAGTGGCGCGCGGTTTTTCCCCCCGGCTCGAATTTCCTTACATCGGCGAAAAGGAAACTGCTAGAATCGTGGAGCGTGACCGAAGACATTCACCGCGAGCGCGCACGAGTTGGTTCGTGTCTCGGCTAAGCTCCCCCCGAAAAGCGGAAAGCACTGTGCACAAAGCAGCAGCATAAAATTGCAGGAGCGAAGTTCGTTAAAAACAAACCGATGTGGAAAAAGAGCTCCAGCTCTCTTCTGTCTCATTCTCCCCCTTGATCCACTTGCTCGTTGTAAACGTTAACTCGCCATCTTGGAAAATCCCTTCACCGTCATCCCTTTGGCGTCACCATTTGTGCTTGTGTTGGGCAAACGCCCGTGTGTTGGTGAACAGCGAAGATAAATCGATTGTGACGTTGGATAAATCGGACAGCCGGAAGTAAACTGTTCCGCCAGAAAGTGGGGCTGGGAAAACAACCCATCGAGGTGCGTGTTTCATGTGTTGGTGCGCGGCACGTGCGCGATGTTAACCGAGCTGGACGGGGCAGGAGGCGGCAGGATATCCCCGCGGGCGGCTGAAGGGAGCAGAGCAGCAGTACGCACACGCAGGCGGTACTGAAGGCGACGGAAAACAGCTGTGTTTGTATGGCAATCGATTTTTCCGACGACTAGCTGCACTTTCGCGTCGGGGCTACGATTTCGTCCTGCCGCTGCGCGTTTGCCGGCGTGACGGGAAAAACCGGGATCGGACCGTCATCGCCATCGTCACCGGTTATCGCACGGAACGGCGCACAAATACCCATAACCGTGGAAGGGATTCTTCAACCACTTACACACACGCACACCGTTCTTTCGAGGGAAGAAAACTCGCCAGCGTCGGGCTCCGGTGGAATGCTGCATACCTGCGTTGGGCGGCTTCGGGAAAACGTGTGTGGAAAATTAACCCAACAACGGTCGAGCAGTGACTTTATCTAAGAAGAAAAACCCTCCTCCTCACACACAACGACACACGGCGCCAGTTTTGAGACAAAGTGAAAAGAAATTTATCCGAGTAGCGAGTGAAAAATTTGTTCAAAAACTCGGCAATTGTTTTGTGAAGAATCTGATCCTGCGCTCCCAACCCATTCTAGCGTCGCTCGCACTCACGCACACGTTCGCTCTCTCACTTACTCCTTGTCTCTCCCTCTCTCTACGAATTCAGTGCAAGGTGCAACTGCAGGTGCTACTTGGAAGCCGTAGCGTGGAAAAATCGTGCAGCCTGCAAATGCAACGGCGTTTCTCTTACCCGAAAGACTGAGCTGTCCGTGGCTAGAACGCGAAAGTGTGGTGGAAAAAATCGGAGTGGAAAACAAGTGAAAAAGTTACTAATCTGTCCGGATGTACAGCATTCTCTACCAGAAGAAGGGAAATAAAAATGAAAGGCAAAAGTTACCAGGCAGGAAATTCAATGGTGCTGTAGTAGTTGAGTGGAGTTTGATAGATTTAAAGGAACCCGAGTAGACAAGAAAGAACAGTTTCTTTTATTTTAAACCCGAAGGTAGATGTAGGAAAGAAGGTTTTCCCACACAACTGTGAAGATAGTATTACAAGTTTCCTCAAACCTGAACCTTTACCGAACGGTAAAGGGTTGGATGGAAACTGGTGGTGGTAGTCGAACCTGTGTTCAGTAGTTGTTAGAGATAGCCAGGATAAGCGTTCGTCTCCGATATATTGCATTCAATCTAACTACTGTGTAAGTCTGTTCGCTAGTTACCTTTTTTGCGTAAGAACATAGATAGAACAATTTTTGCTCTAGTACAAACCACCCCTCCCTGTTTTCCTAGTACAATTAGCGTCGAGATAGGGTGCGAGCATAAGTCAATGCACTTGGAGAGGAAAAGAAGAAAGTAAGTAGATACCAGTACGTTACCAGGAAGAGTCTTAGAGCCGTTACGTTACCTTGCGTTACAATCATTACCCGACTGCTAGATGATACATAATACGGCAAGAAAATTGCAAGTCTGATCAAATAGGTTTGATGTGAAGAGGTCGAACGGAGGGTTTAGAGAAGGTGTAGAGTTACCAGAAGAATCGCTACTACTCGTATACTAAATGGTGCTAAAAACAGTGCGTGTGAGGTGCAGTGATAATTTTCACTCCGTTGTCGAACGCTCCACCGCACAACCACACTCGTGACTCCGACTCGTCGTTCCTGGCAAGGACGAAAAGGAAGCATTCCAGTGCGCCCGAAGCCGTGTTCTCTCGCACCCGCACACACCCCCGTCAGACGCACACACACGCCGTCGTTAAACGGGAGCCGCGCACAAACACTACCAAAGTGGCGTCATCGGGCTGTGCGGAGCTGTCAACGTCATCGTCGTCGTCGTCGTCGTCGTCGTCGTCGACGTCGGCGATACTGCTGGCGACGTTGCAGGCCGTAACGGACGACGACGGTACGTCACCGTTACAGGCGTCCGAGGGCTTGGCCGGTCGCAGGACGACGGCGGCGGCGACGACACCCTCGTCGGTGCCGTCATCGATAGTGCTGGATCCGAGCACGCCCGTACTGATTCTGGCCGAGGGTCCGGCGGAACTGCCGACCCAGCGCCCACAACAACAGCAACAGCAACAGCAGCAGCTGCTGACTTCTGGAGGGCCAACAGTGGCTCCTCCCGTCCCAAGGACCGCGAGGGATATTTCTTCGTCCAGCGTCATGACAGGTGGGTTGAAGGGGCTTCGGGAAAGCAGTGCTAATTAATTCCACTCGGATGGTGAAATTGTGCCAAGTGGGGAATGTTCCACTATATGTGTTGGTGGGGAGACGTGCAGGGATTGCAGCTTAATTTAAGTACATGATTTTACAGTCAAGTTCATTATTTTCCTTTTCTCATCGTTAGAATTAAGATGGTGCATAAGTTGGTAAAGGTGATTGCAATTTGAAAGATGCAAAATTTGTTCTTAATTTTAGTTTCAGTTTATGATTAAGAATGGACCTATAAATAAGATTGAATGTCAAATTGTCTAAGCATATAGTTCTGTAAGGTGGTGAATGGTGTGTTATAAAAATAACACCTCGCATCTGTGGTGAAGGTGTCTAGAAAATATAACAATTACTTATTGCAATGATCCTTAATGTAACCTGAATGATATTGAAATCAGTTTTGTAATTCTCATTAAAAATAATAGCAACATTCTTTTTACTCATCGATTGCTCTCCAATTATCCTCTCGGGTAACTCGAAATGCTCATAATTTTGAATTAATCTGTATGCTACGTTTAAATATAAAACCTTAAAACAACGATCCGAGCTATCTGAAAAATATCATATTTTACCATCTTTCCCATTTGACAACGGCGAGAATGTAAAAGTACTCATGAAAATTAAATTAATGTTTCCATAACAAGTCGTAAAACTTTTCTTTGTATCGGTTCGTAAAAGTAAAGTTTTATAAAAGGCAAATCAATTCATGCAAATGTTCAACTTTATAAGCTGCTACGTTTACTTTTTCCCTACCTTCTGCTCATTCCATCCAATGGTTTATCCAACACAACCGACACCAGAAATGAAAGTTTCGTCCAAATATGGATGTTTAAACACCATCCGGTAATGTAAAGTTGAGATGAGCATCGTCGTTTTTATTTTATGTCGAAAATTTGAGCTTATCTTGTGCAGTTAAGAAGCATGTAGTGTTCGCAGCGATGCATTCGATTGATTGTACCATTTCCACCGTACGTTTCGCACATTGGAACCAGCTCGATCTGTTCGCCTTTCTTACCGGTTCTGATGTCATCCTTCTTGCCGCACGAGAGAAAGGAACTCCTCACCAATTCACCACCGCTGCACATTAGCGCTTCGAGTGTTAATAATGCCTTTCCTTCGATCACTTTACCATTCGCCCGTTTCGACGACCCGTTTGCGGGTTGAAGGGTGTTCAATAAAGTAATATCGATGGAGAAAAAAAAAAACACTGGTACACCGGATTCTTGCATCTGTTTTCACGCTCGGTTCACCGAAGCGAATCGGCTTCCCGCACGGTTTCGCATTAGTTCCAACGCCTCCGGTTTGGAAGGGAATTTATCTCCAAGCCGACCCGATACACCTTTCGCTCCGCCATTTGATGGCAAATGTCAAATGCGTTTAGAATTCGAAAGATCGACATGCACACGCCTTCGGAGATTCTGGGCCCCCGTGCCGGGGCGGTGTTGAAAGATAGAGCCCTAGATCCAAGGATTGACATGAACGTGAAATGTGACTCCGCGTGCGTACGTGACATGATTGACCGATGCGCATCGCGTGGAGCAACTGGCAATGGCTTAACTATTCCTTGCGCGTCTTCCTTCCCCAGCACGGAAGATAGATTTGACTGCGCTGCCGGTGGTCAGTCGAGCGATATCTGATCCTGGAAAAGAAATGGTTCACAGAGTGCATAACTTAAGCAAAATGCGCTGAGATTTGGTTGTCGTGTGGCGTAACAGTGTGAGTGGATTTCTAAACAAGTTCGAGCTTCAGATGTGCTTTCGAAGACGTTGTTTTTAAGAGAGAATTAAATATTCCAGTGTTTTTAAGAGAGTACTAATTGTCACATAAATTAGTAGGAAAGTTTTAATCTATAAAATCGACATTTAAGATACATATTCCGATTTCTAACATACCGATTAAAATGATTTTTTTATTTGAAAAATCTTTCTTCTATTTGTTTCTCGCTTGAGATGATGTTTGTTTTAATTTGTTTAGCAACTTGTGGGATATTACTACAAACATACATTTATAGATCGAATTTAAAAATACATTGTTACAAAATAAAAAAAAAATATTTATTTTAAAATTTATTGAAACAATTCTCTACAACGACCAAACATACAAATAAGCAAATCCTGATTCATTACATAATGCATTCGAGTTATTGAGCCATTAACTGCAGGATGTGTTCCAACGCGGGCCAAAAGAATGCAGCGGCCAATCGGATGCAGTTCCACTGCAACGGCACTGTTGCATCCCCCGATTGCAGCTTGCATCGGAAACCGTATCGGGTGGAACCTGATTTTTCTTGCTGGTTTTGCCCGCAAAGGTGCAACACTTCCTTCTCGGGCGCAAAAAGCAAACCCGTGCCGCAAGCGGAAACAGAACTTCTTAGCGGAAGATTATGGCACGAAAAGAAAGAAAAAAAAAACTGAGGCAAAGATGGCAAATCAGCAACAGACAAACGCTGTGTCGCCGATACTTCCCGCAGCCCGCAAAGGGGACCGGAATTCTTAACTGTATTATTTGTACTGCCGTTCTACCGGTTTCCTTGCGCATCTCCTCGTCATCCCGATGCTAATGTATGGCCGCCGTTACTTGAGGCGGATAAGGATGCATTTTTTTTTGGATTTGTTTGCTACACGAAGCGGACATCGGGACGGGCGCGTTGCAATGTTGCATGAGGAATTCTCTCTGGTTTTTTACCCCTTGTATTTCCCTACAAGGAAATGAACGGATGGCTAGAGTTTTCTGTTGACTGTTTGCCTCCTACAAACTAGTATCGGTAGATGTTTTTCTCCTTTTTGCATGATGTAATGATTGCCCGACGTAACGGTATAAGGCAGTGCTTGGAATGTCCTAGATTATGCGATCTTATGACATTCAATTTTTAAACGTTTCAAAGGTATTAAACGTTATGAAAATTCTCAAAATGGTTTTTACTAATAAAGCAGTATTTAACTGTTAAGTTTTACCCGCACTAGATCGATATTTATTATTTTAGCAAAACTAAAAACCAAAACAAACCTCTGCTGATAAATATGCTTGCACGAAAGATGCTTCTTTCGGTAAAACAACTGGCATAACTGATTTCGTTAATTATCCGATTAAATAAAAAATCTTTATTCAAATTAGCCTACGGACGGCAAGGGTTGATACCGAGGCCCTCAAAGCAAAGCCATTAACCCAGTAAGGAAGAACGAAACGATGAAACTGTAAATAGCTTTTAAATGACCTTACCATGGCAGGCCATGCTCATAGTCCCGTATGTTTACGGTTTGCATCGAAAACGACACATGTTCGGGTACGACCAGTCGGGTTTTGTAAAATAAATCCCTCTTCAAACCCCATCCCGCTCCGGGCTCCTCGGTTTTCCACCTCCACCGGCAGCGAGCGGTGCATTTATCAGCTTTCCCGACGATGGACGATGCACTTCGACGAAGCGGGTCTCCTTGCAGGAAGCATTCGATGCATTGGCCTGATCGGTAAGATGCGGTTGGAGGGAACGGGATTTTTTCAATCCACTTTGTCAACCTCTCAGCCGTTGCGCCCGCCCGCTTAACCAACGCCCGTCGCAGGGTGGCTGGTAATCAATTTCCTTCCTCTCCCGTAATGCGGTTCGATTGCCGATTGGAGTTGGAGGGTGCGCCCAGAAGAACGTTCTTGGCATGCTCACAACCACTACAGCCAGGCACCCTTGAGTGCCCCTTCGGCCAGCCCCAGCTAATCGATTCGCAGGGGCGAAGGAATTCAGTGAAAGAAAATGGCCGACGGTACGAGGGGGGACTCGATACTCGGGGAGGAAGGAATTCATATTTTCCACCCCACTATTTCCTGGAAGGTTCTGGCCCCCCTGAGATGGATCCGAGATTCTAATCACCACGGAGGTGAAAGAGATCGGGGTGGGAATTTATCGGTGGCAGGCACGGGGGCACCATTTTGTGAAAACCGCACGATCAGGCCGTTTTTATGTTTTATCACAAAACGGGGATGAAGGAAGGGAAGTGAGACACCCTTTCAGTGGAAGCTTTTACACTTACGAAGAAAAGTACAGAACGAAGCTGCACCGGGAACTAATCCTACGTTCTTCTCTCTCCCACTCATACCACGAAACAAAACCGGGTTGGAAAAGTGCATCCCTTAGTGCAAGGGATGCCAATGCATCGGGTTGGAAAAAATCCAATGGGGAGGAAAAAACAGGCAATAGGAAATTATCAGAACGGGCAGAACTGCCAGTGTGAGGTTTTGAATTCCTGCCCAAGAGCAGCCAGATTAAAAAGCTCTCCACACGCGCGCGCGGTGGGGCGGAAACGAGCGGCCTGTACACTTGTGTGTGAAACGCTAAACGAACGGGAACCGGGAACCCGGCCGGGTTCGGGGGCGAATCGGAGGCATTGGAGCAGAAGGGAGCGAAGGAAAAACACATCCACCAGCCGCGCAGTGAAATAACGGATCTTTCCAGATACAAATAATACTGTTAGCTGGATTTTCTTCCCTTCTTCGCCCAAGGTTGGCGTTTTTCTTGCCCGCGACACGTCGATGCCTGCTGCGTTGTTGATTCTTGCTTCGCGCTTCGCCGCACCATTTTGTTTCGATTGTGTTGTTCTTTGCCTCCCCGGTATGCTCCCCTTTCTCACTCACTCCTTCGTTCATCAAACCTAACCGATCGATTCTTACTCGATCGCACTCATCTTCGGGTTGACGATGGTCTTTAAGAATGCTTTTTTACTTGCTCATGTTTTTCTTGTGGTTTGTTCTTTTTTCCTCTAGAGAGATATTCCCTCAACTTTCATGTTTGCATTTAAGCTTAGCGAACACAGCAGCACTTCGATGGAACGGCGTGACTGTGGTTTCTATCGATTTTTACACATTCGTAGACAAAAACATGAAAAAGTCATTGTTACTTAAATAAACCGTATTTCCCCAACACTTTTTGTTCAATGGAATGCACAAAACCTTATGCAAACTAAGAAATCAAGAGTTACCAAACGGTCGTTAGAAGCTTTTAACACATACTTTAGATTTTCTATCTCTTGACGGTATAATTTTGGGAGTTCGTGAAAGATTTCTGCAATGGATTTACTTCTTAGGACATAAATATTTATTTTTTCACTAAAACCAGCCCTATTTCACACAATTGTTTTTGTTTAAACGTGTTATTTTGTTTGATTACGTCTAAATTAGACGTTCTTATAATAAAAGTATTGAAATATGTATACCACGGATATTACGGAACAGTTTTTATAAAACAAAAAATGACATAAAGAAGCAATATGTTGGAGGAAATCTTGCTGCTTCTAAGTGGACCAATTTAAGGCGTTATTGTGACATTAAAATTAAAATGTATAATTGTTTTAAAATTTTACCAAAAAGTTTTTTTAATGAAAGCTATTTTCATCTTTTTCAGGTACGTACGAATGACATGATTCTTCCATCAAAAACTATGCTGCAACAAAAAGCACAACATTGTGAAATGCCAGGCAAGTGATAAATTCGTTGTATGACTTACTTCCTTCGGATAAAAATAACACAATGCAAAGAAATAATTTCGGAAGCGTCCAGTTCGGGGGTAAGTGGCTTTCCCAAATTTTTCCCTCAGTTACTTGCGAACTGCTGCGTTCGATACGACTGCCAGCTGACCCGGATGTTCACTCTTATCCCTGTGACCTAAAGAGCTGGTAAGCTGCAACACCACAATGCGAACTGCTCCTGGAGAGTGAAGGTCCATATAAATCATAATTGCAACGCGTCGCTATGCGCGTTAATCGCAGATCATACGACGATTTATGCTCGCGTACGGTCTTTCGGAGACCAATGTTTACGATAAGCTACTTTTTACCGAAACGAACGCAGTACTTTCTCAACAACCGCGAGGTAAGACGTATGTTTTCACATACGACTCGCGGATCGTGTCATCCAGATGGAAGAAATCGCATCCATATGCGACGCGATGTGTTTATGGTTTATTGATTTATGTAAATAATTTAATTAAAGATCGTCGCGTGATGCAAATGAAGTTCCTAGGCCGGCGTGCTTGGTGACAAAAGCATGCATGCTCGAAAACATAGGCATTTGCATGGTCGTGCTGTAAATCGGGCGCGAAAAATTCGTGACATTAAAGTGTCCTTTAGTGGCACGAATTTCAGCGTGTTTCTCTTTTGTCGGCTCGTTTCGCTTTGTTCGAGATCCAGAGGCCCTGCGCGGCTGATGCTGGATAACGTAGGAGTGAATGTTAATGAATTTAAAATTAGTCCACGGAAGGCTGCAGCACATATCGAGCGGTAAAATGAGTGGAACTATAATGCTACGGCTTGGATTTGTTTTATTTCTTAGGGATCGTTATTACGATACGTTATTGTAAGATATTGTATATTACAGAGTAATCATGCTTGTGTGCTTCACAGTTTTAAATGTTACGGTTCATATAATATTCGTGGAATTATTATCGTAAACTATTTATTACTTTATTCCACGACCAGTCCGCTCCTTTTTTTCCGGGTCGTTGTATAATCACCCGAAAAAATCATTCCAAAATGCATTGGCCAGCATCCACCCCGGGGAGGACTCTTTCGCTTATCTAACCCCCAAAGGTCATTCGAGTTCACGCGGACGCATCATCTTCCCCGGGCGTACGCGTGCAATGATGCAATGTGGGCCAAAATGCGAAAAGAACCGGTAAAAAACGCTCATCTTCCTCATCCCACACCTGTTCGCCGCCGCCCCATTCCCGCAAGGAAATGCGGAAAATATGGAAATTTCGGTGCACAATTTCGTAACGCAGCGCGGCATAGACAGGTTTACCAAGGAGGGGAGCGAGAGAAGGGGAAAAAAGAAACGGTGTATTCAAAACATCGGCCGGATAAATTTATGAACCGATCGGACAAAACGGCAGCAGCAAACCCATCAGCGCCACCAAAAAAGGAGATCCACCAATTTGGCCGATCCGCGCGGGAAGATGCGGCCGAGTGGAAGAAAACTCGACACGAACCGAACATTTCATAATCGCATCTGAATTGATCTTTTCGAGGTTCCTCTAATATCCAAATTTCTATTCCCTCAATTCCGGGCCGCGGACTCAGCTGTCTTGAAGACGGTTGAGACCCGAAATAGTCCGGTGCCTCACGGCAGCCACAACCCACCAAAGGCGGTGCCCGAAACCGGCCGGTGCATACCGATCGTGGCAGCATCGCGCTTTCCGAAGAAGAAATGATGAATCGCGCACCTACCGAAAGGTCGTTGCCCTCGCGCTCCTAGGCCCGGTGGCGGGAGCTAGCGAAAGAAGGCAGACCCCGAAAAGCCTCGTCAGACGAAGCCGGCACGTGGGGATGAGATGAGGGAAGAAAACGAAGAAATACAAGAGACGCTACGCTATGCTGAACGATGCTGTGGCTAGACCAAGCGGAAAGAATCGATCGAACACGGGAAAAGCAAGCGGGAAAGCAGGCACGGGTTGAGCAGGGCGGGATGGCGTACAGTAACGCACCGGAGCATTAGAAAAATGAACGTTTAAAGCTTAACGGAGAAGGATGGGATGGAGAAGCGCTAGAACTCAAGGCGCTTAAAGATCGCAGCACATGGTGAAGACGCAGGCTCCATACTGGCTGCACGATGATTTCGGCGATCTTCCATTTTCCGTTTCTTTTGAAGGTGTTAGGGGAGTTTAATTTCAGTTTCTTATTGTTGTATTGTATGCTTTAAAGCATGTGGTGGTGCACCAAATGTGTAATTTTTATGGAAGGATATTTGTTGCAATTTCCAATTTTGGAATTTGATAAAATAAACAAGAGACATAATTAGCGGCACATAAATATTCCCACCGGATGTTGTTTTCCATGTACTACTTCATCCAACTCCAAACGAGAAAGTAACACACGACTACAACCTCGTTAAATTATTGTTCTCTTGTCTCCCGTCGAGGCTAAATTATGCGCCCAATCCATCATCTTCCACCAGTTGAGATTCAAGCGAGCTAAAAACAATAGTCCTCCGGCGGCCCAAAGGTTGATGAAAAACACAAAGACTATCCCCTTCGTCGTGATTGCCAGCCAAATGCGCTGGAACGATATTCGTGATCGCAAGAAGGACATCCCTGGACGGCGTACTTGATCCGAAGAGAGAGAGAGCGAGATCTTACCCGACAGTGGTCCACCCGTTGGCCTTTTGCATAAATCAACCACAGCCCCCGCCTTCAGAACGCAATAGAAGAGCATTAGGCCGTTGTTTTGTGCAAATAATCATAAATCAATAAACACTCATCGAGTCCGGCTGCCCTTGGGCCAAGCAATGCAGCGCTCGCCATGGCGCGTTTTAGAATTGTTCTTCGGTTCTTCGGCCAGCCGAATGGATGGATCCGTCCGGGGCGATAAGATGGCCACGGTTGAGCAAACACAGAGTCCCTGCGAAGGGAAACGGCGTGCGGATCGATAGTTTCCTTCGTGATCATCTTGTCAAAATCGCTGCAGTGATCGTCGATGCACCTTGGATGCGCCCATCGATGCACCGAGGCTGATAGATTTGTGTTCCAAGATGCTCTCCCGCTCGGACAGAGTTTCGCAGACTTTCCTACCCCGAAGGCACTGGAAACAAAGGGCCATATTATGCGCCGCTGGCTAAGGAGGTGCGAATGGTTTATTCTTTTAGCGAACCATCATCATGGGTAGTTATGTGGTAGGGAGTTTGGCTGGAGGCGTAGGAAGTTCGCGGTTCATGATCAATCAGCTGCGTTCATGGTCACAACATTATGCAACTGCTTAGTGATGTATTTGTAAGGAAACATCTTTTACATCCTTATGAACTATTGTTAATTTTTAAAGCGTTTGAATTGTACATTACAAAACAAAAGATTTTAAACGAAAATGATTTTGTTTCAAAGATGCTATTGAGGTTGCGCACTCTTTGTTGATATCAAGCTTAGATACAAACAAGTGGCTTTTTAGCGGCTTTATAAGCGGCTTTTGCTTAAGAATTTGCTCGTGAAAATTAAAGTTTCTGCTAAACGAAATGTTTTAATAGATCTTTGGCTAGTTTTACATTTGCGCGATTGTTTGTGATACCACGTTTCATAATTTTATTTCTTGTACAGTTTCTGATGCATCTTATATTGTTTCTTATTTCTTGTTTAATCGTATATCACTGTCAACATTCTTATTCCTTTAGTTTTGACCACTTACTGGTTAAAGACGAGACGAATTGTAAGGGTGTTTGTTTTTCTCATTTTTTATTTTGGGCCGTCATAATAATTCGACTTTTTCTATTGTGTTTTGTTTCTCATAACTTTTAAATTTTATCGATTGAACTCCAAATTTCAGGCTAGAAATTAACTCAAATTAAATATTTACTTGCATCTCAGAATCATCAGCAAATCCATCTTTTGTTTTCACTACAGTAAAGTCTCTGTTTAGTTGCAATCCTTCATCCAATCCGTCTAATTACGCTCGAAGGTAATGCCAAGCAATTTCCACCCGTGCTTGGCAATAACGCACCGGCAAAGCCACATTTATCGTGCCTTTGGGCTCATGCAGCGCATGTGCATCGATTATCGAACCAATATGGAAAGCAGCCACTCATTACCCAACGGCGGATGGCCAACTTTCTACCGGAATTCATTATTATTATATCATAGAATATTTAATTACCGGCGTGCTAAGTAAGCTGCCGATTGAATCGCAATCGATACTCCTCCGTGCGAGGAATGCCCTCGCGTCGTCCAATAAACACCAGATGCGGTCGGCGGAGGTTTACTAGCTGGTCAGTAAACTAGCGTTGTCTCTTAATCTGCAACTTCTTTCAACGGCGCGGGGGTAAGAAAAATTACGTATTGACAACCGCTTATGGCCGAGCACATTAGTCTGCCGGCGGGCAGAACAGTCGCGGGCCAGGCGAAAGGTTGCCCGGGTGGATTGGGTAACTGCACATGCACTTGCACTTGCCGGCGATAGCAGCGTGGCGGTTGGCACCTTCAGGATAAGGCTGGTGCAGGGATGATTGATTTCATACGCTTATCAATTTCGCAACGGTGCGGCCAACAGTACCTGTTTGGTTCATAATGTCCCTTATTTCGATAACGAGAAGTTGTAAACCACTGGATCTGATACTGGTTTTGGCTGGGTATTTGTAGGAAAAGGTCATCAATTGAATTATATTTTACTTGAGTCCTCATAAGTAATTTCATACATTTCCGGGCTATATATAATATTATATGTTTTGAGAAATAATTTCAAAGGCAAGACATTAAAATTGAACATAAATCTATAGTGCTATTTAATCCTTAATTTCCTTATTTACTGTTTTATTAAATTAAATTATTATAAGAATATTATAAAATTATAATTGAATCAATATTAAAAGGCATGGTATTAAAATTAAACATGAATATGGAGTGCTATCAAATCCGTAATTTTATATTTTATTATTTTATTAAAAACATGCAAGATGCTTGGATGGAAATCGACGCTTTTAAAAATATTAGCAAGACACCAAAAGCAGAATACCAATTATAAAAAAAAAAATATCTTTAGTTTCTACAATCAATTTGTTGTATGATGTAATGTAAAAAATGCATAACAAATTAAGTAATAACGTAGTAAATGATTTCTAATTATTCAACAGACAAATGATTTTCAAAGCTAATATGGAAAAAATACTGAAGAGAGATCTTTACTTCTAACCCTTGGCCTTCCGATCCGTCTGCACCGCTTCACCCGATCGCCGCCACTTCGCGTGCTGCCTGCTCGGACCCGGTGCAGTGTGAATGCACTTGCAGTTGCGCAATCTTTGTTTACATGCCTCAACGGCAACATCGAGCCGAGAACGGCACACCGAACCGAAACCGGAGGGCGAAGAAAACGTAAATCTATTACCATGTTTGTACAAGCGCAAACAACGCACCAGCATCGGCAGCAACGGATCTGCCTCCGCTGGTAGTTGTGCATCGCCTTATAAGAGGACGTCTCGAATGGCGGCCCAAGATGCCGCGCTGGGTTGGGGAATAAAACGGCAAAACGAAACGATCCGATGGGAGCAAATCGATGCGTGCGCGAACCGTCGAGAGCGCAAGGGCCTTTTCCAGTAAATAATTCATCGTCCATGCACTCACAGCCACTGCACATGCAACATTGCACTTCATTTATCGTGTTATCTGGCACTCGTCCCACTACCCCTTCCAGGCCCCCCTGAACATCGCTTTTGTCTGCAATAACGTTTCACACCTATGCGCGAACTGTGCGCCAAATACGATAGCGAACGGGAACTCCGCCATTTTCTAGCCATTCTAGAGAGCCGATATGTTGAGTAAGTGCGTTCTTCTTGTTTGTGCTTGCGGGATGCACTGCCTACGCCCAGAAAACGCTATCCCTTTCCTCGAAGACGACGAGGCCCTCCACCAGGCGAGCGATAACAGATCGAGTTCATTCCTCTCGTCACTGTTCGATGGGTTCGGGATTTTCAAGCCAAACGGTTTCCTTCGGGGCGTCATGTGTGCGATAAAACATTGCAAACCACCTCGGGTGGTGCAACGACATGCACTGTTCCAACCAGAGTCTGGGTCTAAACAATCGAGCCAAAGAAGCAAAACAAACATTAACCCGCTTGATAACCATTCCATTTAAAGGCGGCCATTATGTTCGAACATAATCTAATTTACTTTTATAGGTTGCAGTTTGAAGGGAGGAAAAGAAAATAGAAATGTGCAGAACCAATCATACAATTAATGAGGAGATTAACATCTTGTTAGAAAAGCTTTTATCGCTTGTTCATTTGCACGTTTTGTTTTTTGTTTCGAATATTATCCCTTGGCAATATAAATTATTTGTGAAGTGACAATGTGCGTTCAATTATGTATTTGGTTGTGAGTTTGTTTTCGACAATTTCACATCACGCCCATCAAATGAATAACTATGATAGACATTTATTGAAAAAGAAGGTGAGGGGAGGGGGGTCAATTTGGTCAGTTTTAATCACGTCAAACCTATCGACATAACGACAACAGAAACAAAACGCCCCGTCGAGCAATTACTGTTACAAAGTATTGGGGTTTTATCTTTCCTTAGCTTGCTCTGCGCATTTAACACCGAACTCTCCTTGTTTATGATACGATCTTCGGACCGGTAAACCTTGACAGACTGCCGGTACCGTACCACCCCGTGCGAGCAGCACCATAAATCGAACCACGGACACTCCCTCGTCGTGTGCCGTGGCAAACGCTTTTCCAAGCCCGCTTCGGCCACCCCCCCCCCCCCAAACTGGCCCGGTGCACTTTGTACTCCGATCGCTAAGCAAACAATTTTTCGTTTTGTTTTTTGGTTTCGTTAGAACGATCGTTGCTCCCCACCATGAGAGGGGCGTTGGGTTGGTGGTTATGGTCAGATTCTTAAGCTAAACACCCTTCTGGCAGGAAAGCTGGCTACGTGTTCTTAGATTTCTAGAATTTTTAAAACCACTCCAAATGGCCTCCAGCACGCGGTTCTTGAGCCCTTTTGCGTGTGTGTGTGTGTCCTGCGTTAAAGGGGAGGGGAAGGGAGGTGGCAAGGAGGGCACGGAACCTGTCGGGGCGGCCCGTTTAGCTATGGTAATCGTGGGGGGAAAACAACATGTAAAGCGTTAGGTTCACCTGTCGACCTTCGGTGAGCTCAAGAAGTCGTTACTGAAAATAATGCGCCTCATTAGGAGGAAAACCAACGTTCGTGCATGAATGGGTGGCTGTGTGTGTGTGTGTGTGTGGGCATGCTCTGTGTGGCTGCAAAGTACACTCGGACACTTGTTACCGTGCAAATCCGATGATGTATGCGATGGTTTTTGAAAGTGTCCCGGCATCTGGCTAGCTGACCTCGTGCTATACTGAGATTCGAGCTGCAGTTTAGCGGCACCGCCCACTCTGGAAGCTGGCGTGCGGAATTCGAAGCCCTCTAAAGAGCCCTGTCACCAGAACGCCGAAAGCCGGACGGACGGAAAGGCAAATCTACCGCCCGGTTGATGTAGAGGTAATTATTCTAATAAAGAAATGATTAGCTAATCACCGACGCTTAGGCGACGATAGCGTCCTTGTGGCGTTTGATAGATCGATGAACTGCGAGCGTGTCGGGGCTGCCTCCACCAACCACCCACCGATCCGACGCTCGACCGACACCAGCCTGGGAGAAACCCATACCTTGGCGGTGCAGCGGAAAAAGTGCAGCACTGCAGCGGATGCAGTTTCATGCACGACAGGGGGTTCGGGGTCGGTGGAATCCAGCGATCGCCACGAACCCACGACCGAACCGAAAGAAGTCGAAGGTGGTAACAAGTTTTGCGCACAAGAAATATCGAAAACACCACCACGGCATGTCGTGGACCTTCGCGCGGGGCGTGGGTCGGGCGCGGGGTTCGCAGAGGTGTTCAGTATGTCAGCAGTGCTGTGCGAAAGGGGCTCGTTGAAGGAGAGAGAAGAAGTTGATGCACAGTGCAGTAGAACATTTTCGCTGTTTCTTTAAAATAAAAATAAAAAAATGTTATTGATGATTTCAAATTAAATGGTAAATTCAATGAGCACGCTTTACATAAACTATCAAACTTGGTACGAAAAGAAACATATATAGAAATTGAATAAATAATTGGATTGGAATGATAAAGAAGGTTAAAAGTACATAAATTTACTACAGAATAATCTAAACCATTTTCAATGGATTATTTAATATTAAATTAAATGTATAAAACATTTTTGGTTTGAGTTTTAATTAAATGTGTTTTTCAACAAATTATAATTTAGAACTAGTTCGTCGTTTCGCGTATCCCTTTCACCAGACTATCAAGTTGCTGTTTTTATTGTTTGCGATTAAAATATTATTTAAACGTCAAACTTATAAAGACATTAAGTTTCAATACATATTTTAAATAAATGACTAAGAACTAATGAGCTGGTTTGTCCTTTCACGTTTCTCTTTCTCCAGACTATTAAATGACTGTTCTTAGTGTTTGAGGTTCAAATATTATTATAACAAACTTGTCAAAATATTCAGTTTTTCAGCTTCAATGCCAATCAAGAACTCCTTAATAAATGTATAAAACTATATGTGATATCAGTTTTCAACTGAAAATATTTTACATTCTTCCATTAAATTCAAGTAATTTTAAGGCTTAAAATATGCAAATTCCCTGACCAGCACTGTTACCCGTGCCTAGAGTCGCAAGCTCATACGCGATGGTCTTGTCGAAGCTAAAACTGAAGGAAGTTTCATCCGCCATGCCGAAGTTCGCTGGCTAGTAGCGCTAGAGGTCTATCTTCATTCGATCGACAACCTTCTGGGAGGAGGCCCCCGCATCGCGACGGCGACCCGACGCTGCGAGGAGGTCTCGTACAATTTGTAGCCTGTAATTTATGCCATCCTAACGTGCCGAAGATCCATCTAAACGGGCAATCGCACATGCCATCAGCGATCGGGCGACCCAAACGGGAGAGAGACCTCCAGACAACGATCCGTAGTTCATAGTTGACGATGGTGATGGATGAACAAAGACACGGGAGGCATTCATCATATTTACGGCCCGTTGCTCATCCCACCAGCCTAAGTTGATGGAACAGGGAAGAGTTAAGCCGGATTTTTGATTCTTTTTTTTGTAAAGTAACTGAATCTCCCGATTTGGAAGACACATTCGCACATTAGAAAACTCAGCGATGGTATATCGCAAAGTGAAATGACTAATTGAAGGGGTGAAGTATTCATCAGATGCGTAAATACGAGTAATGGAAAGTGCTAGTACAGGAAACCATCACTCAAACCATACCGGATTTTTTTTATCGATATGATATTCGTACTTGTAAATATTATCGCAAAAATTGGTTACGAAATATTGCTTTCACGCAAATAACATCGTGCTAAAAAAATAAGAGCCTTAATAAATTGCACTTGCTCTTCAAGATATAACCCATCCCATTATTTTCTAATCCGTTCCTATTCACGAAAGGGTTATAGTATCGAATGTTTGAAGTACGTCTTCCTCTAGCAAACCACTTCCATAAGTTACGCATCGTTGAAATCGATATATTGAAGAGGCTGCCCTCAGGTCCCAAACGATTCGCAACCGCCACCGTACGGTTCCATTGATGTTGAATTGAGCAGAAGAAGCAGAAAACAAAATAAAAAAACACAGAACGAACAGGAAACCGTCCTACAGCTTCTTCCGTCGATTCAGAAGACTGTCGGATTCGCGCATCGTCCGCAGTTGTTCTCTCCTTCGGCTCGCGTTGGCGGATGTGGGTGAGTCGCGCGCAAGACAAGCGCACATGTAATAAGCAAACATAACGGGGATAACATTGAGCAAGTGAAAAAAAAAAAATACACACACTCGCAATCAAATACAGGCAAGCCTTAGCGCTATGCGAACCAATTCCTCTCATCGGCGGCTGCGGGAAGGTGCATCCTCCCGAAGGATACAAGGCAGGCTCGAAGGCGCACCGCACTCTCGGTTGCCTGCCGGAGGGCTGCTTGTGGTGTGTTTTTTCCTCCTTTTGCTCGCGATTCCGTTGCTTCGACGTGCTTTCTTGAATGAATCACCGGAGCGGAGGGCTGCTCGTGTAACCTGATGGGCGGGAGAAGCAACGGGCCATGTTTGTAATGCGATACCACAACGGTTGCCGTCGATTGCGCACCCACGGCAGCAGCTGTTCTTTTGCACGCCATCTGGAACGGTAGAGCCATCTGAGGGTAATTTGCAGGGCTTTTGGGTTCCTTACGAATTGCGGGTCTTGATAGTTTTTTTTTTAACATTAGTTTCAGAGAAGAGCAAAGCTGGAATTTTGAAGTTTTTTAACGTGACGATTGGATTTAAATAAACTTAGAAAACCTTCAATTTTTGTCAGTAACAAAACAGGCCATCGTAACATGGCCCAATAAAAAAACAGTTTTAATTGTTCATCGACAAGTTCGAACTGATTTGTATAAAAACGTTCCCCTAGTCTCCTAGATGAATTCAATGTATTGTTGTTATGCAAAAACAATAACAAATTTATCCTTTTAAATTAACTTTTGTCTATTACCGTGAATGTTTTACCTATTGTTTCGTGTACACTTTCGTTGGCACATTTCAAAATATGAATGGAAGCTTATTTTCATAGCTGCTAAACGCAATTTGTTTTGTTTTTTTTTTACAATAGCTGCTAAATTGTTTTTTGAAGTTGAGTTAGTAGTGTACTTTTAATTTGTAAATAATTTGGCTTAATTTACTTTTTTGTCTAAATAACCACATTTTTAAGTAGAATAAAACCAGATGAACACGAACAAAATCTAATGAGTTAGAGATAAACTTTGTTGTGTTAGAGACTGGTTGATGAACTATTTCAATCATGGATGGATCAGAGTCAACAATTGCCCATTTGGAAAACGACTGTAACAAAATTTGCTGATAAATCATTGCCAATTAAATCAAATAAAATCAGTGTCAGTTTAGATTGATTAAAATCAATAGTTTATCGATTGCAATAAAAAATTTCATAATTTTTTTAAATTCCAATGTCATTGTCATTTTTTAAACGGAAATTCAAAATGCGGAAATTCAATGCGTAGCTTGTTAGTCGATAGCCAATGCTTGTTTTCCTGAAAATATCTTTCAGGAAAACTCACCCCATCCGATAGCGTCTCAAACCGCGCGTGTGGGCCCGGCTCGTACCGCCGCACTTGCCCGGCAACGTGGCGGTGATAATTACCGCGGCTTCTAACGGTACCCTGTGCTCCATTCCGCGAAGGAAGGATGTCGAAGCTGCTGCCGCAGATCAAATGCGGACGCTAATAACCCGTACGGTTGTTCTGCAATTAGAAGGCTCGCTCGAAAACAGAAAACCATTTTCCATGCTGCACATGCTGCTGCCGGGAGAGCACTTCGGGGCTCTAGGGTAATCGCTTTAATTGTCTGCAGTATGATCCATTTTTCCGCTAGGAAGGGAGGGGATGGGGGTTGGGGATGAAAAACTGGCGGGGAGAAAAACCACAGTTGCAGTAGATTTCTTCGCCGTTTGCTTCGGCGCGAACCTGAAGACCGAGGGGTAACAACATTTGAGCCGCTTTCTAATTGCGCCGGGTTCTTTCTCTTCTTTCCCCCCACGTTACAGGTGAGTGCCGATTGTTCCTAAGTGGCTCAATATTTGGAACGTTGAGTGGTAATCACGAATTTGTCCATTACCCACTCGTCCGACGTCAGGTAAGAACGCCTTTCTTCCAACTAAATGTTGGCAGGAGATTGTTGGCGAATGCAGATGAAGGGTTAAAGAGCCCAACACCTGTCATTCTGCTGGCGTTCTGGCCACCAAGCTACGGTCGTTTGCCGTTCGAACCAAATGACTCATAATGTTCAATCAAATTAACGACGCGTTCGCGCAATCAAAAATATAAACGTCGATCACCCGGTTTCTTTTTTTTCTGTGTGTGTATTTTTCTGGTCCAAGTGATGTTTCATTTACCGCTCGACCAACAATCACATTGTCTGACGAAACGAAACGTTCTTTAGTCTACGCCATCAGCTACCGTGTTGAGCGTAAGAAAGCGTCGGCTGTTAACCGTTGCTTGCCCCAAACGCGCCCGTGTCATAAAGACACTTTCAAATTACAGCAACCACGGATAAATTTATGGCGCCGACACATGTCCATCCTCGGTCCAAAATTCATGAGGCTGCCAAAACTTATGCAAGCTACCGCGTACACAGTTTCCACCCGGTCGAAGTCGTGTGGTGTTCTCGTGTAAGGAGTGAGAGAAAATAAAAAAAACATGATGGGAAATATTACCCCTCGGGAATGTCTTACACTAGAAAAATTGAATGTCCCGTTAGTTAGGAGTTTGGGGTTGCGTTCTGTTTAGTTGTTTTATTTTCTTTTTTCGGGGGTTTTCATGTGCGACGAAAGCCGCAGTCTCCGCCGCTGTGACTGTTGTGAATGCCAGCTACCGATTAACGGCACTCCGGCGTCGACACAATCATCGGCGACAGCAAGTCATCGGCGTGTCGGTGAGAAATCCGCGCATCAAAATGCTTCCAAACTGCAGCGCGTTCTTTGCGGCTACCGTTTCTTCTGCTTTTTGGATCCCTTCCCCCCACAAGCGAAGGCCAAAGTCCCGTGGGGGAAGGGCAAGCGGGAGGTGGGAAAGCCATTGCAAAGAAATGGGTCAACCTTTGAGCCCCCTCCCCATGTTTCCCTCTCGCGGACCGTGGGACCATCGGATCGCCATCTTCAAACCGACGGGCGGAGGATCGCGATCGGTTCGGGTTCACGTGAGCAGAATGGCTAATGAAGCGCGTCACACACACACACATTTCTTTCGGTTGCACATTTTTATTCACACTCCCAGTCCCCCACAACGCTCAATTTGTAACTGCATCCGCGCGGAGGGACACACACGGCTCATTGAAATGCAATCGATGCCGGAATTCGATTCGGTGAGCGCTCGTTGGGGAGATAATATTTTAAAATTTCTCCCACATTCCCGGGGGAGCTGGCGAAGGCGATTTAACAACTTCATTTGCAGGCTCAATTAAAATGGGATAGGAATGGGCAGGAACATTCCAACCATGCCCTTTTTGTTTAATAACGGCAGCACTTTCCATAACCGGGATTTGTTGGAATTTTACCATGGAGGTAAACGCTTGCAATTTAAATAGTATAAGTAACTGATCATAAGTGATGATATTTTTTGATTTTTTTATGAGACAATTAATATACTAGCGAAAGTTACATAGAAACACATAGAATTGAAATAAAAAAAGTTTAAAATAATATACACACAAAACAACGTATGAATTTATAAAAACAAAAATGATACGACAGCTTCTCTTTTACGAGAAAATTGATTATCTACGTACACAAAATAAAAAAAAAAGTGCAATAAGTCTATTATAAGAGCCAGGTTCCAACACATTCGTTCGTTATACCGAAGAAGAACTAGAAGAAGATAAAGATACGACAGACAGACCGACCATATTGCATATAAAATATCAACAAAACCCTCTAACATATTTCACATACTCAAAGAACAGGTTAACAAAATGATCTACAGATACACACAAATTATAATAGAATTCGTAGCTAGATTGCACTTGAAATCAATATTTTGGTTTGCTAATTTTGGTTTTTGGAACTGTCTGATAAAGTGGTAGATCAGCTTCATTAAAATTAAAGACATATAATAGAAAGAAATTTAACTTATCTAGGATCATTAGGGATAAAATTGCTTCATATTGTGAATTCAAACAAAGTATTCAAAAACTTAAGCTTTAGCACTAATTCTTCTTTTTCCTTGGTGTAACCACCGTCATTGGTCATGTTCATTAAAGGTTTGCTAAACTACTGAAGTACGTGGATAATAAGCCCGCTCGTATCGAGGAGGATTCGGTCTAGGTTGGAATTCGAGCCCACGCTTTCGAGGCACTGGGACGTTCATGGGCCGATATTCTAAAACGAGTTACTAAACTGTTTTGTAACTAGTCAGATTTGACAAATTTCGAAACTAGATTGCTAAAATAACCATAAAAGTTTATAATGTTTGTCAAATCAAACATTCAAATAATTTAAATCAAAATACTTAAGTTCGCAATAAGGCGAAGAAAACATTAGTTATCATGTGTTAAAAGGTTTTTTTTCACCAGACAAACTGATCCCCTTAGGGCTATGTGAATAGATTTTAACGAAGCCCAAGATTCATTTGAATAAAATTTGACACAGTTCACCTGACATGGTCGTCTCCAATGAATCGCCAAAAATTTACTCTACAAAATGCAAGCAATCCTCGAGTTCTAGATGTTTCTGCTTCAATTTCATTCGTAAACATGTTAATTCATCGTTAGTTGGGTTGTTTTTGTCACTAGAATTTTCTTATCGCGGCACGGGACAACCACACACTCTCACACAAATGCCATGAATACCGTATCGTACGTCTATAACTAACCATACGGTACTTTGGCCCCGTCAGCGCATCAACGCATTGGCAGCCTCATGCAAACATGCTCCAAACATGGACACGTGGTGCCCGCACAACACAGCGGCGGCACTTGGGAAGCTAAAACTACTCCGAGTTGATGTTTCCATCCGCTGATGATGGCAGAAGGGCAACAGATGGAGCATATGTACGCTTTTATAGTAATTTTTCTCAGGGCACAACTAAAAACTAGCTGCAAATGGATTGCAACGATGTGCTATCGAAGTAAAAAGTCACACATATGCGAGACGAATGATAAAACTATTCACATCTATGCGTCGACAGTGGGCCTCGTAAACATGTGCAACAATAATAACGTGGAGTGGTGGTAGTGTGGATCACAACAGATGATTTATGCGTTCTCTGGGTTCGGGTGCATCGGTTGTTAAAGCCCAAATGAAAAATGGTTCATCGGTGGAGCACCTTTTTTTTTCTTTCCCTCCGGATAGTTGTCAACGTTGGTGAGAATATTTCGCTCGGGAAAACCCAACTCGAGCAGGAAAGGGCTCAGTAGAATAAAGACTAGTGTAGACTACTACATAGAGAGCTAGTGGAACGACGACTAGTACAAAACAAGCTACGATCGTCTGCCATGGAAAAACGAAAATCGATCCCAATCTCGGAGCACAAGCTGGGAGCATAGTCGTTTGCTAGATCTTCTTCAACAGATAGTTTCTCGGAGAGCAAGGGGACAAACTAGCTTTGGGGAAGCTCGACCACTAGAATCGATGCGTCGGCATCGGCTTCCCGAAGAAATGGTAGAGAAATTAGAGGGAAAAAAAGAAACATAACCGCGCACGTGCACCAACACAAACGCACCGTCTCACGTGCGCTAAGTGGTGCTTACCGTAGGGGGTGAGTTGTTGCGGATGGGCTGCGGGCGGGATAGAGGGGGGCGGGAGGCTGGTGGCGGGTGGGCCATGCAGAACCAAACCGTTAGAAAAATGCATCGCACTATCGAGCGCGGAGAGACGAGTCGAAAACGAGACGAAGGAAAATCTGCGGGCGGTTTCGAGCGAGAGAGAGAGGGGGAGAGAAAAGTCTCACGCAACAACAACAACACCGTTTGCAGCAAACCTTCGTTCGTGTGTCCTTTTCGCGCCATCTTTGGCTCGCACTACGGCGACTTACAGTTAGAAAAGCAAAGAAACGGCGAAGAGAGCGGAAAACCGAAACGGAGAAACCAATAGAGAAGATCACTGTTTCGGGCGCCGTGAAATAGACGCGTGTGGGGGAAGGGAACGGAAGAAAGGGAAGCTAGCAATAGAGCGCGGGCTGCACGGTGCAGCATAGGAAGAGAGCGTTCCGGCGGAGAGAAATATGTTGTCGAATGCACTCCGCAGCATAACTGTGCAGAAGCGAGGAATGAGAAAAGAGCGAATTCGAACGGGAAAAGAGATGGAGTTAAGGGTGGGAGTGAGCAGGAAAGCACCTGCGTCGAACAAAGTGGTGCGAAAAGGAAATAAACCACCATAGCAACAGCAAAAAAAATGGCTACCACGGAATAAAAAAGATAAACTCTCTCAAAACCGCGCTACGTTCCGTTGCTTCGCAACCGGGCGGAGTGTGTGTGTGTGTGGTTGAGGGGTGGCATGGAATGGAGAGAAGGCCGAAGATGTTGCACGCGAGTAACGGGTGTTATGTGCGCTCCGTCGGGCCGGGGAGGGTGGAAGGGTGGCGCGAGGGCGGGCGTTGGATGAATGGGACGGAGAGCGCACGACGGAAAGAAACCGCTAGAAATACTCCGAAACTCCGCGGGGACGACGTGAAGTTGCGTGGCGTGAAGTTGGAAAAGGGGTTTGGGCCCGCTGGGGGCGGTGGAAAGCCAAGGGAAACCCACCCCGCGGGGAGAGACCCCGAACGCGGGAAGAGAGAGCGCGCGCGAGTTTCGGCTGCATGGTGGTGGAAATATTATGTTTTGTGTTTTCTCCGCGGGCCAGTCTGAAGCCGCACTTCGCATCGAACGCATCGAGCGATTCGATTGATCGTCGTCGTCGTCGTCGTCACCTTCGCCGCCGTCGTCGTCATCATCGTCGTCCGTTACGTCATCGTCTTCTTCGCCCGCTCTTTTCCCTCTCCCGTTCGATCGCGCCACAGTTGAATTCGGTGTTTTTCACGCACGCAGCAGCGGATCGGGATCGAGGGTCGGGGAGTGCGGAAGGCATCCGAAAGAAGGGTTTTCCGCCGGGGCCGGTTTTCCCGGTGGCAGGAGCCGGTGTATCCTTGCCGGAGGTGACGCGCGACGGCCCACCTGATAACGGAACGGATAACGGTGCTTGTGTGGGTGAATGATTTATTTTCCCCGATTGGAATACCAGTGAGGAAATTCAGTTGTTGATTAGTTTTATACGTTGTTCGGTTTTTCCTTAGTGAGTTTTCCAAAGTGTAAGTGTAAGTTTAAAAATTATCCTACCAACCAGCTTTGATTGCCCACCAACACACAACAAACGGCACAGAAAGTGGGAAAAGAAACCGCTTCAAACGTTTACAAAAAGTGGTATGAATATAACCAAAACTTGAAACACTAGTGTTTCGAAATGAGAGATAAAAAGCAGTGAAACAAACAAGTGTCACCGGAGTAATCGATATACAAAATACAAACGAAAAACGGTGTGTGTACAAAAAAGGGCAGCATTGGAAGCAAAATAAATTTTCAAGCCACCTCTACAGAAATGCTAGTGAGTTGCTGACGCAAAAACGAAAAACACGAAAAAAAGCAATGAAAAGTTCGAAAACAAGAAGACAACTTAAAGGAAAAGAAGAAAACCAAAGTGCGTGAACAACAGTGATCTGCATTGTCTCGGTGACACGAAGAAAGGGAGGAAATAACAAAACAAAAACAGCAAGAAGAAACTCAAGCAAACCGAAGGGAGCAAAACGCCACTTTCTGAAACAAAAAGTGGACACAAGACAAAGCCGAAGAAATTAACAAACGATCGTCGGTGAGGTGCGAGTGCTTTCGGAGGGATCGGAAGTTTGTGTGACATCGAGCTAGCAAGGAGAAGAGGGAGGAGGAGGATGTTAAATAAGGGCATGCCGATTCATGCCCTCCCCCTCTCAGGACTTGCTCCAAACCCCCCTCGGGCATTCCCGAAAAGATTCGTGCAAAGAAACGCGCGAGCGAACGCCAGCCAAATTCGTAAGCGCGATCACGATCTTTCTCGCGCGCGCGTGAAGGTGAATTCGTCGTCCGCGGGCGGGCTGGGGCTTGTCGTGGGGGTTTTTCCGCACCCCCTTGTCCACCCGTCTCCCACCCGAGCATCGCGATGATTGTCATTCATTCGCGGGCCCCGCCGATGACGATCAAACACCGACGTCGACGTCTCGGGCTTGGGTGAAAAGTGAAGTGAAAGAAGCATTAAAAAATTTCACCTTACATAACGTCACATTAAAGTTAACACATCGAAGCGGGCGGCCCGCGGAACAGCCCGACTCGACTGGACAATCCCCGCTCCACAGCCACCACCTCTCTTTGGACCCTCCACCCTCCTTCGATTCGGCACCGTTTTTTTTCCTCCCCCTTGGGCTGGCGGGCTTTTAGGGGTGCATCGGGCTGGCCGCACCTGGTGTACGTGCGTGAGGATGCGCGCGTGTGTGTGTGGGCGCCACGGCCGTTGATAGTGGATTGATACGAAATTATCATAATAGCAGCGAAAATGTGATTTGAAATTCGAATGCCAGCGAGTCGAAATTTCCGATCCGGTCGGAAACGCAACCGAAACGCAAGATGATGATTACGCATACGCAATCGGTGTGTGCGTGTGGCTGTGCGTGTGTGCCGTTAGTGTGCTTGGTGGATGAATCAGGCTGCTTCGATGCTGTTATGTTCGGTGTTTGGTGATCTTTTGTTTTTATGTTCATAAATCTTCACCGTTTTTTCCTCGAGCTCTTTCTTTCGCGTGTGCTTTTGAAAAAGAAAAACACACAAAACAACAAGTCCAACATTTCCACGTCCCCGGAAGCAACCGTGGAACGGATCTGGTTGGACAAAAGTGGGGAAAAAACGTACATCTCGTTGTGAAAATGTCATCCAGTTAGTTTGGATGTTTTTGTCGGCAAAATTACTTTATTAGGAGTGTATATTTCTGAATTTGATTATAGTGATTTACCGTTCCCAATCCTATTAAAAAAACAAACTTATGCATACATGTTGAAAATATGGAGCAACGAAAGCTAAGGCGAGAAGGTGGATGGTTTTTGCTGGAAAATTGTATTTGAATTATGGCGGAAACAGGATGCAACAACAAGGATTTTTTAAACATACAACATAAAAAGAAGAAAAATTAAAATATCTATTTGGTTGTGTTTCTTTGACAGTTTTTTAACGCTTTTATATCTTTGATGTTTGACGATTCGTCAACACACGATACAACTCTCACTTTGATTTGAATCGGATATTGTTAAAAAACTATCTTCAGACCAAACTTATTCTCTCGATGCTAAACGTTGAAAACAGCACGTATTTCATTTAAAAAAACACATATTGGATTGTTCTTTGATCAAAACTACAGGAAACGAAGGTTGAAAGATCAAACGATGCTCTTATGCTCAACAATGTTGTTTGTTTTTGCAGGTTTGAAGATGCATTTCCAGATGTCTGCAGCACATGGAAATTACTTTGCAATTTTGTTTGCATCTTCGGGACGTATTTTTTCTATATTGTCTTCATTTCTTTGATGCTAGCCACATGTTTGAATGAACAAAAATCATCAAAGGTAGTTTTTGGCGGATGTTTATTATTTTGAGTGGATTTCTGCGATTCAAGATGCAAATGTTTTTTAAATTTGTGAAATATCATTTCCAAGATTCAATCTGTTTATTACAAGTTAATTTCTTTCATATAATCGAAAAAATAAAAAAAAAACAAATAAAAAAATATAAATTTCCAATTTTTCAAGTTTTTCATTGTATGAACTTCAGAAATCGGAAATCATATCTTATCTTTTTTCATCTCTTTACCATCTTTTGTCAACTGGTATTTGAGACTTTCTCAAAAAACAACTATAACTTGTTGATTCGATTGTTAAACAAAAAATTAAAAATGTTAACATCAAATGTCCTACGGTATAACTTTACACTTGACAGCACAGTTCTCTTATTGTCAGGACAATGAATAATCTTTGTATCTGATCCCAACAAAACCTTTATTATAGTATTCACCAAAATACTCTGACGAAGTTGCATGATTGATTGAAACGCATTTCTCCTCTTCGAGAAAATAATTGCCTTCCACTGGCACCCCGAGAAGCAAGCTTGCCCACTCGCCGCCTTAACAGGATAGGGAGCATAATTTGATCAAAGAAAAATTGCATTACTCCCCCCAAGCCGCCACTTACCCCGGAAATCGCCATGCTATGCTGCCGAAAAATCAAGAAAAACAACTATCAATCCAGCGCCTTAATAAGCGTAGACAGTGAGTGGTTACGCGGCGACTAATGGAAACCCCACTTGTGCCAAATTTTGGCTAACTCCCCTTGCCCTCCCTCCTCACCGCACGGAATGACGGAAGCGATTGGCAAGACTATAGTGACGTCGTTTGCGCTCGCCGGCCGATGGTACGAACGATGAAAATATTAGAAACAAACCCCCGAATGCACCTTCACTTGAAGCAGGGAAAGAGAGAATAAATGAGTTAAGAAGTCGCTCCATCTTCCAGCTGTTTTCCCATGTTTTCCCGAGGGGTACGTGCGTGTGCCTGCGTGTGTTTGTGCACTGCTGGGGGGCGAAACCCCGGTTCAACCCGGGAAGCGAACGGTACATTCGCCTACTTCTCGTCTAGTGGGAGTAGATTTCCCGAAATAATTCCCCCTGCCGATGGTCGGGAAGGTGGTAGAAAATAGAAAACCACCCCCTCCCTCCCCCATTCGGAACAACAAAGAAAACATCCCATACCCATCGTCATCTGCGGCCATGCCAGCCGGGGCTCATGACGTGGCCCGAAAATGTAGGCCAATTAAGGCAGCACGCCGATTTTTCGTTGGCCGAAATCCTAACGGCACTCCGGACGGGGCAATTGCTTCCTCCCGACGTAGCATTATGATTACGGCCTAGTGAGTGGGAGGGATATGGGGTTGGAGGGGCAGAGGGCGAAGGGGAGGCCAAAATGCACGTCCATCTCCCGAGGCATATAATAGATGATCGACGCACGCACGAATGGTGATGGAAGTGAAGCAGCATATGGACGCTGCTTTTATCGCGTTCTGCGAGCATAGGAAGCATAGTTTTCCTCGGGAAGCTGGACGGAACATTGTAATGTTTATGATTGTGGAGTCCGGTATATTTATTTTCCTGTATACAGCTTTACAAGATTAAAGATTAAACTTGAAACAAATATGATTTTATATTAGCGATTTCAATGTTCTCGAATCGAAGTTTAATGTTCATAAAACACCTTCAAAACGTTCAAAATATGTTTGCAACTACGAAAAGCAACGTCACAATACGTTATATACGTTACTTTCGTCGTCTTTTGCATCCAAAATTGATTGGCCCTCCTTTCTTCGCATACACGCGCGCATATGGAAACCGAAGCTACTTCGATCACGCAAACAATAAAAAGAAATGCATTTCACGTTTCGTTCGTGTCCCTTCGCTCCCGCTTGCCCATGCTCCCCATCCGAAAGCTGATCAAAACAACACCCTGCTCCCCTCTGCCCACCCCAAAAAGCCATCCATTTTCGAATGCGTACGATGGGTGCGAGCTGCTTCAGTTGTTGTTCGTTCGCTCGGCTCTTCAGGAGGGTGCTCGGGAGGGTGATATAACACGCATAACTGCGCCCACCCGTCGCGCCCAACATGCCCATTTGCTCCTTCCGGCAGCCCCACACGAGGCAAGCAGGGCCCGCATGCACACTATCGCATCCCCGCCCGGAGTTCAGTGGTGGAGTCTTTGGAGAAAAACTGTTATCTCCACGACGACGGCGACGACCGACTGAGGGCGAACATGCGTTGGGGATGCCCACAGATGGTGTCGTCTCATCTCGCTCGCTCGGTGTTTATGTGTGGGTTTAGGCAAGCGTGACTTCACGACTTACTGTACATCTTCGCTGCATCAAGCTTCCCGCATCTGGCTCGTGGAGCATCACCGTCATCGCTGGCATGTTCGGCACTGGCCAACGTTGTTGTTGATATACTTCCCGACACCACGGTACACGGCTCCCCACCCCGCTCTCCCACCCACGGGACTGTTCTGGATGTTACATGGTCCATGTCGGAGGCAAAGGCATCACTACGGGACAGGAAAACTACAACACAGTTTTGATCCGGGGTTGGGGAAAACTTTTCCAGCTGTTCTCGACCTTCCGAATCGAACTGCCTCCCCCCACTCCCGTCCCGGATCCACGTCGGGGGAAACATTTTTCCTAATGGAGCGCCATTGAGCCATCCGTAGTTCATATTTCCTACCGTCACCAGCGGACGTCGCGGGCGGAAAAACTACTCGTCTCGCGAAAGATCCATTTCCATCCCGCCCGGACCCCATGTTGAAATGGATGAACATGTTCTGTATGCCCGGCGTCATCCAGCTTCCTCCTCCCTCTCTCCACGACTCTTTTCGCCTTTGTGGCGTATTTTTTTCCGGCGGGGGGAAAATGGAGTCGAAAAAATCTTTCGTCTCTCCAACAACACTCATCCGATTTTTCCCGACACGCCATGTCCCCGCTGCGGGGGGAGCGGATTTCCATCGCCGCCATCACGGGCTGGTGGGGAAGTAAATGATTGTGACTTGTTTGGATGAGTCTCCAATAATGGGGATGTGTGTTATAGTTTCGTCCAGATTTGAACAGATTTTTCCATGGTTTCTTGCTGCCATGCTGCTTTTCTTTTGTATCTGCCACTGGAGGATGGTGCACGGGAACGCTGGAGGTATGTGGTGTATTCGCTAGAGAATGGTTCTATTTATACTAGAGTCACGTTGCTTGCTGCCATTTCTTGCATTCATCAACCGAGGAGAGAGCGACTGATTGTTGTGACGGTGTACCACGAATTGCCGTAGGAAAATAGGAAAAATCTGTCCTCTTGGTTGGCAAACGAAACAAGATTCACAAAAGTGTCAGGATCAATGGAGGTGGTTGTTCTAAATTGATTATGCTTCAAGAAAATTGAACAGGAAAAAGAATGATTTACTCTAACCTAGGATTTAGTGTTCTCACAAAATTGAAGTTTTTAAAATGTTTTCTAAGCATGTAAACTTCTTCTTACTTGAAATTGTTTGTATTTGTTTGTTAAGTGTTATTGTATTACTAACAACTGAACACTACATAAGCCCATTAATACACTTCATGATTATGCACCATTCTTGTAATTATACTGTCACGCATCTTATGATTAGGTCATAAATGTTGTTTATTATGGTCTGACCTTTTCGAGTTATAAAACAAAATGTTTTTATAGATATTGAAACATGTTTATATATTTATTACAAAACTCCTCTTTTGGAGTTTAATACCTCGCTTTTATGATATTCGAGCATTTATGAAATTTGAGAAATTTTTCAATTCAAACAATTTAAACATCTCTTTAGTATAGCCAACCAAAAATCCATTAGTTTAAAACACGAGCATAGAACATGCAGTTGTGTGCAATATTTTCATCAACCAAAACACAATACCCCCGGAAACGATGAGGCTTGAAAGAGGGATTGTTCTGTATCTTCCCGTTGCATTCCGCAACGGCCGACGGTGCATCCTTCCACACAGCTTCGCATCTCCCAACACAGAAGTGCCCGAGGGAAACTGCAGCGAAGGAGGAAAAAAGGCAAAAGCCTTCCAATGCAAATTGCACAGTTCTTCGCTGCGTTCCGAGGGAATCCCACATGTCGTGCCGTGCAAACCTACTGACACAGAGCCGAGCCGACCTGATGTTTCGCTCGGGTGTATGTGTGCATGTGTGCACCAGCGAATGCAATGCATCACCCCTCCCCCAACCAATTGCATCCCGGCCGATGCGCCGGCTGCAAAAGATAACAAGAAAGCAAAACCGCAATTCATCGGCCCGACCGCGGTGTCGTTGCCCTGTCTCTCTTGTTGACCATTTCTTTCTTTCTCTCTCTCTTTTTTATCTTCTCCGTCGCCGTCTTGCTGGTTTTCCTTCTCTGGTTTGCACAGTTTGTGCTCATATCCGTTTCGCGATGTGGTAACACTTCTCTCGATGCACAAGATGTGCAACAGAAGTGCACTCGGCTAAGTTTTCGTCCCTCTCTGCGGTTGCAGTGTCTTTTATCTCTTGCTCCGTTTCGGGAAAATGTCCCTTTCTTGTTTTACCTACCATGGTAAAATATTTCTCCAAAGCCTTGCTTTGGTTTGTTTTATGTCATTTCCACCTTTGATAATAGCAAACTCTTCACTTGGAGTGTTTCATGTAAATTTAAAGATTAATTATACCTTTACTCTGTTTTCTCCTTCCCTCTTTCTCTCTCTTAGCTTTTTCTTGCATTAACTTGTCCATCTTTTTTCTCTACATCTTTCCCTTTCTTTCCCGCATCAGATGCATTTTTCTTTCGCATTTTCCACTTGACGAGCCGTATTATATCATACCCTAGAAGGGGACGGCTTTGCATCAGCCGGACGTACTACGTACTTTGACGAACTGTCTCTCAGGGTGTGCATGCTCGAGTGTTTGTGTGTGCATACACCGTACATGAAGGTACTTTTGCATTGTGCCTCTCCGCGCTTCGACCGCTAGCCAGCCCCGGGTTTCCCGCCCCGTGTCGATGCGAGCGCGGGCATGCATTTTCATTTAGTGTGTCAGTGGTATGATGTTTTGATTTTGGCTTTCGTCTTTTCCCCCATCTTTCCACCGGTGCTTCGGATCGGCTTCGGTGCATCTGGGCGGTGACAGGTTGCAGTTGCGTGCACCGGTCGATTGCAATCGAGTCCGTGCGAGTACGCACACGGAATTATAAGCGCATTCCGTAGGGGTTTTCATGGTGTTTTTGTTGGTTCTTTCCCATTTGCTTCAGCCGTTTGAGGCTGCACCGCACGTTTTTCGAACGACATGCAAATGGTCGTTCGTGATTGATTAGAATAAATTAAAACACTATCGTAATCGGTGACTGTAAGACATGGGGTTTATAACAGTGCGTAAGAAGTAATGTTATTCATAACGCATATTTTTCTACACCTATGGAAATCATATTTCGACTGCATTATTGAGCAATTTATTTCGCTTTGCAGTGCTAGTCTCAAACCAAACGAGGTATCAAAGTGTCTGTAAGCAGGTTCAGTTTACTTTTTTAACATAAAAACAACGAAGAAAACAGTGTAGAGCTGTCCAATATGACCAAGCGAATGAAAAAGAAACAGCTTCCGCTTTACTTTTCGACCTGCCTTTGGAACCGGCTGTTGTGCTGCCATCTTCAAACCCATATCTCTTCTTTCCACACATGTTTTAATTCAGTTGCCATCGGCTGCCAAATCCGGCTGCATCCTGGGCCCCTTCCCGGCCGAAGCAACTGTTCAACGATCCCCAAACGGGCCCCAAACCCCAAGACGTCGCACAACTGCATCGACTAAAAATAAAATCAACAACCCCTTCTGCCAGCCCCAAACCAACCTCTGACGGGGCACCTCCTCCTCCCCGCCCCCTATGCAACTGCAACTGAGTCAACTCCGTGGCAATGGTCCGAGTGTTTTGTATGTTCCTTTTTTTTTTTCTTCCCCCCGTAAAACTCTTCACTCGGTTTCGATGCATTTCATTTTACTTTATTACGTTCGGGCCAGTGAAAGCGAAAGTGTCTGCTCGCGATCGGCCACTTGCCCGGCCTGCAACCAAGCGTCTTTCGGGGTTTTTCGGGGACTGGTTTGACTTTTTCATTTTCGGGTATCTTTTCTTTTTTTTTTTGGTTTTCGGTTTTTGTTTTCGGGCAACCGTGACGACGTGTGTGAGGATAAATTTATTTATGCAACCTCACCGCGTCGTCGTCGTGGACGCTGTCTTACCCTTTCCGATCCAATCCGTCTTAGGGGGGAGTGGGGGCCAGGAGAGATTAGGGCTGACAAATTGCTGCAGTGCCGTGCTTGCAGGGTGGTTTGTTGCAATGTTGCAGCCACCGGTCAACGACCCCACCGTCGTGTGACTGCAGCGTTTACGTGAAGTTAAGCGGTAGGCGAATGAGATGGAAATTGCACTGCAGGTGGCACGTGGCGGGTTTCGATTAGTCCACTTCACTGTCCCAGTGACCTGATGGCGTGGTTCAATCGTATCTGCTGCATGTCCAGATGCGCCAGTTCCAGATCATCCACTGCAGTGTGCACCGCGTTGGGTTAAAAAAGAACAATTGCTTCAGCGTCTGCCAGTGAGAATGGAATTTCTTGAATATTTTCCATTTACATTCCAGCAAGCGTGAACGGAATCTATGCTTTATCTACCGAAAGCCTCGATTTCCATTCCTTAGTTCAGGTCCGGAATGCTCATGTGGGATTGAAAGACTTTTCCCTCGAATCGATTTCCACAACGGTTTCTAAGGCTCCTGCTATCGATCATTCGTAATTTTGTTGGCAAACCTTTCAATCGTCATCGGAATTCCATCGTTGCGAACCGCTTTTTGATTGACGATATGAATTCATTTTCCACCGGATGCTCCTTGGGGGATTTTTCCAGCTCCTCCTGTCACCGTAGGAATGCGTTGGAAAAGCCGTCGCGTCACGGAATATACCGACGTCGAACGTCTAGGGGTTGAGAAATCACACAAAATAAACCCAGCCCGGGTGCCATGAAGACATTGTGCTGGCGAGCACAGAATGAAGAAAGGGCGACACGGACTTACACTAACGTAACGTAAAACATGCGCTAGTATCGTAAGGAGCTCTGCGGCAGTCAATGGAGGAAGTAATATAGTCCAAACTGCCGAAAAAAAAAACCTTCCGAACTTCCCCTTTGCGTGATGAATGAATTACGGTTTCGTGCAGAGTTTCACTGGGCCATCAACGACACGATAGCGAGTTGTAGAAATAAAACGGCACAGAAACGGGAAAGCAACGATTGACAAGGGATATTCCCGTACGCGGAAAAAAGGGGGCCCGCCCTACGAGCTGCCTTATGAATTTTGAGTGAAGGAATTCGTTTCCAAATGAAGTGTTCAAAATAAACAGAAGTTGTGCTGAAGAAGTACTAAGGAAATCATTCTGTTTAATTTTACAAGCTAGATAATAAATATTTAAATTATATTATACTTCAATAGTAATGTGTTTCATAGAAACTTGAATCGTTGCAAGATATTTTCCGCCTGTTTTTTGTCCCGGGCAAACTATTTTGGTTGGATTAAATTTTTTTGAAAAATTAGTTTTTCCAGAACAAGGTAGTTCTATACAAAGGCTATTTTAGGAGCCTACAACCACTGACACGCCGTGCTGAAAGATGATAGCTTCAGACGACGATGTCTGTGCGGCGTAAAAATAAAACATAAACACACACCCCTGCTATATCCTCTGCCCCGAAAGCAACCCCACCCTTTCCGGCTGTAATTCATCGTCTCATTTGTCGCCTCGAACGACGCCGAACGCCCTTTAAAGATATTTGCCATCGGCTCCGAAAACGGGGGCTTTCTTCAGTAATGTACACGACGACGACGACACAAACGACGACCGCCAAAATGGCTCGTCTCTGTGGCTCCACGCTGTCCGGCCGGGAGTTTTTCCGACCACCGCCCACCCCACCGCCAAGTCGGACGCCTGGACTCGAACGTACCCTAGCCCGGGCAGCCTCTTTAATGGGCCTTCGGGCTCGGCGTGGTGATGGAAAACTGCAACGAAAACTTCTGTCCGTACTTTTTCCTACATCCCTAGTTTTTCTCCCCCCCAAAACAGCGTTCGAGAGGAGGAAAAATAGGGTGACGCTAGGGGGTGGATTCGTTTTTCCGATAATCGATTCAGTAGATGTGCTGTTTCATTCTTTCTTTGCTCGCTTTATTATAGCTTCGAGCACGAGGAAAAATAGAACAGAGTCATTTCACCGCAAATGCAAGGCTTTTCCGGTTTCAACTGCGCACGAGGCTGTTTGATGGAGGGTGGGAAAGAAAATTCCTCCCCTTGCCGAGGGTCTGACGCTAGAATGTCACTGCAACAGACGAGCTGAAGCTAAAAGCTTCGAGCAAAATTTTAGAAAATCTGTTGGAAGGGCTAGAGAGAGAGAGTGAGAAATAGTTCCTTCGCCAGCCTTTATTACACAGATGGCTTTCGGTCGCCTTCTTGCCCATTCGATGTCGGCTTTTATGTGGAAAATGTTGCCAAAGCAACTCAGGAAATGCATCGCGCTGCAACCGAGCCTGCCAGGAGTTCCAAAGCACGTCTTGCCATCGTTGATCTGTGTGTTTTTCTTTGCACCCGACGTGGTAAGCGATTTTTCCGCCCACAGAGCGGGAGCTTTTCACCCATACTCTCTCGTTTGTTCAGCTTGCACATCTTGTTGAACACATTTATGAGCGCAACTTCGTCCATATGTTTCTGGCGGCTTACATGTTGCCCGGTGGGAGGAAGCAGAAAATCCGGGCAGGGATTGTCTGATAGCATATGATAGCTTGCTATGTACACCCACGATGATGCTGCCGGAGAAAATTTCCCTCGTGGCGAGCGGAAGGCAACGTAAGAACAAAATTGCATCGTGGTGAAGCTTCATTATGGGGAAGCACTTTTTCAAGCAGGAAATAATATCCTGCTGTTCGTGAGAAGTGCAGCAGTGTCTGCTGAGTGAATGTTTTATCCTTTTCTCACCCAGTCCGCGACTGAAAAGGAGAAATTGTAGTGAAAAAGAGAATTTCCTGTAAAACATTATAGCGTTGTTATCGCCGATGAAAACTTGTTGAAACTCTAGAGAAAATTCAAAATTATGTACGTGGTAGTTTCTTGATGGTATTGATGGTTATGAAGTTCTTTGTTCCACAATATTGAAAAAAGAACTAAAATGGCAAGAGTCTAAAGATTGAAGACGTGTTTGCTGTTACTACTTAAAGATATCTCACATCTCTTTAAGGAACACACACCTCCATGGAATTTTGCCAACAATTTAAAAGTCTTACTTATACTTTTAGAAATTTAAAAGTTTACGCAAAATTAATTAAATAGTGTGTAACAAATATTACAAATATTTGTTACACACTATTTAATTAATTCCATAACCTCATTAATTACCTCATTAATTTGACGTGACATAAATACGATCACAAAAATCCTTTCGCCGAGTTTGATCCTTTTTCCGCAATTCCACCGCAAAACGTTCCGATCACTTGCTCACAACAGTGTTGCAAACAACATTCTATTACCTAACACCTGCATCTTCCTCTCCTCAGTGTCAATCAGCTAAACGGTGAATAAACTCGCGGTAAAGTGCACGATAACGTTGCTTAAATGCCTCCATCGGGAATGCCACAGTGGACCGCCAGTGAACCCAAGCGTACCGAGGTGCAGCGGAGTGTGGTGATAAAGTAGTAACGCGCTCGGTAAAGTACTCGAACCGCTCGTAACGTCGTGATGAGACCACCTAACAGTTAATCCCTTCACCCTTTGCTTTAACCACCAGTCGTTTTGTGTTCGAAGAAGTAATTAAGAAGTATATTTTGCCGATTGTTTTGGTCGGATTGGTTATCGTCTCCGGATTGTGTTTGGTAATTTTACGTTCAAAGTCAGAGTTTGTTGCAAAGATTGCAAGAAGGAAAGTCCCTTCTACGGTTGAGGTTACTCGCGAAAGGTTTTGAATCCAGCAGCCGAAATAGAAGCAAAACGAAACCCAACCAACGTTGAAAACCAAACCCAACGTCCAGCAGGTTTTGTGTGTGAGTGAGTTTTTTTTTATAAATCGTCTTCGTGCGTGCATTCCCGGTGTGTGTTTGTATGCGTAGCTCGATCGTACCGCGGGTCACGGAACCACGATCCGGCCGGTTATATAACACGCGGCCGAAAACAGACCTATCATAATAGCAACCTTTCATTTGCTAATGAAGTGAAAGAGTGCCGAAAAAAGCCAAACCCCCAAACCGGCTCCCCCGAGAGCTGCACGCTGCGTGTGCCCGAAGCCGAAGCCCAAACGGCGAAGTGCGAGAGTCCCGCCAGAGTCTGGCCAGCGTCGGACCACGGAACCAAACGAAATTCGTGAAAGTGCCAAGGTAGCTGCCGCTTTACGTAAGCCACAGCTTTCTGTGAGTGGCTGCCGCTTGCTTCCTTTCGGATGTGACCGCCGGGGAGAGCAGTTGGAAGGGAAAAGAAAACGAATAAACGAAACAGTCAGATTTGAACAAAACCAACACCGAACCGAACGTACAGAAAAACAAAAACCTCAAATCTCTCGGACCGAAGAGGAAAAGCGCGCGACAAACTCGCGGTAAATCTACGCAACCAGGCGAAGAAGAAAACGAAACCCGTTGCGTGGTGACATTTATCAGCGAGAGAGATAAAGCAAACCCGATAATAAATCAAAGAAAAGTAGTATTTCTTCCACCTCTCTCCTCGCCTCAACGGAGTAGCGGACAACAACGTTTAGCCTTTAGCGGGGAATCAACAACTTCCTACGCACCGCACGAAGCGAACGGAACGAAAACGGGAAAACCAGTGCCTTGTGCTTTTCTTTTTTCTCTCTATTGCCCCACCTGAGACGATGGGAGTTGTCGACGTCTCGAGATAGCACCGAGATAGAGCCTGCAAAACTGTACCGCGCGACGGCTCAAGATGGCGTTCGATGGGTCATTGCGAGAATCGGGAAAATTGTGATCAACTGTAGGGACGCCCCTCCCGCAACCGGGATCAGGAAGGCAACTCGATAAGACTTGATAAGAACTACAAAATATTAAACTAAACGCTTCTATCGTACTTCGGTTTCCAATCCAAAAGACTGCAAATACGACTTCTCCCGAGACGCAACTCTTGTTGGCGTGTTGTTTCTTAGACGGGGATTCGTTATAAGGCTACTCTAGTACAAACTTTAAAGCTTCCTTCTTAGGCCGTGTGCGCGTGCGAGTGTGTGTGTGAGTGTGTTGGCCTCAGGTAGTGCCACGCACGGGCAGGACGGTCCAATGTTTACGCCGAGGATGTTTGAAATGTGGAGTAATGTTACGTCCAAGCTGGAAGCGCACATACCCATGCAAACGAATGTGCAGGCGTCGACCGTGCAGAACTCATCCAGTGGATCGATCAAAGGTAAGGAATGGTGGATTGAACGTAAAAATAAATATAAAAAAAATAAATATGGTAACTTCATTTGTGAAATAATATCTTCGCATGTTAAGAACAAAGCATTTTATTGCAAGATCTTGCAAGACATTATTGTAGGAGAAGGAAGTAAAAGAGGAAAAAGCTAGGAACAATTTAAACGTACTTGAACAGCCAACACGCCCAGCTCGGTTGGGGGAAAAACCAACCGAATTCGGTAATGAAATAATTGAAATCAAAAGTATCTAACGGATTCTTGGACGTGCGGAATGCGCCAAAAAGTCTTAGCGCGTCGATCCTGTGCGTACGAAGACGCGAGCACATGGGAAGCTTAAAGCAAGCCGTGGTTTAACTTCATGATGGCTTGGGCCACAATACAACTATCTCCCTTTCGCTCCCCGCGAACATGACTGGGGTTGTTTCGGCTTTACCGCGAATCCACGAAACATCGCCACAAAGTAACGGAGTGGTTCCCGTTGGGCGGCGATCGCACCAGACGCGCAGTCCGGTAGCTTTTCCTGTTCACCGTTACGAAGCCAACATGAGAGAGAGAGGCACAAAACCGTGCTACATAGCGGTTGTCTGGTGCTATTAACAAATATGTTACACCTGAGAACCATTCTTTCCCCCTCCCCGCCCGACTCTTTTCTGCCAGTTCTCCCGTCTTCTTACGCTAGTTCTTCGGCGATTTTCTTTTACCTTTTTGTGTTCTCTCCTCCCCACGAATCGCCCATGGCGGCCAGATTTACCCTCCTCCCCATCTCGCGCCATTTTCTTTCACTTTACAACTCTTCTTTCTCCACTCGGTGCAGTCCGTTAGCTGCCTGTTCGCCCTCTTCCGCCGGCTCCAACCGTGGCCATTTTTACCCTTCCCGAACACGGCTAATCCAGCTGATGGGGATTTCTATGGCGTGTTCTTGTTCGCTTCCCCTATCTAACTACTTCGTTTATATTCTTCCACCGGCACTTCCTTCCACCGGTTGTTCTGCTTTTCTTCTTCACTTTGCTCTTCTTCGGCCAGTTTGTTCCACCCAATGAAAAGCGCGACGAGCATGAGCGCGGCGTGCATAGAATTTACCGTTGCTTTTCGCTGCCTACATTTTCTGTTGTTTACCGACATTTTTATTGCTTCACCTTCGGTCCCTCGTTCCGTCCATTCGCTACTCTTTCAGTAACACATTCCCTGGTGAAGCATTTGTTTGAGTTAAATTTGTCCAGCATTCCCGTATTTCTGTTTTCCAATTTTAAGTGTTTTCAATTTCAAATCATTATCAAAACGTTGATTTTTTTTGCTGCGAAAGGTTTACGTCTCGTAGAGGCTTGTATTACAATGGAGCTTTAATTAATAAAAAAAAAATAGGGTGAGAAATGGTTTTCCACAGCCTTTTGAACATCAATACCACAAATGTTAGCTGTACAATTAAAACAATTACCCCCGAATTTGGATGTTTAATTTAACGTTGTTACAACAGGAAGGTTCGGTTTTTTCGTATCCATATCAAAAATAAAAATTGTACTAAAGAGCTCTCGCAAGAAGAATTAAATCTCACAGACCGTAACTATGTAAAATTGTCATGCCTGTTCTTTTGTACTTTTTTCTTTTCTTTTAATGGATTTGATAAAAATGTATTTGATTTAAAATTTGTTTCCATGAAATTGTAATTACTTATAGTATTACCATTAATGCTATCGAAAACGGAACAACTGTTCCGTTAGGTATTATTTTCATATCATGCTCTATCTTCATGAGATTTTCCTATTTTTTATGTGATGCTGCAATTATCTTATGCAACATAATTACGAGAATCCGGCAAGGCATCCAATCTTTTCCATCATTTACAGATACTACCGCGGCTCCTTGCCGTTCTCGCCGTTGAGGCGTACATTACCATCGAGCATAATTATGCTTAGCCTTTTTAATTCAACTCCAGCAAAACTCTTCCGGAATCTCCCCCTGCCCTGCCGCCCGATCAGGTCCTCCGCCAAAGCTCGAAATCACAATCTAGCTGCTTCCCTAATGAATATAAAAACCCACCCCGTTTCCCTCCCCCCGGAGTGGGCCGAAGAATGGGATTTTCATTCCCTCGCTGCTGCTCTGCGCTACCTGGTGCGGTTCTGGGGTGGAATTTATTTCCACCTTTTCCCAAGCGAAGCTAGCGTGCTTTCCCGCTTCACGTTCTTTGTCGCTTTGAGCGGCGTGGGTAGATTTTCTCCGGGCATTTCCACCGGAATATGGAGGGAAAATCGGCACCGAAGCGTGGAGCGCGGGAAAGAGACCCGAGCCCCTCGACTACCACCAACGGGCCAGGTTGCCATCCTCATCAGCATAAATGCGCATGAATGTGGCATGCCCGAGTGCCGCCAGCTATTGACGGATGGCAAAAGCTTCCACGAGGTGTCAAAGCACGCCATTCGCCAACCTATCGGACGGAAGTGGGCGCCCCCTGGGGGCGGTTCGGGGGAGAAAACGGAGGCCGGGCGCGATGAATATTCTAAATGGAAATATGAAAAACACTAACCCCTTCCGATGTGTATTCTTCGCCCGTCCCTTCCCGCGGTAGCCGGTTCCATGCCGATTGTTTCCTATACGTATGGGGGTGTGTTTATGTGTGGCTGTGCGTGCGCTGCACAGAAGGCACACAAGTCACGGAATGATGGACTGCTGGCGTTAAAACACACCCTCGAATATAGGTCAGTTGGGAAAAAGTGCAAAGCACCCGCCATGTGTAATCAAATGGCGTTCGTCGTCGTCGTCGTCGTCGTCGGGTGGTGTTTTGTTTTCGTTGCAGCTTTTTCCACCGTCCATCTCTTTCTCGCGCCCGCCTGCCACCCCCACGTTTACCGAACACCCCAATCCCGGTTGTTGCTGGCAGTTTCTGTTTCAGTCGCTTACTTCCTTTATTTTGCTCGTCCCAAATTCCGTCCCTCGAGCGGGCGCTGAAAATAAGTTTGGCCAATTGGCATTTTGTTATTTCTGTTACCAATGCACCCTCCTATCGTCCTCCCTCAAAACTTCACGGCCCTCCCGCGCCGTTGCGCCGGAAAGGCTGATGAACCATATTTCACCTGTCTATCCATCGGCCTCTGCAGAACCGGCGTCAGTATTATTGGCAAACGTGAGTCGATTTGATTCGGGGCGTTTTTATTTTCCAACCCGAGCCCGTTTTTGGCCACATCCAGATCCAGACGGCGCGTTTGTTTGGTTTTTGGGCAGTACGGAACGGCAAGCTTTGCACTCCACGTGCTACGGTTAGCTGGTTTTATTTGTTGAAACAGGTGATTTTTGGACAAAGTTTAGTAGTAAAGAAGGGGTTTCCCGCCCGTGTTCATTTTTTCGAGCGGAATGAGTTGAAGAAATCGGAATGTTTTTTTAACTATTTTTTTTTTCAAAAGCTTCAAATCTAAAAATGACTCTTTACTTAAACATATTAATGTCTTAAGTAATTTATCACCCCAGAGTCCGTTTGATGGAGAAAAGAAAATGGGCCTTTTTTAAAATTTGCCTCAAGGATGCACGATGAAGTGGATGGATGGAAATTAATCGCCTGAAAAAGGCAGGTTGACAAAAAAATGGTTACTAATTGCCACTCTTTCCTTTACGGTTATTACGGATTCTAGACGACTAAAAAAAATGTACTCCCGAAAACTACGGGGTGGCAATTAAAAATGGTAAAAATCTGTTGTCCTAGCAGCTTTGTTTCTCTGGATTTTTTTTTAAATTTTCTCAAATTTTAACAATGATCGCACAAACCCGTAATGGCTTGATGAAAGGTAGGAAGGTTTTTGTATTAAAGACCTATAGGAGACGAAAGCAAAAGGTTTATTGAAATTAATCTCTGGGTTGAAAATACTAACTTTTTTATTTTTCCAGTTTTAGTTTGACAGAATATTAAAGCCGAAAATTGAATTGACACACTTGTTTTATGAGCCAAACTTTTGCGTGCAGTCCAAAAAATCAATGAACAAAAAAGACTTGAAAAATACAATCTGGAACCTCAACTTCAGGTACAGAATTACTTGTTTTAAAAACTCATAACTTAAATAATGAATTGAAATTCTCCAAGACTGAAAAATCAAATAAATATTCTTGTTTCAAGTATTATTGAACCTGTATTGTTAAGTATAATATATTAAGTTCAATTCAATAAACACCATCAGAGGTTTGTTTTGATACGTTTAAGTGACATAACATTCTTACTTGAATTTCCCATTCGATAATCGAATCAAGCCAATAACTCCTACAAAGGTTAATTGTCGACGACGACAAATCGACAAGATATTAATAAGATTAAACACTCCATTATATTCACGTACATAGGCGTAAGGCGATAGAACAAGTCACTTTTGACAGTAACAAATAATGTTCTATTGTATGACTCATTCTAGTCCACTCTACAGCCCGGCCTATGCGCGATTTCTTGTCGGACCACAATTCTATTCTAACCCAACCAAGTCCAACCCACCAACTGATTGCAAGAATCAATTTCGCAAAATTAGTCATTCGTTTCGTCCACTCTCCTCGACGCGCCCCGTCCCAGCGAATTATGCCACACCGGAACGAGGGCGGTCCGCAGTCGGTTTTCATCAGAAAAGGCCCCGAATCGCTGGCCGGTATCGTTAGTCGCTTTGGGAAATCACGACCGCTCCACGCCAATCGTCACTGATTGCGGCAGTCCGAGCAGATCAAAACCGGCGCAATGCAATACGATCTTCCGACGCTGATCGTTTTGTGGGCGGAGGAAAAGTTGTGGCGAGGGTCGCCACGGGCGAATTCTTGCTACAGAACCTTCTCGTGCAAGCCAACTATCGAAAATCCACTCTTCGACCGAGCTGGACTCAACAGCGCGCGCTGGCAAAACGGATCGTTAGCAGTGGGAAAATTGGCTATTCCGATCGAATCGAGAAGGAACCAACGTCCGATTCGGTGCCTGTGTCTGGGATCGCAAAAGTTCGACCGACTTCAGCCCCGGGCGGACCACTGTCACGAACTTCAAACGCCACAAATCAGCTGCAAAACTTCCGAGCCACGGACTGCACTGCTTCGTAGGAGAAACTCCTACGATCAATTGTTGCTTGATTGAGCGGGAACTACGGGTTTCCTTCGCTATGTCTCACTTTTTTTTTCGCGCGGCCGCAACACGACCAAACCAATCATCGCTTACCGCATCACCCCGAGGGCACGAGTGTTTGTTATTGGTACGATCAATTTCGTGGTAATAGAGGGAAATTTACTTCTCATTTGCATTCGATGCTGGCTCACTTTCGAACGACGAATGGAAGGTAATATACAGATTTTCCACGCCATCGTTATCGAGCAACCATCAACGCCGAAAAGTGTCGCAACAAACAGCTTAATAAGCATCTGTTATTTTCCGCAAACGAATTTATACAGGTTCATTGTAATCATTGATTAAATCAAAATTATATCTTATTTTTTGGCGTTTTGCAAGCAACAGATTTATTTTCGATTGACCGACTAATTAACTGCAATGTTTTAGGTAACTGTGTATAATAGTTCAATGTTTTCCAATCTTTCATTCCAAATACAAACTCTTACCTCTTATTTGAATGATTTACCAAATATTAAATTAAGAACTTCTTTTCGTTTCAGGTACGGCCATTTCCTAAACTTTTGAATAACATTGCAATGCTAGCAAAGGCTAAAATGTGTAAGTAAATAAAATTTTACATATTGGATTACAAAATCTTCAAATTCTTGACGGATTTTGTAAGGTATCATAACCACATTGAAAACCATAATTTTCCACCACATTATTCTTAAATGATTACCAATGTAACAAGACAAAAAGGGATGGATACATGTTCCACAATATGTTTGGAATATCCAAGCGAGACAGAAAGGTTGAAAAGTCGGTCGAGTATTAATGGGTTAAGAAATGTTAAATACCTTGTCGATTGTAAGAAAGTGATCGTTGTTCAAGCATCTTAGAATCTATACGGTTTAAGAACATGGTTCAGTGAAGGGTTATGATTACCTTGTTGATAACATAACATTGGCGTCGAGTATCGCTTTGCACTCTTCCGAAGAATCTTGACGAAAGCTGAAGACGTCTTCAACACATTCAAACAAACCCTCGACCGGTCCTAGACCGTTCTTTCGAAAGGCACAGCCGAAAAGTCTCACCGAAGTTGCTTCAAACCCGTTCACAGACAATAGCGAAGCCTCCCGAAATCTCTGTCTGTGACGCGCGGGGAGGCCCATCATTAAAGTCATATATCTCAGAACACCTCGCCTCGGCGGCTTCTCATAAATCTAAACCATTCAAAGCCCGCCTCGCAGACGGCTCGAACAGCTCCACTCGAAATCGGCGGTGGCGTCGATGCGCGTACATCATAAGTTATGTACAGTTACCTAACTGTTTTCCTCCGTCTCGCGGCATCGCACAAATCCCCTCCCTCCCTCTCCCCTTCTCCCCTCCTGGACCTGTTGGTCATACGCAGCTCGCGTACGCGTGTTAAACCCTGCGCGGGCCGACGCGTAGTCACTTGCTTTTTCCTTCCCCTCCCGGTTCGTACAGTTTTATTTTCTTTCACGTTTCAGCTGGCCACCGCCAGCTTCCTTACCGCCTTCCATCACCAGTCCATTCCACACGGAACATCCCACGTACCCTTCGATCCGAGCCACGGCTCGGGGGAGCCGCAACATTTTATTAATTCAACTCCACTTCATTTATAGTTTACTGTGCTTTAACTCCCGCTCCACACGATCCTTCCTCTCTCACTAGAGGTAGCCATTCGCAAGACCTTTTCGTATCGCCGCCACTTTCGCGAAATGGCCGGCGAGGGAAGAAACAAACAACGATGACGCAAAAAAAAACCGCACGGTGAAAGATCATCAGCAAGCCCGTCGGATTGGGGGAACGAAATTTGACTGTGATTATGAGTTTGGCTTTCCCGGTGATCATTTCCGATGCGCTCGTCTTCTTCAGGCTTTTTTTTGTGTTTTGTCGGATCTCGCATCAGTTTGGAAGGATGTTGCGCCGCGGGCTAACCTTTACGCCGAGGCCATATCACACGTCCGGGATCAGGATGTTTCCGGTTGGCCGAAAGCTTTCAGCTCATGGAAGAGGGAGGAGGGCGAAAACCCTCCAAACGGCAACGAAATTGTGCACGGAGCCATGTGATCCATGTGTTTTCCTTTTATGGGAGGGAGCGCAATAAATTTCTCTCGGGCAATTACATTCAATGAAATATTGTTACCTGATTTACAAGGAATCCTATAACGGTAGCTAACAATTACCAATCTTGTTTTCAAGTTGGTTCTTGCCCTCTTTCAGATGTATTGCCATTTTTTTAAACCAATATATTATTCCTACCTCATAAACTCTAGAATACAAAAGTTTTAAAATTATAAAGTATTCAAAATAATTATGAGTAGTAAATAAATGGTGAACGATCCAATGTAATTAATAAGTGCTATCAAAAAGTAACATGAAAAGAAAATTCTATTGCATCATATCGAGCAAGGCGTATACATTTGGTAAATTAAGAGATTGATTTCTCAAATGCATGAAAAGTGCAATAAGAGTTTGATAAATGTGAAGAAGCAAAATGCTCCCACCTCCTCTTTTGTGTTTGATTCAAACTCTCAGAACATTCAAAGAACGTATCGTTCGTTAAATCTGCTGCAAGAAAGCCAGTGGAATACTAATAAAATCAACAGACGGTGAACGTAGAGAAAAACCAAAACCCTCACTAAACAAGCTGAAGAGGCAATAAAACAAACGAAATAATTGTCCAAAAGTCCGCTCGCCACCGAGGGAAGTCACACACACCCCCCTCCTCTTTAATTTCTCATTCGACAACTTTTTCCCGGTTTGTCGGCTTTTGCGACTTCCATCAACCGGAATCGGCGGTTCTCGCACGTCGACGTCCCGCTCCGTCGATGGCGCTTACCGCGGTGGCCGCCACGCGCGCCTGACTGACCTACTTCGCGAAAGTTGCCATCGCCACCAGCGCCATCGCCATCGAACTAGCGAAACTCTGGCGACGGCAAAGTTGTGTCTCCGAGGATCCGCCATCGCCACCGAGCCGGTTCGGGCGAAATTTGCGTCCGCGTAGTTCCGTGCTGGTCGCAAACGGTTTGCCGGTTTTGGGCAGGAGAACTCTTTTTTTTCTCTCTAAAACGAACGGTGCTTTGGTGTTGAAACACCTGCCCGAGAGACTATTGCTTTCAAGATAAATCGCACAAGAAACGACGACCGTCTCGCATCCATTGCGCAAGGGACCCACCCACGATCTTGCTTTCCTTCGATCGGCAACACTTTGTCATCGACTGCGCAGAAGTGGAGGAGAAATAAAAAAGGGAAACCGAAACCGAAACAACCGCCGGTAAATAAAATCCCAACTCATCAACAACAAAACATTAACCGGGCGCAAAATCGAAAGTAGAACTCTTGTTAAGTGCCGTTTTATGGTGCGTCTTGCCAACCACCCACCACCGCGGCACAGTTTAGTTACCAATTATTGGCACATAAATTTTGTATTGCCCACCCCTCCCACCGACCCCACCCAACAACAGAGGGGGGGGGGGGGGGTTTTAAACGCGTATTGACCCTTCCCGTGCGTTTGCCCAACCCTACGCTTTGGATAGGAACGACGCAACTTCGCGTTCTGGTTGCGTCTTGCTTTGGGTAAAAGGTGACACATTTTTGTGTGCCGTTTCGCAGAAGATTTGATGTTTGCAGAACAAATTACCTTTTCTCAATGGAACTGTTTCAAAGTGTCAAGCGAAGAAATGAGGCGCAGGGTGGTGCAAATTTTTATCTAATTAGAACGGAAATAGCACAACCGGGCGGGTCGGGTTTGACACGAAAAAGTTTTACTATGTTTGTACAATTAATGCTGCTTTCGCTAAGAAGGTCTTAACAGCCTAGAAGGCACGAAAAGAATATTGCTAACAATTGATTCAAAAACCAATTCTGCCAAATCTGTCGAAAAAAAATCCAGCACTTTCCAAATGTTAAAACTACAAGAAAAAAGTCGTTTCAAGTTTTTTAAGCTCTAGTTCAACATAATTTGGGTTCTAAAATTCTTTCTAAACCTTAATTTTAAGAATTTGGTATGTAAATTCCCCTATCGGGGAAACATTTATAATAGTGTATTACAGTTTATTACTTTCAAATTGGATCTAAAAACTCAAAATATTAAGACTATTCTACAACATGCCATCTAAACAAAGTTTGCTTACAACTTGATCATGATAAAGTTTGTTGACAAACATGACAGGTGACAGGTAATGATTAATTTGTTGGAGTTAGAGTGCAAGGATTGGTCATGCTGATCCTGACAGAAAGAGCGGCCAAAGGCGATAAATAAGTCGTCGCAGAGAACAATTGTCCTTTCGTTGAAAAATTCCTAGAAACGGCAATTGACTATGGAACTCCGTACTGAATCGCCCAGTACTTGAAAGTAACAAAATTGCAATAAATTGCATTGACTAAAAACTTGAATTGTGTAATTCGGATTATTCAACTGATTACTGATGAAAAGTGATGAACAAAAACAAGCCAATGAAAGAATCATGGTAATTCGTGAAAGATCCATGAAAGATTCATGAAAATTCATAAACGTTTGAAGATTCAAATCCCAAAAGATTCATGAATCCATCTGAATGAATCTTAGGGCAATAATTCATATGAATGAATCTCATCAAAAGATTCGTGAGGCACAACATTGCTAAATACATTTCCAACATGTTGCTAAATCAAAACCAAAACATGTCATCCAATAAATAAATAATATTCACTTACATGCATATGCTTACATACAAGTAATTTATATTAATCCATTCGACCAAAGTGAGTCAGTATGGTTTTTCGTTTTGTCGGCAGACATACTCTACCACCATCAGGCCAATAAATCTTCGCTTGTTCACGTCTTACTCCGAGGCGCACATAAACGATCAAATCATTTATGCGCTTATCAAACGCTGCTAATCAGTTGATTTTTATGCAACGCCCCTTTCGATGCGTGGATTATACAACATCGCAACCGGGCGAGGGCCGGTTTCGAAAAGGCGGCGGAAGAAGGCGGGTGAACTGCGTTAGTGGGTACGCGATTTCAAAGCGATTGCGTTCGTCGATCCACCTGTTCCACAAAGCGGTTGACGAGTTTCACTCGGGTTCTCTGTTTACGATTCCCCGCACGCATCAATGTCTACTTATGCAAATGATATATCTAAGCCCTACGATGGGGTTGGACCCTAGTGGGTGGAAGAGGGGTGGGACGCATAGTGGTGGCTTTATGCATCTATTGACCGACTGGGGGAGAGGTGTTTTTCAATTATTTATCCTTTTCCATTTTACAATTCATCGGCTTCTCACTCCGCGCGCAATTAAAGGCGTGTGCGTGCGTGTGCGCACATCGGTGGGCCGGAGTCTTTTATCACGCGAAGCAGAAGAGTGGTGTCTGCGCGTCCGTTGTGACAGCGTGTACTTAGCGAAGTCGCGAGTCGAAAGATCGCGATGGAACAAGTTCCGAAGGGATCAACTCGTCAAATGAGAGAAAAAACATACCATGAGCCCGAGGCGGTTATGCAAGCCGTTACTTAGTCGCCATCCCGGTCCTCCCGCCCGCCGTCCTCGAGGCCGAGAAAAAAGGGTGCCGTTTTTCCTGATCCTTTCCCAGTCTTCCTCGCCAAACGAGCCACACGCAGTTAAACCGAACGCAGTTCCGGCTGAGGTCAGCACGCGCTTGCTTACTAACCCAATGGCCGGTTTGTGTCCGGCCCGGCGCAAACCAGTTTGCAGCAGCGATGAGTTATTCAGTCAAACCCCCCCCCCCCACCCCCCCTCCCCCCCTCTTTTCTCCTCCGAAGCAGCTTTCCCAACGGGACACGGGCGCTCGGTTGATGCGAAAACGAAGCCAAGCAAAACCGGCCAAGAAAGCGAAGGAAGAAACGTCCAGAAACCAGCAACATAAAACTAAAATCCCAATCGATCGTGCATCCCGGTCCCGTGCGGAGGAAGTGGAAGCACCGTTAGCTGTGGGGCGGCGACTCTGGGCGTTAGCAATTTTGCGCTGACCCACTTTCCGGACGGCGGCGGTGGCGCTTCCGGTGTCCGCTGTTCCGGCCGCGAAGATTTGAAGTGCGATTGCTTTCTCAGCAAAGCCGTCGGGGGAAAAAAAATGCTCCTCCGCTCATTAGCTCCACGGTTCGATCGCCGAAGAGCTTTGTTCTTCGCCGGAGTGAACCGACGGACATTTTTACGCTCACTGGCTCGTTAATAAAGTAATTAGAAAGAATTATCGAAGCTCAACAAATGGCACTCATCGATAGATCTTTTGCCGAACCCGGTACTATTTTCCACGGCCAAACGAGGAAAAACCGGGAAAGCGAGTTCCACGGAGTGCTTTTCCTTTTCCGTCCGAATTAATCTTGACTTCAAACCCCGTCCGAAGATGGCCATGGTAGAAAGAAGTATTTCCATTTCCAACTCTTAAGTCTTTTCTTTACTCTTGACTCGGATCGGGCTTTTGCTTCCAGTTCCATGGAATCCATAATTTGTTTCGTAACGGCTGGTGCAATTAATTTATACCGTAACAATATTTTTTACCCCGCCACCTCGGAACAACACTCGCACAAGAGCTTGCGAGGAAACTGTTTTTTAGAACCGCGCTGTCGATCCTTGTGCAATCGGGATGGCAGTAATTGTGCAGTCGAACAAGAGTCGATGCAAGTAGCAGCAATTCCACGACTCTATTTTTCTGCCCGACCAACTTTACTCTGATTTGCACGTGATTTGAGGGGCTTCTTGATCAGTCTTTTGCATCATTATTGTCCTCCGGAGGGAGGGGAAAGGCGGTAAATTGGCGGAGGATCAATTGTTGCATAATTTAATTGGCATGCTAATGAGCTGAGGATGGATCGTGCTGATTTCCACCTGGAAGCAGTTTTCGTGTCTCGCGAAATGAGAGTAATGTTCTACTTTAGTTTCATAAGATAACTTATTCCAAGCGTTAGAAACTGTAGGTTTCATCTTATGTTTCTAGCACAGGATCTTGTTACTTCAGTTTTGATGTCACTTAATTATATTATGAAACGTTATTTGTCTTCGGCATATTCAAAGATGATTTCAACTGCTATAAAAATCATATTTAAGTTGACTGTTTTATCAACTTGCAAAGGGATTAACAAAAAATGTAATTTTTATCTACTATTTGACTATACATATTGTACTGTGTATATTTAATCCTACAAAACATCTTTTTAAACTTCATTCATTCGTCGGAAGCGATCTTTGCTGGATCGAAAATGAATTATGATCATGGATAGGGCTTTAAAACAACGTCGGACCTAATGGAACGGCACAATACACCCATTAACCATTTCGATAGTGATCATCCCCGCGGGCCGCGGTTTGTGAGGCGCCGACCGAAATCAATACAATCGGAAACAATGAAGCTGCGAGGCAATAGCTTAAGCGAAAGAGCCACCAGCAGCCTACGGTTGCTGCCTTCGATCATCGCACGATCGTGGCTTCCCCTGGGAGGCTCAAGAAAAAGGCCCATCCATCAGCCCATCGCCCAAACACTTAGGGACAAAACGTTGCGCAAACGTTGCCGTCGGTCGTTTTTCGTTGTGGACGCCTAACGCCAAGAACTTCATGCTATGAGCTTTGAGCGATCGAAAAGAGCCATCGTTCTTGATGCCTCCTGCGGATCGCAATCTTTCCGCAGACGAAGCCGCTTAGACGTTGCGCAATCGGATGACCCGCAGGGATTGGGTGCACCAAGAAATAAAATAAAAACGCGCTTCTCGATGCGATGCACTTCTCTTCGAACGTCGCGTGCAAAGAAATAACGCCGTAGGGCATGGTTTCAATAGAAAAAGCGTTGTTTTTCCTTTTAGTTTCCCACACAGAGGTTTTCCGATTGGGCAGATTTCAAAATTCCACAAATCAACTAACGGCGTGACGAAATGTTTCTAATGTGAAGTGTCTTCAAGAGGAAACTTATATTTATTTCTTCTATTGAAGTTATTGGCGAATAAAAATATTGTATATCTCCAAGAGAGATGTCTCTTTTTAAATAAATTGATTTATTTCCATGAAAGTCTCTCTTCAATCAAGTAATAAATCTTGATATCAGACTTTAAAAGGCAATAAAAATATAATCATTGCTTCAAAGGATGAGTGAAAACATGAAAGATATATAAACATTGAGTTCTATTTACATTGAAACATTAATACCAGTTAACAAATAATTTAAAAAAAATCACCTTTATCAAAACCTTTTTTTCATTAAGAAGGTTTTCTTCTAAATTATCTTATAGGTGTCCTTTTCAATAAATTTCCAATGAATGGGAGGTCGGCTTTAATTCTTGCAAAATGTTTACCCACGTCATAGAACCCTGGCAGGGTGCCACATTAGCGAACCCTCATGGGGTGGGTTTTTTTTACCTCATCTCCCCTTCCGTTTCGTCGATTCACCACCCCTCGCCCTCCCGTGTGTCGTGTGTCGATGGCCATTTCCGACGCCTTGCAGCCTCCGAGACTTGAATCTCTTGTGATTGGAAGCGGCTTGATAAAGAAAAAAGCCACACAACATCCCTCCGATCCATCGCAGAAGAAGAAGGGTTGAGCAGCAGGAAAAAACAAGCCACGGGCACGAAAAAGCCCACCGACAGCGACTCCACGGCAAACGGCGATGGCAAGCGGGCTGAAGTTATGACTCCAGTCCCCGTTGGACACAGCGCCTGCACCAACACTAGCCCACCGTCCTTGGCTCGGTCTATTCAACTTTGTTCCACTTCCATTCGCAAATCGCGCGTTCTTCGTCGCGCGTTCGTACGCCAGCACCACACCAGCAAAAGGAGGTCCACAATCAAGGGAAGCGGGCGGTAGGTTCCTTCCCACCTTCGGGTAGGGTTCGCCCACCTCTCCCAACCCCCTTGCAGAACCACCCCGTTTTGAGTGTGGGGTTGCGTTGCGTTGCGGCTCTTCGACGGCGATGACGATGATGACGCTAAGGTTTTCCATCACTCCCACCCCCCCCGGTGGTCCCCCGTTTGCCGCGTTTGGAGTTGGCTCTCTTTCCTTCCTTCGCAGCCATTTCGTGCCACCCCTCACCCCCTGATCACGGCACGAATGAATATAAAATAACGCGCATGAATCCGACGAAGGAAGACCGAGGCGGTCGGCAGCGAGTATATATTTCGTTTTTTCTCTTGTATTTTTTTTTTTGCAAAACTATGTTAGTAGTACCGGTTTGGTTGGTGTGTCTGTCACTCGCCACCCGCCAGCTTCTTCCGCTCTTGCCCGCAGCTCGCTTGCCAACCAATAGAGCCATTGCAGCCAACACTAGCACACACACACACACACACACTCCGGGGTTCCACACACCGCTAAGAGCTGGTCGGATGTATGCGTTTTTTTCCTTTTTCTTCTCCAGAGTACATTCAATTATTGCCAACCGGTGACGACGGTGGGTGGTGGGGTTTTATACACTTTTTTTAATCGATGTGCAGTTAAGCTTATCTTTAAACGGCCATTAAGTGGGGGATAAAACATGTTGAAATTCCTCGAACATAAGCGTGCATTTTTTGTTAACAATCTTTTAGGAGGAAATCGGTCGACTAAGGGAAAGGAGTCAATAAAACAGAGTCCTGTTAATTGTCACAGCATCTGTAATCACCTTGTTTTGGAAGGTGATAACAAGTGGGAACACGGAAAAACAGCTTACAAAAAGCAGTGAGCAGTAAACACAGTCAACATTCACTTGGATTTATTTTAAATAGAAATGCTGTGTTTCAAAGGAATGCTTTTCACCTTGTTTAAAACTTTGTAAACTAGTTTATAAATTTTTATATGAAACACACATTCCATCAAAGGTAGAAATTGTTTTTACGTATGTTGTAATCAATACAATTGTGGCCAACATGGAATGTTGTCTTTGGTTACAAATTTTCGAACACATTCATCAAAACCTAACTGTATTCAGTGAATGAATAGATTGTAATCTGTTGTAAGACAGCCAAGAGCTTTTTTACAAATCAAAGCAACGCACGATTTATGAACACATAATTTGTCATCGCACAGCATCGTAAGCATGAGCATTTAACTAAGGCAAAATAAAAGCGTCCCTCAAGCCAAAACGAAAACACGTCAAAACGGTACTTTTCCATTCATAAACGACGCCATTCGCCATTCCAATTTGACCGCGTATTATTTGCCCACGCACATAATAATGTTGTCCTGCGGGCGCAAACTCCTAATCTGTTTGAATCCGCCAATTTATGCCATCGTTAATCATGTCGTGGGGCAACTGCGGAGAAGACAACGACAAACAAAAATCTGACAAAATAAAAACCACAAAACAAATCTACATACTCCCAGTCGCCGCGATCATGAAGTGGTGAGCAGTCAAAAATGTGATTTTCGCTTACGCGATTTGCCGAAAACGGCGATGGCCAAAAGGTCCAACTTTCGCTTTCGCCGAGGGATCAGTTTCCAGGCTCGACCGTTTGTTTGGACAACTCCGCTGACTCCCCCCTCCCCCCGGTCCCGGTGGATGCTTTCACATTTGCGCCTCCGGGTTCCAACGCTCTCGTCGTTCTCTTCGAGATGTCTCTTCCCCGAAGAGATGTCAACCGTAGATGGAGCGAGGCGAATGAAACGGCTTCGATTGGAGCGAAGAAAAAAGCTACTTACAGACAAAATCTGACGTGTCAAAATAAAATACAATTTTACTCGCTTCGGCCGGGAGGGGGGGAGTGGGAACACACGGCTAAAATTAAAAAAACGTCAATCAGGCTTAACGAACGAATCGGTTCGATCCCACATTCCACCGCGTGCGGTCAAATCGGCCGGGCCAGCCTTATGTGTTTCGCACCTTCTCGGTGGGATCGGAGGCTGGTTCCGAGGGTGCCATGCTGGTTTGTTTGAACCTCCAGCAGCGCAGGAGACAATCTCCGTGCCCATTTGAACGAGAATTAAATCAACCAAACAAAGTAAAAACAATTAGCTAGTGTGTCCTAGCGCAACAACAACGGGTACTGGTTACATTATGTGCCGAGCGACGCAGGTGGTCCGGCATGCAGAGCCCATCTGGCTGCAAAGCTACGATTTATTTGCCATCTGTCAATAGAACACCATTCAACGTGGAGGTCAAATTGCGAAAGCGATTGTGGCCGATTACTCTGTCTTGTTTGTTGGTGCTCAATCAATGTAACTGATTTATGGTTGATCAGTTTATTGAAAAGCATGCAAAAATATATTTCCTACAAAATCTTCGAATAAGCGTTTAAAATACACGATTGAAAATGTTGTTTATGAAAAAAAAACTTAATATTGTGTATAAAATAGTTCTTTTTCAAACGAACATTAAGTATATAATGAATCTACCTTTCTCGTTTAAAATTATTTCCATGCGGTTTTTTGAGGTTAGTGTCTTTGAGTGGAAAAGTTTTTTAAAAAAGATTAGAATACTTTTACAATTTATAATTCATCCACAGTGTTTTTTAACGTTAAGAACAAAATATTTCTTAACACATACTATTATGCCGTTGTTATCAAAGGTACGATCAGTTCTCGGACAAATATTTTTTAGTTTTGCAATCTCCCCATCTGATAGTCCTCTTCTTGGTACTTGAATTGAAATGACCCTCAACAGTATGCATTCGGTTGAAAAATCATGCTAGGAAAGAGAAAACGACCCTGTATCAAATCTAACACGATACGCAGTGATGAACGAGGAACACAAAGCATAGAAAATAGGTATTAATCGGAAAGATTATTACGAGCCACCAGGCGTCTCCATCGCAAAGGCAGAATCAACAAAGAACGTCCCTCGGCTCGCTTATCTACCAATACACCTCTCGACGAACGACGGTTACCTTCTGGCCACGACGACAGTCGTCGCTTTGTGCCACTACCGTCGATGGTATCTCTGCCACCTCGAGCTCCCCCCCTTTCCGCCCATTCTTCATGACCCTTTTTATTTCGTACATTGAAAAGGTGCAGACAAATTCAAGGTCCGCAAGCGCCAGCCAAGCAAACGTGCAGCCCGGACCGTGTAGGATCGAAAATGCAGCGTGCATGCATGCAAACGGGTACGGCTGGGGCGGTATTCAGGGGTCAGCTAGATGGAGAAACTTTCCGAGCAAAAAACAACAACGCCGAAGAAAAGAAAAGACGGGTTTGAACCTCGGCACCCGAGTGCAGCACCCAGTGACTCCTCCCCACCGCCGCTACCGACGTTCGCACAAATCAAGGCCAGTGGAGTTTAATTAAGCTGCATCTAGTATCTAAAATCCCCGCACCGCTAGCCCGCCGCCCGTCGTCGATATGCGATAGAAAATGCATTTTGCACCGTTGCAGCGCAAACGCCGGTGTCGGTGGTCCGAGGTCCACCGGTTTATCCGTCATCGGACGCATCGGTTTGTGGACTCTTCGCTGAAGAGTAGGTGGGTGGTGGAGATGAAAAGCAGCCAAACCAAACATGCCGAGAAACGTTGGACAGTCTTTCGGACGCGAAAAAAAAAATGCTTTGGGAAGCTGGAGGTCTTGGAGTTTGTCATTCTTCAACACCTCGCTATTGGAATATATGTGTGTGTGATCGTGTGCAAATAAACAAACAAACAATATCGAAACCCCAGTGCGCGTACTGCGAGAGACTCGACGGGGATAAACAAGACACGAACCCGCTTGGAGGCAGAATTCCAAATGGCGAACGGCGCCGAATGCCGGTGCTAATCGTATTCAAAGCGTACCGTACCGTAAGCCAGAACCTTCGTCCATCACCAAACACGGTAGCTGCACGGTTCGATCGGCCACGGTAGGATTCGCCGGTTTACAAGAAGCTGGTACCGTCCTCCTCCTTCTCCTCCTCCGAAAGGGGAGCCCACTCTGCAGAGCCGGATCCAAACGCCTCGATCTGTTAGATCGCCGTCCCGTGAGTCGGTCTGCGTGCAGGGACAGATCTTGTCTTCTTGGGGGTTGCTTTTTTCTCCTCCTTCTTCTTCTTCTTCTTCTACTTCATTCTCTTCTTCCAAGCGATCTAACGTGCAGCAACTCTTGCGCAACGCAACCTTGGTCACACATGAACAGTTGACTTAGTAGCTGTCGGCTGATGGATCGACTAGCTGGCGCTGCTTAGCAAATGGGAAGGGGGGACGCGCACACAAACATACCTACACACCACAGCCTCTACGAGGGATGCTGGCCGAGGGTGCCCATGTTGGCAGGCTTTGGCTTTGAATTTGCGCGCTCAATAATCACACCTTCGATTGTGCTTCCACTTAACGTTTTTTCTTTTCATCATTGACCACTTTATCGAACCGAATTGTCGTGGTGACAGTGGAGGGGAGGGGGAGACGAAAGGGGAGCGGGAAAGAAAAGCCAATCTTCAGCCAATCGTTGGGGCAGCAAAACACGAAACAAAACGAGCGATCGAGCGAGCAAAAAGAGCAACAAGAAACCACCCGTGCGGTGTGTTTCCGGTTGAGTGTGGTTCGATCATTACGGGTGGTGGTGCGATAGAGTTATTGATTTTTGATTCGTTATGACATGCTTATGCTGCGGCGTTGGCCACTATGGAAGAGGCTACCGCATAAAGCGAAGAGGTGATTAATGACCGTCAGTACGCGGTTGGTAGACAACCGGTGCGAAGGCTGCAATCGGTGGCCACGGTGGTATGTTTTCCCTTGCAATTACTCGTACAATGTAAGATGCAATTAGCTTTCGAATGCTAATCGACCTGAAGTGCCCATTGGACAAATCGTAACATAATTTATTTGTCGCCACGGCGTGAGGTTTGGCACCTGCTTCACGAATTGGTGGCATTGAAATATTCTATTAATCTGTATTCGAAATGGACAATTGGAATTAAAAACAGAAAAGACAAAGTAATGAACAACGATTGAAGAAAAGACAAAGTGGTGTTTTTTTAAATTTTAATTGTATAAGCATAACTACAAGTAATTAATTTGCCAACAAAAGTTTGAAAAAGAAAGTGTAACAGAAGAAGAAAACAAGTTAAATCTACAAATCATCGAAGAAAGGTAAAAGGCTTACATAATACAAACAAGCCACGCCAGTGTGCAGCAATCGAAAGCTGTTCATAATTGGATCATTTTAAAGTGCAAAGTAAAACCACATCGGAATTGGAACTGGAATAATTTCCCCACCCAACCACCCACCTGATTCCTCACCCCGCGACCCACACGTGCCACCATGCGTTTGAAACGATGGCGTCAAATAAAGGGATTTATAAATACATCACTTTCACCCTCGAAGTCGCACCCTTCAAGTCCGTCATCTTGCACTCGAAGCCCTTCTCGGCGGTCGTCGGCCAGGGGACGAAGCGGGCGCACTCCACTTCCGACTCCTTCCTATCGCTGGGGGGTAGAAATGAAAAGTGCATCCATCTAGTGCCTGCGTTCGCCCGATCCCGCTGCACGCATCGCCACCGACCGTTAAGATTGTAATGAAGCCATTCGTGCGCGTGCTTGCCGTATTTTTAATTGGCTTTTGTAACATGTGTTATATCATCGGCGTGGCCAGCCATCAGCGCGCTTCCGAGCGTTCGCCATTGGCGCGTATGTAGCGACCATATGTTTGCGATGTGTTATGATTTGTTTTTTATAGCAATTTCGTAGTGGGATTGCTTGAAGAAGTGTTAAGGCTCTGATTAGGAGCCAACGGGAGCTGAGAAAGTTTAAGTTTATTCCTCATTTGCACCATCCAATTCGTACTCCTTAGCTTTAGTATCTGTTTCATAACTATATTTATGACGTTTTTGGTTCGAAAAAAAAACATGCATTAGATATTATGGGTGGGGTTGCTTTAAACCTATTTTTTCAACTCTTTGAGATGGCAAAAACAGCCATTTGCATCCTTGGTACGTTCCATCGTAGAGCTCCGTTGAGGTTTTTTTGTGAGTTCTTCTTCTGCTGTCCTTAACCATGTCGCTTTGCCACGTCAATTGATATCACATCAAGCTGTCAGATTTTGACACATTTCATTTCACCCCGAAAATCCGACAGCGCCCGCGAGCGGGAGATTCACGAACGATTTGCATTCCAACCTATGCTCTCCGGTTTCGATTACCGTCAGTCCAAGGATATCGGCGAACGCCAGATGAAATACTGCGTTGTAGTTTGGAAAGGGATTTGAGTGGTTATAAATTGTGCATTTCGCTTCGCGTGTTTGTTGGCGAGTCGCTGCAAATTCAGATGCGTTGAGTTGGGTTGCAATAAATGTCGTACTGTGCTCAGACACCGGTTGGGTGCTTCTCAGAAATCATTTTTAAAAGACGCACATATCAGTACTTCAATGTTGCACCATGGGCCGTGACCTTTGCGAGTCGAGAGACCGTTCATTTCTGAACACACAAGATTGATTACTATTTTCAGCTGTACAGCTTGTACAGCTTTGATATAAACTTACTTAAGCCTGAAAAGTAAATTGATCCTTATGTTTTTTTTTAGTTTGCAACAAACACATGTGACTATTGTAAGTTATCGTTTAAACAATCACAAATCAAGATTATTGTTTTGATTTACCGTTAATATATTTCGGAAAAATAAACAGTAAAAAATGCAGTCTCACATAAGTGAGACGATGATGATGTTCCAATTCAATAAATTGCACATAAGATATTTTCGACTTGTAGTCATTAAACATAACTTTAAAGAAGAAAAGTAGCAGTAATACGTACAAAGGCGTCGTTTATTGAAGTTTGAAGTTCTACACTGATTAAAATAAAAATTAGTTTAAATTATTTTTTATGCTCTACAGCATCATAGATTATGTTGTGTTTGTTTTTGTTGATATTGCAGAAATAATCAGTCAATAAGTAACTAATTTCCGCGGTTGTTATCAATCACGTCGAGACGAATATTTAAGCAATATGAAGAATCCTTATTAAATTTAAGACTGTTCGATTATGGAATTCTTCAATATAAATTTGTTAAACTGGTTAAACTGGTTTCATTTTGCCTTTTTTTAAATTTTCCAAACTGTAAGTATGTTTGAAAAATGAAATGAGCCATCCATTTCAAGCTAGCGAACCATTCACTATTGTCAAACGGGAACAACTATCGAACACAAGCACCGAGAAATCCCGCTGGACACTTCAACATGATGGTCGGTTCGATGCTGATGTCTTTGCTGATGATTATTTTTCTCCCCCAACCTGCCTTGCGTCAAACGCACGCACGCACACGACCGAGCAGGCGATGCACACTGTACGATCGATTCGACGAACGTGTCGCGTGCGGGACGCGCGGGGGGAGAGCACGCGGCAGTCGCGCTTCGGGAAAACGCGAAAAAGAACGAAGATGCATACCGTTCACTTCGTAAGTGGGTCAGCGTTAAGTTGGGTCAATGCACTTACGTGCGAACGGTCGCTGCTCGATGTTGTTCTTTCCTCTCGTTCGCACCCTTTATACACGGTCCCGTTCTAGACGGACTTCTCTCTCATTTGCGCCGTATCTCCCGCTCGCAACATCAACATGGCGTCGCGAGAAAACAAGCGGGAATCAACCCCTATTTCTCTCCCTTTATTTCTTGTTTACCCGGTTGGGGTTTTTTTTTCTCATGAGAACGGGAAGAGAGATCATTCTATTCACGGAGGATCGTATCTTTTGTTTACGCGCTTATGCTTGCTATTCTCTGAAGCATACATTTTTCCCATTCTCTTGATTGTTTTCTTTCATTGCTCAATGGAGTTGATTCTCATTCCAAGACGAATCTCCCGCCGAAATTCTCTACAGTTTTGTTATTTTTGTGTGTATTTTTTTCTATATGAATATGGTTGATTTACCGTTAGAATAGGGATTTTTAAATACTTCTCACAAACATTATAAAGCCACTAACATGTTAAAGGGGTTCAACTGCATTTCTTTAAACTAAATTTTTATTAGCCTTTGTCGGAGATCATCTTTTATTTTCAGTTACAAAAACTAATCACATGAGTTAGGAATAAAATTTACTCGCGTCAAATTCGTGCCAATTGAGCGTTGGCACAATATTACAAAGTCGTTACATAATGCATTCATAATTATCCGTAAAACCATGTAAAAAACGAAAATTTACAGCTTATCCTAATGATCTCCCGCCTGCCGGACGGCCCGGCCATCAGGTTTGCGTGCGCTGCACGCGATTCACGACCGAGCAATCAAACGATGATCACGCCAATCGTGAGCCGCCGTTAATACCGCAGACTCTGCGTACATCCGGAGTCGCGCGTTCGACGAATCGATCGCTTGAAGTCGCCTTTCGATAGACAAACGGTGGACTTCTGCGGGGACCCGTGTGGGAAATAGAGGTGTGCTGAAAGAACGAGAACCGTACGGTTCATTCAATTCACCTAAAAGAATGAACGACCTACGTTCATGTAATCAGAGTACAACGATTCTTCAGTACAACAATTCAATGTAGGTCGGGAACGACCTATCTGTGAACATTGAACGACCTACCCGTCGAAATCAAAGAACGTCCTGGTACTCTAGGTCGTTCATTTCGGTATTGTGAATTTCAACTGTGAGAATGAAAGACCTAGATACCTAGGACGTTGCGAAACAAAAAAAATGTCTCGGAGAACGTTAGGTCGGGATAATGAGAGACCAGGTAAGCCTTTTCAGTATTCTACAGCAGTGGTCTTCAACCTTAAATCCGTCGCACAAGTAGAAGTGGCCCGCGGAAGAAATTGTTTGGTGATTGAACCATTCTTTATTAATTTAAGCAAAATGCCAAGCGAGTGTTTGACGGATTTTTTCAATCATATACATATTTATTGTACATTGCAAATGATGAGCAAATAAAGAGCTATAGCTCTATCATTATAATGATCGACGGCTTTAAAAAGGTTGGGGAGCACTGGGCATTCGAAAAGTATCAGTGCATAACATCAATACAGTCTGTTCCCGAGTTACGCGGTTTTTATGTTCCACAGAAATCCGCGTATCTCGAATTTCCGCGTATCTCGAATATTGCTTGACACATAGTTTATACTAGGAGTTAAGAGATCGAGCTCTTGTGTACATGTATCATAGAATATTCAAAATTTGTCTTTATCCATTAATCTGAATGCAATGCAAGCGTATTCAAACTACATAAATTGCAACAAACGAAATAAAAAGCGTAAGTTATGCAAATGTGTAATTTACACATTTATTCGTGTGGTTGTACATCCCAGGAATTTAAATCGATGTAATAAACCCAATCTACTGTCAAATTTTGAAAACCGCGTATCTCCGAATCCGCGTAAGTCGAGAACCGCGTAACTCGAGAACAGACTGTACGTGCGTTGTCCATTTATCCATCTAAACTCAAAACCAATCATACACTCAAACGATTAATTTGTTTAATTTAAGACTATTTTCAAAGCCGGGGCAGATTTATTCAGAAAAGCGGTCAAGGTTATTACCAAAAAAGTTAAAAGAAATGCTTTTTATTCAACAAAATGCTTAAACGATTAAAGAAATTCTTTTTATTATCTTCCAGTTAAAACAATAGTGTGGAATTAACTGTAAAACAGATTGTTTTTTTTCTATAATTCACAACATTACTGCTATGCTCAATACTTACAAGAGTTATGAAATTATTCGAAAATAAAATAAATAAAAAATACATCAGGATTTTTCTTTTATATTTATCAGAACTTTGAAAGCAATATTTTTATTCTACTAGTTGATTAAAGTTTCGAAAAGTCTTATGTTTATTTTTGACAACAAAATGAATGAAAGAACCGCGATTCACATTCGATTCATCTCAATGAAAGAACTGGATCGTTCACGTTCAGGCAAAAGAATCGAATTGCCCAAGTCTAGTGGGAAACGGTGGCCGATAGTTCGACACTACAGCAGCAAAAAAGTGGTACCATGTTGCGTAAATTACGCAACGAGCTGATGATCGCTGCGTCTAGGTAAGGCAGTTCGACTCATCAAGCACACTAGCATACAAGGCGTCAATGAGACGAGATTGAGCGCTTCGGCCCCGACCGACGGTGGGGGGGCGATGCACGAGATTTGTCTTCACACGAATCGAAGAACACGAGCGATCTTCAATTGTACATCGTGCCAATACTGTCAATCGAAGATGTGCCAATAGATTGTATTTTCTGAGATAGAACCATTTCTTCTGTCGTTGACTGCAAGCCACAATCTCTCAGCCAACTTTCTCGTACAAGAAATTAAAACAACGATTGGATTGTTCGAAGTGCTTTCTTCTAACATTTTCTGGTTTTTGTCTTGTCACGTAATCTAAAGTGATTAATTTAAACTACTGTTTCTTACTGCATTGAGCAGCAGGATTGAGCGACTGAGGGAGAAAATAAAGTAATTTGTCTATCTTCTCATGTCACAGTGCGTTTGTGCCGTTGGGTATTAAAAGCAATAAAAACCGACTCCTACTAACCATCTTCGAGAAGAGCAAATCGACAGTTACCATCGAGGCATGTCTGCAAACGACCATCTTGCGCTAGAAGCGCTGGACGGCGCATGGGAGACAGGGTGCCGGATGGGAGACTAAATTGATACTAATTATCTTTTTCTAGCTGCGTGCTGGCAGCTTACCATTTTATTTCTCTAATGTGTGTGTGTGTGTGTTTTTTTTTTTAACCACTATTTCTTTTCGCATCGTTGCGTAATGCACATTTGCGCCGTGTGGCAGCGGTGCAGGTTTTCTAAAGTTGTCTAAGCCGCGGTCAGAAGCGCGGTGGCCAACGAGCAACGAAGGGCTGCTAAATTACACCCGTCCGCAGCCCAGGGGCAGCGACTTAGAACTTAGTAGATAGCTGATGGGTATGTTTTGCATCGTTTTTTCTTCCATTCCTTCCTCGCTGGGCTTCGCGCTTTCGAGAGCCTCCTAATCAGCGAGGTAGAAGCGAACGTCTCGCTGGGCCAGGGGCACGATGGAAGGATGGGGGGGCTAAAACATGACACGCCACCGTACGCAGCACACCTTGAACTACAAAAGTGTCAATGTACCGCGCCGGTGGAAGCTCGGTGCAGCCCGCGCCGCCCAGCCAAGCCAGCCCGATTCCGGTGCACTGCGGTTGCATTGCGATGCAATGCGCTTTTGGCAAGTCCTTGAGCGCGGCGGGTTGTCACGGGGCTGTCAGGCGGACGGACCATCGCTAGAAAACTTGTTCGTGCGCTCGTTAGCTCGGCGGCAGGGGGGAACAGCTTCTGTTATATGCGCCTGATACGATCGAAAGTGCATATAAGCGGTGAAAATGGTCTGTATTTCGAACGCTCATTAAGGAGCCGGTCGGCAGAATCATCCAAGGCTGCGATGGGCTATTTTGTGGGTCATATTTTCTCTAATCCGTCCTTGCCTGGCTTTTCCAATTCACGAACCTTTATAAGATCATCGGCCAAGTCAAAGTTGTTCTTGGAGAAAAATAAAAAAGATTATTTATTGCAACGTTATGGAGAATTAATCGTTTTGATTCTTAAAAACAGAAAACCGATAAAGTGTGAATCAAAGAACATGATACTTAAAAAACTCTATCAAATTTCATCTCTATCAAATATAATAAAATTGCATGGACCAACGATTTCTTTTGATTTTGTTCCTCCAGATAAATTGTATGAGGGCTACTCTCAACGGAGTTTTTCACTAAAGTTTTGAGTCCAACGCTGAACCAACTACTTGTAAGATATTTTAAACATTTGTATGTTGTACAATTAATTCCCTTTCTTGCGTGTATATTATCGTAAGACCTACACATAGTCAAACACGACACTAAGTTGTGGGATATAAAGGTGTTGCTTAATGCATTTGGAAAATTTATACGTCTGTACTGATTAGCTGTTTGGTTTTTCGCGTGAAAACCTTAAACATTGCGTTCATTATTTTGTTTCATTTGAACAACTGATCTATCAGTAATAACATCTAGATGTCTCTGGGAGTCTCTTTTACAAGTTTTTTTTCCTTTAGTTTGAATTTTTCTCTCTACATTTTAAATCATATTTAAACATTGTCGATCCAAGACATACATCATGTTCCAGCTTTGATCGTACTTGTCATGGCCAAGGGTCAAATGAAGTAGACCTTCTCAAAGTGCAACTGCCCGGTTTGTTTTTGCTTCTTACTTAAAAATTCCCATCAGGTGCAGTCGAGCGAAAAATTCACTACTATTCGAAACATTGTTCTCAAAAAGCATCGGCTTGGATGCACTCCACCCCTGGGCATGTTTTGTTGCTTACTCTGCGGTTCTGCTCCAATGACCGCTAAGAACCGACTACTGACCCATCGTGCGAAAAAGGGCCTCTTCCGGTAGAAGGTTCTTCTGAGTTCGATTTCACCGATCGTGCGATGACCATGAAATGTATCTTATCCTTGACTATGCACGTACTCGCCCTTGACTGTATAGCGGATGTTCTCACCGGGAAACTATCTAACCGGATACGAGCTGCATTGTAGACGGTTTCATAAGTCTGGTTCTAAGAGATATTTCACGTTCAATACAAATTAATCCATCGAGGAATTTGGAAGAGCATCAAATAGCGTTTATATCACCATAGTTTTCTAATAATAAGTCCAGTTTTCCCCAATATCACTTCAGCACGTCATTTTTAGAAAGTCTTATTAAGCACCATAATAAATTATTAAGATAAAACAAGCTATAGCTTGTTACCTTATCAATTATATATAGGTATACCTTATCAATTATCAGACAGAAACTGATTCAATTGACCTACTTCTTTGAATAGGGTGTACACTATTCTGGATGTAGATTGTCTAACGAATTGAGGTTTGTCACGCAAAAGGAACAAACTGCTTGGTTTGCACCAACCCATTTTACGCATTATTTATTATTCCGTTGATTCCACATTTTTTCAGTTTTTTCAATATACATTTAATTCTGTCAAACGTTATCTGCCGTAAAAAATCTGTGTCGGGAAAAAAATATACATCATAAATAATACTCAAAGTTAGGAACAAAACCTCAAACAAATGAACCTTAGAAATCAAGCACTTAATGCTCCTATTCCGGGGCAGGTTATTTTCACAGAAAATTATTTTAGCGCTTTGCTTGTCCATCATAACGAATTACCCCTCGCAGAAAACGGGTGAAATGTGATATTTTAAGCACAAGACCGATGCTTTAACCGCTTCCCAAGGTGAGGGTGCTCCGGGTTGCACGGAGGCTGCCAAAACAACCGAAAACGAAAGTGAAAGTTAAAACAAACCCCAAATGTGTCCATTCGACTGCCGGGGAAGACGAGAAGGAACTGGGTGAAATCGAAAGAGAGAGCAAATAAAGAAACAACCGTAACGCGACATGCCAGACGATTGGAGGTACATATTTTCACCGGTGGCAGAACTTATTTGGTGACTTTTGGTTCCGAGATTAGCTGAAGGGAATGTATAGGGGGGAGGTACGATGCTAGTTCGGGTGTTGCTTTTATCTAAATTAAATCATTGTAGCTTAACGGTCCGCGGTATAAAGGCGAAGAAAAGCCATGGCAATCAGTCCAACCGTTCAGCATGCTGAGAAAGTTAATCCGTTTTGAGTGAGTGTGATTTCTGATCCCCGCAGAGATGAATTCGTCTGATGTGAAACGATTAATTACGGATGATTTACTGGAATCATGAGGGAGGGTGAGTTGGTTTGAAGCAAGGTCTCGCGTTCCCACTTGAGACATTTATTTTTCCGCTTTGTCAAACGAAATCCTTCCACCACATGCGATCAATCATCTGAGCTGCAACCTCGCCTTGAAATGCATTCGGATAACGTAAGCCGTGAATCATAATTTATGGATGGCGTACCTGTTTTATTTATTTCTTTCGTAAAATGCACATTGATAATAACGATAAGTCAAGGAGTGTAATCAATCGATGAAATCAAATACTTCATAAACAAACAATTGTTATAACATTCAGATCAAGACTTAATTAATTTTGAGAAAGTACTTCGAAAAAGTACATATAAAACTGAATCCCAGTTCCACGAACCTTCCAGATGTTGTCGGTCCGTCGTCCGACCGTAGAATGGCCGCGTGCGTCGATCCGGTGCGATGGAATTCCCCGTAAACCCCTTCCACAACAGTGAGCGACTCGGCACTCAACTTCCCCTCCGTCTTTGAACAACGCATGAGTGTGCGTTACAGTGTGGTGAGCGTCGTCACTCACGCCCGGCTGCACACACAGCTGACCGGAAGGGGTCAACGACCGCGAGATAAAGACAACAATACAATTATTATCAAACAAATGGTTGCCCCTCTCGCTCGAGCGTGTCGCTCGCGGACAGCGACGACGGTATCGCGACGCGAGCTGATCGACGCGTTTTTATTTTCCATTTCTTCATCTTCAGTTGTCACTTCGCGCTTAGAGCAAAGTGGGGTAGTACAGGGGAGGGAGTTGGATGTTTAAAAATTGCTTACTAAAGTAACTGACCAAATATGTGGGCATAAATTATCAATCAGTTTTATTGGAAAAGTCTATTTTTACATTTTATTTTGTTTGTTTTTCATGTTCAACCAGTTCAATAAGTCATGAAAATCATTACACTAAAAAAAAGGATGCTTACTGTTTAATGCAAATTTAAAAATACATAGTTTTGCGCTACATGATCCCTAACCATTTTTTAAATAATATTTTTTGAGTAGAAAACCTACTTTCTGCATTTGCAATAAAGTTTGTTTACATCTGAAACGATCATACAAATAAGTGCACCTGATCAGAACGTAGATTTTATATATTTTCCAACTCTACTTTAACAAAGCTCATAAGCTAGTGACAATATGGCGTCACAAAATCTGTTGGCCTGAAGAAGTTCCTTCGAATTAATCTTATTCCATCTTTCCCCCTTTTTTTGCTTTTGGAGTGGCGATCAAATAAAGGAACTAAAGTGTTGCTCATACTGTGAGCTCTTTGCTGCAAATTAAGAACCGAGCCCCACATTGCTCTATCGGCTTAAGCTGCGCGTTAACACTAGCCGGTGCAGGCATTTGCGTGTATTTGTACGTGCGCGCGTCGCGCTAATGCTAATGCGCAGTGTATGCGTCTGGCGTCCTTTGGCTTCCGTCGCGGTTCGTCTGCGTAACAACACCACCCGAGATGACGGAGTATCGACCACCGGGTACACAGCTTCTGGACGCTGCCGGTTGGTGGTTTTGTTGGATTCCGCCAAAAACGTTCCCAACTCGTAGGCTCGTGCGTTTACAGACACCACGCGTGCGGGCACACGCACACACCGTGTCCGGAACGTCTGGAGTTGCTTGCCCAAAATCTTCCGTGATAGGAGGGTGCCGGCGAAGCTACGAAACCCAGCGATGCTAACGCTTTCTGTTCGGTTGTTCAAAGTCACTCGACTTTTGACTGAGAGAAAAAGAAACGGATGGAAACTTCCCGTGTGCGACCCATTAGCAGGTGGCACATACACAACCGAGTGCACCCCCCCCGCAAGAAACTTTGCCCGCGACGACACTCGACCGTGTCTGTTCGAGGTTCAACCTCGGTTGGTGACATGTTCACTCCTCCACCGATATTTTGGCAAATAGAATGAAAGTCATCCGTTCGATTTTATGACGCCTGCTTTTGGCCAAACAGCTAACGAAATAGCACCGAATCAAGTCGAGAGGGTGACTTCGAGGCACCAGGCAAAGTTGAATGCGCGTTTACTCTTATCAGGCTTACGGCGTCACACGCAGGCAACCGGTCCGATATGGAACGTCGACTCTTACTTACTTGCGTCCTGTTCTTTGACGAGCCCTATTTATCAGCAACAAATTTGTATACGTTCCAATCACCAACTAATGGTGGCCATTTATACCAACACGCTACACTTGAACTCACGATACTTACAAAACGATGGAAAATAAAATGTTTACTTTAGTTACTTTTTTGTAATTATCATGAAGATGGATACATATTCTAACAATTTTTTTTCTTTCTTACAGGTATGTCAAAGAGGAATTAAAACGAACCGATAAGGCTTCAGAGGGATGCATTCGAATCGTTTCGTGCCCAAAGTCTGCATAGCTGGTATGTGAAATAGAACATTGTGACTCAACAACTGTAACCATTTGCATCAAATTTACCATGAACAATGATTCTTGGAAGTGGGTTAGAGCTAAAACGATTTGGCCAATGTTTAAGAGAATGTTTCAACATCTTTAATTTTACTACAAGCATCGATTATTATCCGTCGTTGGCAAAATGCGTAAGGCCTTGTCTTTAATTAAGCATTTTTGGGTACTCAAAGAACGGCTAGTATTTCACAATGGGCAAGATATGCCTTTCAAAAAGCCACTTGATTTATCATGCTTTGAAGTCAATTATCATTTTAAAGAGAGCGTAATGAGGGGAATTCTGGGAGAAAAATTGCAGTTTTATAATCTTGCAAAGTACTGGCTTCCTGAAGACTCTAATGATTCAATTTCTCAGTGACTAAAACGATAGATAAATTTTAGCTGATTTTTTAAATCAGTGTTTATCATATGGACTCTAATAATTTCAATTTCTCGAAGGCTAACATTCATCTTATTTTAGTCACTGAGAAATTTAAATTACTAGAGCCTTCGAGAAGTTACTAAAAATTACAACTTTGGTATAAAAACGTAACAGTGATGAGGTGAAATTTTTTCACTTATTTAATTCTTGTCGTCGAGCAGGATTTTTAGATATTGTCTATGTGAACCTTAGGGTGAGTTGCCTGTAAACCAGCATTTCAGTAGATTCGTTTCCAAACGAATCGAAATTGATCTATTCATCTGAATTACCCAAGACGACACCATAAGTTCATATATTAGACAAAATCCCGGGATATAGTTTGCTGACCTGCGTAGGACTACATTTGCTGACCCAAAATCTATCAGAAAGGTACCTCAACCAGGTACTTCATTAAACTTAAGCCTTATGGTTACGTTCCGCGATCCATACAGGGAATGTTTATGAGCCAAACTTTTCTAGCCCTATGACCTCGGCGGTACAATTTACAAACTGAAATTAAAACTACCAGAAAAAAAAACATCCCCTCCGAGTATTACCATATGCTACGATACGCTTACGCCACGTGAACTCATATTTCACCATAAATCAAAGCACGGAAAGCTCGGTTTCAGGGTGCGAAATGTTTCACTTCCAAACAAACCCACCCGAACGGGGAGGAGGGGGGACGCGCAAGGACATTGACCTGCCGGTGTGCGCCGCGAGTCAAAGAAGAAGTCGGCCGTCAACGCCGAGATGCGAATGGCAAAGGATCGACCGAGTTGGCGATTGGTTGGGATCGTTGATTTCAGATAAAAAAAAAGGACACTACCGAATGAACATTTATCATACCAAATCATGCGTCGAGTTTGATGATACTTGAAGGAATATTCTTTACATAATGGCTTCGGGGTGCTATAAAATTCCTGCCAATAAATTAACCTTCCCTTTTGCGGCACCAATCGAAAAACGGCCTGGTCTGTCAAAACGATTAGGAAAAGTATGCACAATCCGGAACAGTCAGCTGTGTGGTGAACGGTTCTCGGCGGGTTTTCTTTATCGGTTTCTGGGGTGGTTTGAAGTTGGATTTATTTTTATTCTTTTTGTCCATTCACCCCTCGGCCACAAGATCCCCCGCGCGGACGATGCGAACGCGGTGTCAAAGGACGCACACGGTACGGAACGCAATGTTATTGCCATCGGCGTTCGTTGCACTCGCGTGCGCGCGCGCGCGCCGGCTCCCCCTCTCGGGAGCCCATGAGTTCCCGTGGGAGGTCGGCACTCACCGGCTAGTCAGGGGGTGGTTGGGACAAATGCCATCGAGCGTACGTCGTCCATTCCGTGCGCTAGTGTGGAGCGGTTCTGTCGAGTTTTTCCCCGTTGTTAGCGAAACGAAGCGCGGGCTAGGCGGTTTTTCGGCGCCCGTTTCCGGCTGAGGAAATCCTGGAAAGGGAAAATCAAAGCTCGTGTGCGATCGTGTGTGCGCCTCATACGGTTCCGTTTGACGCCATTATCCTGGGATCGTACGCTGTAACGCTCCCAGTGCGTTCTATTGCGTGCGTCCGTGTGATTGTGTGTGTGTGTGTGTGTGTGCGTGGGGTTAAAGCAGAAGTGAAAGCACCCAAAACTTCCCCGGGAAGCTAAAAGTGTTCGATGAAGCCGGTTTGAAGGGCCGCCGTTTTTCCGTGACACGATCGTGCTGGTGTGATCGAGGAGTTTCATCACCACACTCCAACGACGACGCTCGTGCACGCTCTTGGGGGCGTGATAATTTTCGGCTGGCAAGCGAATGCCGCCGGTTGCTGTTGCTACCGGCTGCTGACGACGCACCGGGTGCATTTTCCGCGTCCGAATTCACGGGGAAGGGAAAAGCAAGAAAAGCACCCCCAACAAAACCCGGCGCTGAACTTCGCGGAGTGCTCGCGCTGCCTGGTGTGTGTGTACCGTTCGAATGGTGCCGCTCGAGAATGAAACGTGTCGTTCTGAGTTTGTATTGAAAGTTTTCACACTATCTGTTCCCTCCTCCCTCACATCTTTATTATTTTACTTTCTCCCTTCGTCACGACCGTGCCACCTTCTTGGGGGGTTTTCCGTGAAGCAATTCACGTAAACCACCCATCCTCCCCGCGGTTGATGATATTACAATTATCGAATAGCAATTTTACATTGTAATAACGAAGTGGTTGTGGTCGGTGGATCGTGGTGATGATCTTACAATTTGATTTTGAAAAATTTCTTCATCCCAAAAATATTGTGTTTGTGCACGTGTGTGTGTTCGTGTATATTTGTGTAAAAGAAAGGGTGATCTGTCCACCCCAACTGTGTGCTTCTACCCCGCAAAAAGCCAATGGATATAACACGCGGCTTGCGAAGCGTTTAAATTTAACGAAAAAGATAGTAGCGAGCTGTAACGAAGAGGCTAAAAAATATTCCCATTTTTGTTTATCAGTGACCGTTCATAAGTGGTCTATGTGCTCGAGTGTATGTGTGTATGTGTGTTATGTATTTTTCCTTATCGATCGTGCCTCTACTGAAAACCCTTTTTTATAAGAGAAGTTCGCTGAAAAGTACCGGCCGTTTTCATTCGTTCGTTTTGAAAAAAATCGCACCAATCCGTTCGAATGATCCTTTGGGCCCATTCACCATTCCCAGGTGCGTTCGTATGCGTGGCCCGTGCGTGTGCAGGTGCTTGTGTGCGTGTGTCCGTGTGCGCCTATGAGTGCACCTATTGATGATCGATCAAAGAGGCAAACACGTCCCTCGCTGTGCATTCGAATACGTCACACAAAGAGGGGTGTCGAACGGAAAGAACAAAAGAAGCAATAGGCTGAAAGGGGGGTGGGGTGGTGGGGGGGGAGTTTGTGGAACGGAATAAATGGCGACCGGGTTGTTTGCGGAAAATCCACACCTTCATCACGCGGCGTGATTTGACACTTGAACGACCCCCCGAAGAAGAAGGTGGATTGTGGGTGGTTTTGTGGGTGGGTGGGTGGGTGTGAGAGTGTGCGTTCTTTTTTTTTTTTTTTTTTGTTGTTGCTTCACCGCTGTCGCTTTCTTGTTACATGAAAAATGGATAGGTTCAATGACACGACACCTCGCACCGTTCGTCGCATCGTCATGTGCGAGCGGGTGTGAGCGAGTGGGCGAGATAACGAACGAACGAATACGAACGTGCTCACCAGTCGATGACATTCTCGAAAGCGAGAGGGAAAGGAACGGAGCCCGTTGGAGCGAGAACGGAATACACTGAACTCGCGGATCATGTACCGTATGTGACCGTACATGAATCAGCTTCGAACATTTCGTGTGTGTGCGTGTGAGAGAGAGAGAGAAGAAGGGAGAGAGATAGAAAGAGAGAAAACATTCCCGTGCCATTGACCAGCCGGTGACCGCAGGGAAAGATAAACTTGGGAACAAGAGAAACAGATAGGGAGAGAGGGAGGGACACAAGAAAAAAAAAAAGGATTTTTAATCGCAAAAGACGAATCTTCATCTTTGATTTGAATGACAAAACTTCCACCCGGAGAGTGATAAGAGAGAACGTCAGGAGAAGCTGAAGCAAACCGATCCTCCGCTAAGGTCGAATCACCACAAGTCCACAATCACAATCTGACACATGAGCGAATCCAAACAGCTCCTGACGAGACGCGCGTCTGAAACGCTTTGGACAATTATCACCCTACCTACCCCCCGGGTGGGGGGTTGGGGGTTTGCAGGGGAGTGCAACCAACTCACCACCCTGACAACTACATCCCCAACGACACTACTCGCTGTAGTTTCGATTTCGGTGTGCAAGTGTGCAGGGCATTAGATAAGCTTATAAAACAACGGAGCAGAAAAACTGCAGCAAACCACCGCGCACGAATACAGCTAGATTTCTTGTGTGCCCGCTTGGCTCCCCCGTATCATATGGACCGATTCCATTATCGCCGTTAGGCACCTGTCCCTTATCGGGTTTGATATCGTTCAGCAGGGATCAGCATTTGTTTACAGGGTTCACTCGCGGTGAAAGAGAAAGGGAATATTGGAAGCATATTGGTTTGTTGTAAGGGAAGAGCCTATTTTCAATGCACACACACCCACATCAACGAAGAAGCCTCACAATACTTTAGATTGAGATTGATCTAGTAGATCTGTTGGGTCAAACCGTAGTAGAGTCATCACCACGTCCACCATCAACCAAACGAAGCGTCCCAATGGAAAGGGAAGATTCAATCATTTTTTAGGAAAATTATATTTCTCTCCTGCAAATTTAAGCAGCTTTGTGCTGAGCAGGAACTTGTTGCTTCCAGCAGCGAAGCTGTGGATATCTTCTCCACTTTGCGAGGTACTCAATCTCGAGTCGATCTGACACTTGATCACGTGCACTTGATTCTGCTTTGTTTTGACAGATCCGGTGTGTGCATTTGACAGCTTAAAGCTTTGCATTTGACAGCCCACCGGGTAGTGGCTTTCCGTGGGAAGTTAATGCACCGGTAAAGGCTTCCGGGGTGGGTGGGTGGGAATTAATCCTCACCCATCGAAATCATTGCTCCCCCACCCCATCCCCGTCCCGCACCGGTCGCCATTGCGTGGTCTTGCGTTTTTTTTGTGTGTTTTTGGTGTGTTTGCTGAATATTTTACAGGAATTTTACCTCCGCCACTCCACTAGGACGCTCGCCCGAGCCGGTGTCATTGAACTCCGTCGTGCCAGTGCCGCCTGTAGCTCACTAGCCTGGGTTAGTACGCACTCTTTCTCTCTCGCATACCCATACACACACATATCAACACCCACAAACACCGTGCGGGCGCGCGCGCGTGTGTGTGTGTGTACAGATGATCTTTTTTCTCCCGTTCTGATCCACACGCCGCCCAGACCCGGACCCGATCACGCCTCCTCCTGCAAGCTGTGTGTATTTGGTCGTGTTCCTTCCCGCGCCAAAAACCGGTGCGTGTGATTTGATGTGTGTGATCAGTGTGTGACGTAATGAGCGCCACCGAAGCGGCGCGTGGAGCCTTTGACGGGGTGAAAACCGAGTGACGCAAAGTGCAATCGGAGCGCGCATCCACCCCATCGAGGCCTTCCGGGGGGGCTGGTTGGTGAGGGTAACGCTTCACGATCGAAGTGGTGTAACGTTGGTGATACGGCCGAACGAGTGAGTTGGGAGCGCGAGAAAACGTGCGATAAGGAAGCGAAACAAGTGGTGCGTAAGCGGAGTGGCAAAGTGTGCGGAAAACACTGAAACCATCGGAAGAGTTCTTAGGCCGCCAAACAAGGCTTAAAAGAAATTAAAAGCCACCCGTATGCAGCTTCTATCTGAAGCTCCTCAAATATGAACGTGTCGCATCTGCAATTCATCAACCCCGGTGCAAAAACAAATCAGAACCGATTGCTTTCCGTCTGACAGTAAAACAGAAAGCAATAAACCCCAATCCCACAAGCGAAGGAGCGAGCCGTTTTACCATTTTTGCATAATTCCACAGGTATCAAAGGTTACTTATTGCAGTGCGTTTAATTTCAATCAAAAATCGATTCTAGCACGAAAGCGTAGCCAAACGAAGCACGGAAAGGAATTAAAAATCACACACCAATCGAATCACATTACCAGAACCCGGCAAAGTTCAACCCTTCGGAGAGTGCACATCGGTGCACAATTATTCGATGCATATGCATCGCTCGATTTTTCGGCGCTTGTATCGGCTCCAATTTATGCGCCCTCGCGCGCAGGTGTTGATCCATTATTGATTCATATTTTACGACCATTTAGACCAACCTTGATGGATGAATTGATTTCGAATGTGCACATTTTTAATACACGTCCCCCTCCCACTGTTTGCTGCCTTTGGTTTTTGTTTTCTTTATTTCTTATGTTTGTTTACCATTAGGCATTCAGATGGATATTTTATTTACTTTTGCGTTTGCTCGTGTGGGATGGATCAGCCCAGAGTGTCGTTGGTTTGTTTTATCACCCTCGACCCCGGCTCGATGATTATGCAGCACGTTTTACATGCTGGAGAGTATGATTTTTATTATGATTGGCAACTGATTTCATGTTGAACGAATGGAAAGGGGAATAAATTAATGGCGAATGAATCATGTATGCTCGTGTGGTACAAACCCGGAAGAGTGAGAGAGAGAGAGAGAGAGAGAGAGAGAGAGAGAGAGAGAGAGAGAGAGAGAGAGAGAGAGAGAGAGAGAGAGAGAGAGAGAGAGAGAGAGAGCATATTTTAATAAATTTTACATTTCCCATTACAATGAATTTGGCGAACTGAGTAATAAATGGGGAATGAAGCGGAGGATCAAAGTTGCGTTTAAAACAATCATTCGTTGTCGCATGAAATCCAATAAGGGGGCGCCTGGTCGTTTATGAATTTACGAACCACCAGGCGTCCGCTTTCATGCGCTTTGCATTCATTGTACATGTTTTTTGCAATCACAATTTTTTTTTAATTGGTGATCAAATTTTCAAACCTATTTATTTGTGCGTAAAAAAATTCTCTTTGGAGTTTCTTTCAACGTTGAATGAAACAGATCAATTGAAGTTCAATGGAAATTTTATATGCTTTACCTACCTATGCTTTTCTCAAGCTTCTCGTCGTGAGGTAATGGGAAGCAACATTTTGGGAGGGCGGGTTCGGAGACACTTGAATTTGCGACACTGTAGAATCATAAATCTTAAAATAGACATCTGTTTTTGGTACGAAAAAAAATTAAACAACGTGAAAAGTAGAAAGCAGACGCGCAGATGTTTTATTTCGTTCGTAATTTTTATGTTTCTCTTACCAACGCTTCGGGACGCTTCACCACCGTCCGCGAGGGTGGAATCGGTGGAGTGCAATCACCTCGAAGGAAGTGAAATAAAAAAAGTAAATAAAAACTGCTAAAAGAGGCAAGAAAATATATGCTCGCAAAACTTTGCAAGACAAATTGCGCCATCTCACGCCCCGTGATGCGACCGTAGGCCGTTGACACGATGACCAACGGGGACCATCCCTCGCCTCCTTTCGTGGGGTGGCAGGGAGGGTGGGATGACAAAATAAATGAAAATGCCTGTCTCAAAAGCAGCATTCACCCGGACGGGGGAGGAGGAGAAAAAACAACGCACCAACTTCCGCCCGAGCATGGCAGGCCGATCTATTGCCGGCCGCCTTCGGGATCGGGTTCGGTTGGGCCGGTTTTTCTCCCGCTCACTTTGACACCGAGAAAAGAGTGGCGAATATAATCATCCGCATCGTCACCGGGTCGTCGGTATGCCAAAATCGGAATGGCACACATTCTTGCGATGTTCATGTTTCTGTTTGTGGTAGCTTTTCCCGCCCGTGTTTTCGCACGCCCAACGCTGGGGAGCTGCTGCCCCTACGCAGCGATGTAACGATGATTAATGGTTCGTCGTTGTCGTCGCTGGGATGAAATGGTTCAGTGTCAGTGGGGTAGCCGCCAACCCGCGGGCCCCGTGCCTTCCGTCCACGAGAGGATGAATAAATTCGTCTTGACAATAGTGCAAATCGATGTTTGATTATTCCTTCTCTCGCGAGCTCCCATCGGAGCAACGACAAGGCGGGATTTATTTTTAGTTCCCTTTTTTTTTTGCTGCTACCCTAGTGCGTGGTAAGTGCTACCGGAACGCAAGGAGGCAAAAACCGAAGCTAACCACATGGAATATAAGTGATGAAACCATTGACCCATCCAATCGCACCGATTTGTTCTTAACCGCAGTCTACTCTTGATGGCTCCATCTTCGCTCGAAAGAAATGACACTCGAGCCGGTGATAAGCCTGCTCGAGCTTGTGTGTATGTACGCTTGCGGGTTCATCGAACCCTGCTGGTTGGTGCTTGGTGTACGCTGGGATGGATGTGCAACGGTGGCCAGTCCACTCAGAGCCGTCAGCTCGGTTCAGCTTAATTAATGGAATCGATATTAACACCGGATCCCGGTGCGGTTGTACACGATGGCGCTGTTTACTTCACACTCTATATCGAAAGCCATCAATCTGGCGGGCTTCAGGTCTTCGAGCCGATGTCGTCCGAGCCACCCGGCCACCCGCGAGAATGCGCTCGAGAATGGCGCACCACGTGACCGTTCTTGGACGTCCGTTAATGGTCTAATTGAAACGCACGATTTACGGGTGTTAATTGTATGGAGTAAAACATCTCACTTCGCGCTGAGCTGGTGATGGGTCAATGTTCGAAAATGTTTAAGGGTGCTACTGCACGGTTTTATGATACTTTGGTGCTACGGCTCAATTTAATGTTGAAACAAACACCATTTTATGATGCGGTGTTAAACATGATGATGATAAGTCGTAACTGATGTTTGACATTTGTTCAAACGAGAATTGGTTTTTCTTCATTACTGATTGCTGTCTAAGCACAAAAACAGTGTTTAGTTGGCAATTATGACAGAAGTGTGTTGTTTCATATTTTTGTTAATATTTTCTTTTATTGTCTAGTATTGTAAATTGCAAGATAGATGTCCTCAGAAACAAAAACAAAAAGACTCTTTCACCAATATATCTAATTTATTTCAATCGAAAAAACCAACATTTGTTTTCGTGATAATTCTACAACAAATATAAATAAATTATTTAAAAAGTATTATCAGAAAAAAGATATGAAAAATAAGCCTAAAATTCTAAACATATTTTCTAATCTAAATGATGTCATTAAGACACGTCTGGGTTTTGTTAAGGAATTTGAAACAACGAACTGGTATCATAACAAAACCAAACTTCAAAATCGGCTCAAAGCATGTACCAGAGAGTGACAGGAAAATAAAAAGAATGTTTAGAATCCTGACACGTCGCGAATGCTGCAACGATCTTACGATACCTAGTCAGAGTTCCAAACGCAACCGCTCGAAGAGAGAAAAAAAATCCCGCAAGACAGTGATGAGAAAAAAAATTAGACAGAACGGGAGGCGAATATAAGCGAGGGAAATCTTTAACAATTTGCAGTGTCAGAAAATTTAGCAAACCAAAAATTGAACCAAGAGCGAAGAAAACAGAACCGCCAGAAAGAATAATACTAAAGCGCGCTACTCCCTTCGCTTGACGTTTTCATCACCGGTGGGCGGTCGGCGGTGGAGGTGGTGTTGGTGGTGATGGGTGGTTTCTCGAGGGGGTAAAATCATCGAACCCAGCACGGATGGTCCCGGCGAACGCCGCGCTGTTTGTTGTGTATTTTGCTCGCTCGACACATCATGCGCCGCTTTGCCGACGACGACGATGATGTGTGTGTGTATGTGTGTGCCCGTATATGTGAGTTTACATGTACAGGCCGCGAAGATGATCGCTCTGGTCAGTGTTTGGCTTGAGACTGCAGGGATGAGCAACCGGCAAGCCACGTGGTTCGCATTTCCGATTATGAGTAATTTTCTTGCTAAGACAATTGATACTTAAATGGAAATGAAGACATCAATTGTTTTAAAGATCATTCATAAAAAATACAAACAAAACATATTGATTAAAAAAAAGGAGAACTCAACTCCACTGTCGGGTTGTACAGCCCTGCCACAGTTCAATCACCTATTCTCGCCAGCACCAGCCGTGCTCCGTTTCGGTCACTCTAATCCGCTCACTCGTGCCATCTCGTTCGCGACCGAGCGCATCTGTTTGTGTGCGTTTGGTTTTGTATACGGCAAGCAGATAAGGGGAAAGAACAAGTTTACCAGGGCGGGTGGGGCGCGGAAAGCGAAGGCGCAGAGGGCGGCCGGTTCGCGTGAGCTCCTCAAATCTCAAGGCGTACATGCTTTCGGGTAAACCCGTTAGTAGAAATTGGATTTTCGTTTAATTGATTTAAAGCATCTTAAGCTAAATGATGAAGCTGATTGAAACAGCATGCTCAAAGTATCGGGCGACTGTGCTATTGTTTAGTGTTATCGTCGGTAATGGTAGCAAAAAATCATAATATTTTAAAGTTGACGAATATTTCCCATCATCCAAGGGCAACAACACCATAAATTTACGCCCAGCAAATCTGTCTGCAACGAACTCATGTCGACAGCTCGAACACTTCGCGAATGAGAGGCGGCATCATCATGCGAGATTGTGCATTTGTAGAGTATTTTGGATTATTTTTCATTCTCCAGTTTGTTACATTAGAGCACCTGATAAAGTTCTCTTCAAGCCACTTTTATGGTTGTTTTACATTGAGTTTTGATTTAATTTAAGATAAAACTGTGTGTAAAACGCGATATTCTATTCATATTACGCGTGGTGTAAAACCCGCGTGCTGTGGAGGGGAAGTTCCCAAAAGAAATTTCGCGTCACTCAACCACTCACGACAAAAAGCGCGCGTGGTCGCTCAACATCCCCTCCCACGAAAACGGGGAATTTTGAGTACCAATGAGTGCGGGGCGCGTTTAAATCTCCACCCCTCGCCCTCTCAACCCCTTCCAGAACACGCCGCACACCCGCACAAACCGCTCGCCTCCATCAAAGAACTCGAAGTCAGCGTACCTTGAGGTTAACGATCCTTGTGTCGTCGGAATCGCGCAGATGTTTGTATTGTTGCTGTTATTGTTATTCTTATCGCCATTCGACGGTCGGTCGGCGGGCCGACGACGTAGTTTTGCTTGCGTTTATGCTTTTCTCATTTTCCCACTGTTCGTTTCCCCCCCTTATCGTCCCCTACCCTCTACCCAGCCCTAGAGAGGGGTGACCGCTTGTTGGTGCCGTTGCTCTGGCGACGTACGATGTGACGTAATTTTTGGTATCTTCGTTGGATTCTTGTTTCCTATGCACGGCAATTCCTTTCTTCCGTTCCTTCATTTCGTTTCCATACGTCCTTCAGGTTGGCTGAGCCGTGGGTTCTCCGTTTCCCCCCCCCCCCCCATCCTGCCAACCACCAGCCACCGCACAAGCGATCTGTTTTCGGTACGATTTTAATCCGTTCCCCGGGCGGTGGTTGTTTGATTCGTGCACGAGATTGCATTTGAATATTCTAAACCGATTCGGATTGCAGGTAGATGCAGCTGCATTAGAGCGAAGGTGGAAAGGTAGAAGAAAAGTACATTCCAGCAGATGTGATTTTTTCCTTTTGATCTCTTTCATTTCTGTCCGTTTGATCTGGGTTGATGTTTGCTTTTGATTGGTTGGTCAGATGGTAGTTATACTTGGAGATGATTTTAAAATTACTTGGTACAATGAAGTAACAAAATCAAGTTACAATAAATTGTAAAACGATCGACACGATCATCGCAGATACTTTCATTCAAATAATAATTTTTGAACGAAACTTAGTGATTTTTAGGGAATCTGCAGAACATAATTCACCCATCCAGAATCGAATCGTCCTAAGCGATAATGTAGATGCCAGAGTGCGTCAGGTTATATTTAATTTATAACCTTCCTTTCCACCTTTCTGTTCAGCGAGAAGTATATCGCACAATTTCACCTTGTTGCCCATCGGAACAGTCTCTTTCAGCCGTATCACACTTCGTTAGTGATTCACAAAATGCTTAGAAACAAAAGTTTGAAATAAAAAGGAAGAGTACCACTCTGAAATATTCTTGGATGACTTGCAAGTTCAAGGTCAGACCAGGGACAGCGCTTCAGGAATAATGCAAGTGCAAAGCACATGGAAAAATAGGGGAAGCATTGTGAGAGATTTTGAGATTGAAGACATTTGAGATGTCCGGAGAAGTTTATCTTTTCGAGTGTAAATTGATATTTTCGAGGCGCATTGGGAGGCGTCGAAGTAAAATTCTGTTGCCCGACGATGGCTTTCATTCGTAAGTCGATCCTCGGTGTACGTGACGCGGGCACTATCGAAACGTTAAACGCACTCAAGACGTCTACGACAACAGTGCCGGCGGGCGATGACGCGACCCAACCGGGGTTAATGGTCCCTGGGTGTGCAAAAAAAAAAAAAAAAACAACTACAAACACTGCTGATGTTGCTGCGTCTGTATTTTTGGCTACCACGTAGGGTTTTTTTCCCTCGAATTTTCTGTGTACGTGATTGTGCACCGGGAGCTGGCGTAAAGTTTTCGTGCCGCTATCGTTCTTTTATTCGCGTTTGTGTCTCGTGAGCGCGATTTTTCCCCGCGAACGATTTCTGCACACAATTTGTTTTTCAAACATTTCCAAGCCCCCCCCACGGCCCGACCGGATCGATCGGGTGCATTTCAGCAATTTTACGTATTGGGTAAAGTCTGGCCGAAAGCGAGACCCGGGGCGAGGTGCTGGGTGTTTTGGAAGCTATTCTACTGCTGATGGTACCATTTTTAAAACCAGACCGCACAGTGGAAGGAGTTGTGTTGCTGGGTTGTAAAAACGTTTGAATGTCCGTTGAAGAATGCATCTCAGATGCCGCTTTCGGAGAGCAACTAAAGAAGGGACAGAAGTCACGTACAGCCAGCATTTAAACTCGGCAAATCGTTCACATTGGTTTTTAAGCTAAGGTTGTATTTTTTCTGGGATCTCGTTGTCCTGGTATTCTCTCGTAAATGTCCATTGAAATGAAAATATCGTTATTCAAAGCTCAAATCAATATTTTATGAAGATTGTAAAATTATGAGTTCTAGAAAGTTCTGTTTCTGATGTAACATAAAACTAATACAGTTTTTGTACTTTATTTCATTAGATGTTCCCTTATTGCATTCTCAATTCTGTTTGTTTGTTCAACTAGTTTAAACTTGAAAGATGAAGTTTATCAAACATAAATTAGAACTGCCTCAAAACAAGCATTGTATGGAAATATATTTGAACTAAATTATCAGATAATAAATAAATACCAACAGTGCCTGCTCTATCGTTGGTATTCTTTATTTATTAGAACAATTTGATTTGATTTCTTGATGTTGATTTCTTGATTAGATAATTTCTGCAATTCTTACATGAAACTTAACAAACACTACAAAGCTTGGACTCCAACAAGCGAAATCAATTTGAGTTTGTTTCCTCTTTCAATTTCAATTAACTCTCCCTTTTTAACAACAAGAAAGCCAGAACAGTTCCTTCTATAGGATTAGGCTCTATCGATTCTTATTAATGTGGCTTTGCGGACAGATTCATTTATTTATTGAAAAGCATTAAAAAAATGTTGAAGTTAAAGCAATTTAAATGACTGCTGATGTTACTTATAATAAATATTAGGAAATGAACGCAAATCAACCTCATTACAACCGGACCACCATTCTACTTCATAAACACTTGTTGCAAAAAGTTAGCTTGTTTATTTATACGCGACTGTAAACTGGTATGAACCAGAAATTCTCATCAAGTAAACTTCCCATTGCGTGGTAGTGCTGTTAAATGACACATTGATAGAGTCAGCGAATGAAAACTAAATTTAAAAAAAAAACCCCCGTTTTGAAAACGATGCGCATCTTGCATCGTCGCGATGATCGCACTAACGCCATCATTAGAGCTCTGGTGCAGCACCCACCGTTTTCTTTCCACCTTCCTTCTGGCAAATATCTCCGTTCTTAAGGCCATTATAAACACGCCAAACGAGCGACCACAAAACCCATCCCCAGCCAGAGCGTTGCATACAAGAAGTGCGAAGTTAGTTCTATTTATACGCAATTATCTCCCCGGTGCAGCACGGCCCCCTTTCGGGCCACATCATTCGTAAACACATTCCACAAATGCATCATTAAGACACGCACGCACACTCACACACACACACACGCAGATCCTGGCAGATGAGCCAGGGGACGGGGGGAGGGGGGAGGGGGTATGTTTGTGTGTGTTCGGTTCGCGATTTAATGCGACTTTCGCTTTCTACTGCCCGGTAGATAACGAACGGAATGCGTAATGCAACGCGACCAGGTTCCGGTGCTTGATTTCTGCAACGCTAATAATATTTTCGCATCGCAAGCCGCCACTGATAAGCCGCCGGTTTTAAGTATCAAGATGCCACGTTTCCGTGTAGCTGTTGGCAAACAAAACGTCCCGTACACGATCGTGAAATGAATTTCTTTTGATAACGAATAGAAGCAGAACGCAATCAGCCTCCTTATCAACGTCGTGTATGTCTTTCTGGAACGTGGTTTTTATCGCGGTTTAGAAAACCGCTTGGAAGACAGACCGGCTTCCGGCTTTTATTGCCGACCCGTTTTTTGCCCTTTGATCCCTTCGTTGGTCAGCGGCCGGAAGTCGGAGCGCCATTAAAGTAATTAAATGTATAATCCAAAAGCGAAACTATTATTGGCCGACAAATAACATTATTCTGCCTGATCGCTTCTCTCTGAAAAGTGCGAGGAAGATTTTACGCCTTTGCAATAAGCATGTGGGAAAATGCTTCTCCCCCTTCGGCTTGGATCGATGCGAAAATCCAGACACATTTTCCCCCGTTGCTCTTGATGATCCCCTCGTGGGGAGGAAGGTGGATGTGGCCGAGTGCGTTTGATCGAAACCAACTCCACCAGACTCGCAAGACCGAGTGAGTGCACATTTGCGAGAATCCAAGCGGATTGTTGACGTTATACGATACGGTGGCAAGCGGGGAATGCTGGGGCGGCGTGGGGGTGACATGGATCAGAACATAGTCCCGGCGGTTCGTGCGATTTCCCCCTCCCTCATCTCCAAACTCCATCCACTCGCGCACTGAGCGCTGCAACGCATCGTGCCGATTCTGCTGCTGTAATCTCATTTTAAATAGATTTCCGTTTCTTGACCTATCCCACTGCGGTTCGTCGTGTGCGTTTGGCTACGCCATTGGTGGTGGTGGTGGTGACGGAAAAAGGCGGTGGTGATTGCATGCAGTTGGCACCAACCAACCAAGTCATGTTGTGGCCCGGCCATTGCCTTGTGAGTTTTGTGCGAAATGGTGAAATGGCGACGCTGCTCCACTAACACTGGCGGCCATTCTTTCGAAAATGGCGCGGGGATGGCTGCTGTCGTCGACGGGGCGATGGAACTGTTCTTTGAACCCTCTACCTCCCTATACATCCCTCGTTCTTTCCCTTTTCGACAACGCGCTTTTTTGTCGGCACGCTAAACGCTTCCTCGATGGTTGGAATTGCCAGTTTTTCTCTTCTTTCATTCTTTCGGCGTTTTTTTTTATTTTTTATTTCCCCCTATTTTCCACCACGCGCACCGTTAACGACGTCGTTCTCTTTGCCTTGCACATTTTATTTCTGTTTTGGCCACCGTGCATGCATGCGTGCGTGCGTGCGGTAACGTCGCCAAATTAATGCACTTTGCTGCGCCCGGCTGAGGACGAGGTTGCGGTTTTTTGTTGTTGTCGTTTCATTACCTCTCCGCGGCTTTTATTTTTAATTTCCCCTCCACCGCGGCCCTCCGCTTTGTACCGGTTTCTTTTTTTCCGCCCTTGTTTATTTTGTTTTGCTTCGCGCAATTACCTTCTGTGCGTTTGCAAATGATGAGAGGAGAAGGAGTTTCGACTTAGAAGAACAGGAAAAACGGGGAAACCCGTTGCTGTTGCATCGATCTTGGTGGTTGTTAGTTCTTTTTTGTGTGAACGGTTGGTCTTGTTTATTTTAATTCTAGCGGCAACTTGTTGCAACTTGGATGAAACAAAATGTATGTTTTGTTTTTCTAACAAGGAGTTTTTTATAAGATGAACTTCGAAGGGAAATTCAAAACAGTGTTTTCCCTGCAGCATTACCCCATTGGTCATGACTTAAATTTTGGATTATTTTTATTCCATTCCATGTAAAGTCAGTCTAGTCGTTGGTCCTAGACATTAGTCACGAGTAGATAATTCTCTCAACAGATAAACCCTTATTAATGATGTGTGATTTTATGAAAAGCAAGAGTTGAATTTAACTTTTAAGTTTTCACGGAAGATCATGATATATTCAACTGACTAAATTAAGATTTATAACCAAATGCTTAAATTTGATACAAGATTAGACTATTTTACAAAATCACTACCATGTATTTTGAGCTTTTTAAAACATACACTAGATATTTAATTCAATGAAATCAGTTTTAAATGCACATGATCATCCTTTAGAAGAATGTGTAATTCCAATGATTTTCCTTTTGGAATTATTTCGGAGAAAAGATACCGGTGAAGTATCGATATTTTTGTGCACCATTATCACTATCGCAAAACATCGCCTTCCGTTCGCCCTCCCCGGTGGGCCCTTATCAGTTGCCCCACCGAACACCGAGCCGCAAAATGTTCCATCAAATTTGCAATATTCCTGCACAGCACCCCGCCCCAAACAAATGACGCATGCTTTTCGCTGCACCACCTCGCATCGGTGTGTTTGTGGGTGAGGGCCTGAGAAAGAAAAAGGTAGAGGAAGAAAAAAGCACCCCCCAAATGGACAACGAAAATGGTGCGCACACACACAGACAAGCATCGACGGGTGGAAGATATCGCCGAATGCCTATACCTGGAGCGGGATGCACATTTTTAGGTCAGTTCGTCTGCGCTGATTAAGGTCGACGGTTTGGAACGGTGGTCTCGCGCCCGCGCGAGAGTAAACGTTCCTTGCGACAGGAATCACCTCCCCTCGGGTGATTTTTCCTTGGGCGAGATCGCTCTCACGATAAGCCACGGCTCGAGAACGTGCCGAAAGTTGGTTATCAACGTTTGTTCTGTAAAACGGTTTGGTGTATGTGGTTTTCTTCGTGGTTTTCTGGTGTGATTCGATTGGTTAACGTGCTCGCTTGGCTAGGCGTGTTTTTCCTTTATTGTGAAGCAACTCACGCGGTAGAGTTCATATAAGAATCCATTAAAGTGTATTCTTTCCTTTATTCGTGGCAATCATTATCAATAGCAAGACAATTTTGAAGCTGAAAAAGTGCGTAACTGATTGATTCTACAAGCAAACAGACTGAAAAGGTGTCCTCGGAAAATTTCCCTTTCTACGGCGAAAGTATAAGAAAAACCACAAAAAGCGCGTGAAATAAACAGTTGCTCAAAATCTCGTAACGAAAAGTGGTATAAACAATTGTTCGTGGAAAACCCGATTCCACGAAGAACTCAACGAGAGTGATACAAAAAACAAGTCTGCCTGACAGCCGCCCCCCCTGAGGTTGCGTGACCTACCCGCCGCCGCTTCCTTTCGCCGCCAGGATTTTTCGTGGGGGAAAAATCACCTCCGTTGCTAAGATGAGTGTCGAGTGCATCGAGGACCTGTACCCTACCTAAACCTTCGCCGCTGTTTGCCGGCAGCGGTAGCATCGGAAGGCAGGCCGGGTTGGTGGAGCGCACCAGCCGGCGTCTGCTCAGGCGTCCCTACGTGGGCGCCCACGTTAGCGGGCGGAAAACCCCTCCCCACGTAACTGAAAACCAGCGCGAAAGTGCTCTCAGTGAAGAAAGTAAATTAAAACTCGTACTCGGAAAAGAATCGCATCTATTTTCTTCGAGTGTACAAGAAAAGCTTGGAGTAAGAAAGGAAGAAATACACGACTTAAAGTGCAAAGTTGACCTACCTCACCTTGCGTCGGTCGTCGAAGGAAAACCCTCCTCCCCCCCTCATACCCGATTGACCAGCGTCTCGCGCGTGTTCGGCAAATGGAGAACGGAGAGTTCGTGGACCTGTTCAGCCAACCCTGGAATAGCAAGTTTCAAGCATCCTCGTCGTCCGTGCCCTCCTCGTCCGCGTCGTCCTCCCAGCGCCACTCGGTCCATCACCCGAACCAGGGTGTTCCGGGTGACGAAGCGCCGAACGGAGGCTACGCCGGAGTCGGTGGCAATGCGGCGGCGGCTGCGGCGGCTGCGGCGGCGGCAACGGCTGCGGCGATGGCCGTCGCACCCAAGCTAACCACGCGGCTCATGCAAGCCCCTCCCAACGGCCCCGTCCCGGGCCCCGCGCAAGCCTCATCCGGGGGCTACGCGAGCACCAAACACTTCCTGGCGCACTTCCCCGGTGCGTCGTCATCGGGAAAACTGCCGACGGGTGGGACCGGCGGCGGGCCACTCTCGGGCACGGGCGGACGGAGCCTCTTTGCGACGACCCCCAACCAGCAACACAACCCCCAACTCGGCCTCGCGGCGGCCGGAGCGACTGATTTACGTGATATAAACCTAGGGCCTTTAAGAAATACCAATAGTAACGGCGGTGGCGCACCGCCCACCAGCAGTAGCAGTAGTAGTAGTAGCAGTAGCACCAACACCACCAGCACCTCCACTTCCTCCTCCACCTCCTCCTCGTCCGGTGGAAACCAGCATCCGAACGGCGGCTTTGCTTCGCGGGAAAGCCGCGAGTTTCCGAAGCTCAGCCACCGGTTGCTGCAGCCGCTGAATCCGGGCGTCGATCAGCCGCCACCGCTCGGTGGGACCATGCAGTCCTCGGCGGCGACGGCGGCGATGATGCGCGGCGCCGAGAACCAGCTGGAGCAGATGGAGCGGGAGCAGCAGGCGAGGCTCGATCAGGACTACAGTACGTTCTGCTCCACGCTGTCGGCCGTCGCGACGATGGCGGCCGCCTCGCTGGCCATGGAGGAGGACGATCTGGCCGACAGCACGACGCCACCGCCGACGCCGTTCTCCTCCAGCTCGCTGCTGGCGCAGGCTCAGGCTGGCGGAGGGCTCGCGGGCCACGGGAGCGGCAGTGGGGGTGGAAGCGTTGAAGGGGATCTCGGCCCGAACGGCGAACTTCTAGGGCTGAACGGGCATCAGCATGAGAAAAAGACTCCCAACTCAATTAGAGGTAAGTTCCGACGCGAATGGTTCAGCTTCGAACGTGAAACGGAAAGTTGGTAAAAATATCATTTGTCAAACATTAATTTCTACATTTTACTCTCCAAAGTAGTTGTTTGAATGAGTGATAAATATTATCCGTTAGCAACGTTTTCTCAAGAACATCAAGCATTTCAGGAATACTGCAGCTTTATGCGATTTGTGTTAGATCTGAAATGAAACCAAAACAAAAACATTTTAATCATAAATTTGTTTAAATTACTCAAATTTGTCGAACATTTAAATTTCGTGTTGAAATTTTATTTGAATTCTTTAGCTGTGATACTTCGCATAAGAGTATTTAAAAAGTTTGAGCAAACATTTGATTTGCTAACAATAACTTGTAATGTAAAGCACTCCCGAAAACTGTCACTAAGGGAAATAGTAAAAATTATAACTAATAAAAAATGAGCTGTTTAGTTTTAAACACCCAAAACTGTTGCCAATGGAAGGGAAGGTGTATGGCTAGTTATAAACAAACTAGAAAATTACTGCCATTTTTAGGAAATACTTTTGTTAAAATTACTCACTGCAGAAAGTATCGTTTTGACAAATTTACACGATTCTGTATGCATATTTTAAAAGCTGTAATGATTGAATTTGATGATAGTTCATAGATCCGCCTTTTTTGGATTTCAAATTCAGTTTGTACGTTATCATACCTACAAAATGATACGGTGTAATGGCGTCATTAAATTGACTTCATCCTTTATCTCCACCGTTGCGTTACGATTGACAAAGAGACATGACCTATCCAACGCTTTGCTATCTTATTACAAATACATCCATCGGGGGTGACAAATCGATAAACACCCAAACTGCAACTGCGAAGCAAACTGTCGCGCGTATATAAAACAGTTCAATGACACTGCACCGTTTGATGATGGGCTTGGGTGGGGTGGAGGTGGCTGCTTGATGAATTTCCCTTTTTGCAGTGCCAGCTACAGATGGCGAAAATGTTTGCCAAGGAAGGGCTTATGACGTTTTGTTGTTCGAAAATAGCTAATTTGTTAAATGTTGCTTAAGCAGGGAGCGTTCAGATATGTTTAATATTGTTTTGTGCCTTATACATTTGATAAATTTGCCAATAATCATACTCAACAGCTCTTGGAATTGCATAAACAATCCTATATTTTATGAAAATTGCGAACTTAAGTTTTATGACAAAATTACGAAAGCTCTTCTGATCATCAGCAGCTTCTGGTACAACTACTGCCATGTCGCGATCATTAAATCAGAAATCAATAAATTACCCGAGGCCTCATAACGCTCCCCCTTGTTCCAACAATGCAGATTGTCTTATTCAACTCTACCATCTTCATTGCATTCACCCAATTGAAGTTTCAAAAAAGGAACGGTTTCCTGTTACCGCCAAATTGTCTTGAAGCCGTGAGAAGTGAACGCACCGAGGACCAACGCGCGCGCTGCATTGGATATTCGCATCAAAGTGTGTCATAAATGCACTCAAGTTCGTTGACTCGCCCTCGCGGGGTGGTGACGCAGGCATCCACTCCGGTTGGCGGTTTCTCTTCCGCGTTGGTTATTATTCAATCGAATCGTAAATGCGTCATTTGCATTAAAGGCAAAAGTTGGCTAGAAAAGTGCGACCGAAGTCAAAAGTGGGCGAGGAAACTTGAAGCAAACAGAGCACTTGTTGAGTACTATTTTTGGAAGCGTTAAATTTGATATCCTGGCCGATACTTGTTTTAAATTTCTCATAACAACGAGCTGCATAAAATGATTTTGTTTATTGAAATCCGTCCCTAATTGAGTTCACCACTGGAAAATGTATTACCGTAAGTGGCCGCCGAGGATCTCGTGGATGGGGGCAAAGCTTTTGCAAGGTGAATTGAGCGATTGTACTTCATTGCACTGGAATGCACAATGCAACACACTGACCGATGCGAAGAGTGTGAAAGCAAGGAGTAAATTGTGACCAAGAGAAACTTGGAAAGCGAACCGAGCAAACATGGGTGACAAAATGCACGATGGTATAAATGATAAATTAAACAAAAACAATCAACAAATAACAGATAGCTCCATTCAGTGGAAGTGAGGGGGAATGCGTTTGACTTGTTTTTTCAACATCCTACGGAATCCCTTACTCCTGTTCGTCATCCGCTTTGCACGTAATTTGCATAAAATGCACATCGGAGCTGGAACGCGGAGGTTTTGTTTTTGTGCTTTAAGTTTTACACTACACTTGTATGTTGACTTTCCTGTCCGCTAAGGATTCCAAGGCAAAGCCCGAGACGGACCAGATGAAGTTTAGGTAGGAGAATCCAATTGTAAGATCGGAGCACGGTACACCTCACTTCCAGCGCCGTTCCCAGCTCGTTTCCATTTATATGACCACACGATTTCTTCCCGGTTCGCGTTCGAAGGGTGTATGGGAGAGGAAACAATCCGTTTCCTTGATGGGGGAGAAATTGGTGAAAATTGCTTCAACACGATAGCACGAGACGGGACTGGATGCAACCCCGAAGGATGCACGGGGACAATTATTATGGGAACTCATTAGTTGGTTCGCGGTCGGCGGGAAGTGCAACGATCCGAGGCACACGTAAAAGTGGGCAATAGAAATGCAAATACATCGTCATCGTTCGCTTCGCAAAACTGCTTTACAGGGACACGGAAATACGAAGTGGTTTGGCCTCGAGCGGAGGACTGTTTTCATTGGTTTAACCATTGGGAGAAAGGAAGCATTTGAGCAGGGATCGTTTTAACAGATTGTAGTTTAACTTGTGGTAAAATCCAATACAATAATGTATAGAACTTTATTCTTTGTCTGTTTCAAATGAAGGCACTGAGGGACTAAACACAAAACAAAACGAACACAAGTGAGCAGAAATGGCGAATGATAAATTGGGCAACAGCCCTCCATTTAATCAATCGATCAATCAACCAATCAATCTTACTGACGAAGGTTTTGCAGACCAGTTTGCAGAGCTGAAACACCCGTTTTTCTACTTTTTTTGGCAATGTTTCACCCGTTTAAACTAAAACGATTGGTTCGGACGGAGAATCTTTGAAAATGTAACGACTAATAATAATTCAATTGATACAAGTATCTAATTGCAATCTCTATCTTTTGCATTGTATAAAATTTGATTTCAATATTTAATATATATATAATAATGTAACAAGTACAGCTATTAGTCAGGGAGGAAATATCCTGACGACCAAAATGTCAACTAGAACTTATTGGCTATAACAATACGACAACTTTCGGAATATCCTAATAAATAATAAAATATATAAAATACATTTGACATTCCACCCTCTCATAACACACGCTGTTAAAAAGCAAGCGGCACTAAACATGACCATTTGAATCATAGAAATGTTTTAATGGTAGCTATCGCTGTTTTTTTTTTTTAGCAAACTTTTTACCAAAAAAGAAACATCAAAGGATTCGTTAGAACATTAAACCGAGTGACGAAAGATGGGCAGCTATGTTCCAAGACAAGTGAACGATTGCTTACAACATCCATCATCGTCCCATCCATCTGTGAATCCGTGACCGGTGGTTTAAAAAAATCACTTCTCCCATGGTTTTATTCTTTTCTTCAAACGTCTTCCCTTGCCACACCATGCCACCCCATTCCGTCTTGGACACGAGACTTGGGCACGCTTTTCTTCCTGGGGGCCACACACATGGTGATGGAAGCAGAAGGGGGGGTGAAGAAACACAGAGTATGCGATGGCGGTCAACATGCCTGACGACCGAGAGGTTATTGACTCGGGGGCAGTTTGGCAAATATTTATTTTGATTCTCTTATGCATGGAAGTTGTTGGACGAAGCAGATGACACACTGGCATGATGCATACACACATACACACGCACACAAGCACGCAAGGAGCTTCGGCACACTCCTGCTTTGGGGGATGAAAAGGAAGCTCGAGTTCACAAGAACGAACAGAGGTGGTTTAATGCCAATGCAGCGTGATGTTTATGTTCACGTTCGGCCTGTGAAACATGTGTGAATTTTCGACATGATTTATTTTTTCCATTCGTATTGAAATTAAATTTTAATGGAAGGAGATTTATTTCCGTTTCAGAACATGTTTTATTCGTTTCTCGTGACATATGGTAGTGGTAATTAGTTTTGATTTTTATTATGCTGTTGTAAATACCTCTAGAGAAAGTCATGGAAACTTTCAGACAAATGTAAAGTAATTATGATTTGTTGAGTGTCATGCTTTGAAATTGTAACTGTGAGATAATGTATCATTAATTTTTTTATGTTTTACGATGACATCATGGGTGAATTTACGATTTGCCCGCCTCTGGAACATTGTTTGGGAAAGTAATAGAACTGCGTGGGGTTTTTAAGGGATTACAATAAAAGGATTTGTTTTTCAGCACGCATCAAGCCACTTCAATTTATTGTCGGATACTAATATGTTCCCCTTTCTTTTCGTTCGCTTGCAGCTCAAATCGAGATCATACCGTGCAAGGTGTGCGGCGACAAGTCGTCCGGGGTCCATTACGGCGTGATCACCTGCGAGGGCTGCAAGGGCTTCTTCCGGAGGTCGCAGAGCTCCGTCGTCAACTACCAGTGCCCGCGAAACAAACAGTGCGTGGTCGATCGGGTCAACCGGAATCGATGCCAGTACTGCCGACTGCAAAAGTGCCTAAAGCTTGGAATGAGTCGTGACGGTAAGTGAAGCATCGAGAACTTTATACTGTAGCTAATTATTCAATCAAACGTGAGCTAGTAAAAGGTAGATAGAATGAAACAAGAACGGTTCAAACTAATCAAAATCTTATAAAAAGCAAAATATTAATTTGAAGTATGTTAATCCAAGTCTTTCTCATGATGTAAAAAAGGTTTACAATCTGCTAAATAGGAAACGTGCTTTCCCACGGTTTTTTTTATGACGCTCCCTTTTTTCAACCCACTATACATAGATTGCGTGTCGATATTTTTACACCGCCAAATACGGGTCACTCGAATCGAGCACACTTTTCCACCTGGCCGCTGTCAGGGCAGATGATGGAAGGGAAAAATGCATGCTTTTCCAGGGATATTAGGGGAGCTAAGTGGAAGCATAACCAAAAAGTCACATATGGCAAACCCCATTCTCCACGGGGAACCTCGAACAGGTTGCTAATAAATGGGCCTATTAGGACACGGGGGAAAAGTTGAATGACCACCGACCAGCGTGAGGTGGAAAATGTTCTGTTGGTCAAAAAGTTTCCCCCGGTTCGCGAAGGCGTTTTGACCACGCGAGCCACCGAAAGGGAAATGTTTGCTCGTAAGAAAGATTTATTTGTCTTGCGGGTGTCCGGGGGAGGGCGGTTGGTTACCAGCTAAGCTCCCATTGGCTATTGAAAAGGACGGCATAATGACGATAATGGCTTCGGCACCAGCTTGGCACAAAGAAGTAGAACGCGTTTATAGAACACGGAAGTTTTGGAGTTCAAACGCCTGAGCGAAAGTGGCGATGGCGTGAGGAAATCGAACGCCTTTCCGGGTTGATGACGTTGTCGCTGTTGAGGTCAAAGAATCCATTGATGTTTGTGTATATTTCAACGTTAAAAAGGATTAGTTTCATGTCAAATGGCATGGGATGTAATTTTTTTGAGAAATGTTTTTGAGCTGATCGTGTTAGAAAATTAACATAAAGAGAAAAAAAACAACAATAAGTCAATTTTCATCCCACTTCCTGTTGTTTACGGTGATCCAATCAAAACAAAGCAAAAACACGAGTAAACCTTATGAAAATTCATGACCCTTTATTGCATGCTTTCGCTCGTGGATTGTATTGGGTAGGGATTTATGGTTTTTACTCACCCAGCGGCACACTTTTCCCCCTTTTCGAACGAATTAACTTTGCGATGGATCGAATTCCTTTGTTACAGTCGGTAATAGTTGGAACGCGTTGCTTTGAGCGTTTCAAACGGTGACCAAGTGCATTTCAACTGATCCAATATTTGTGTTCCTGTCAAAAGTTGATGATAACTCACGCACGCATTATGAAGCAAACCTGAGAGTAATAGAATAAAATATTAACAAATGAGTTCTAAAAGGTTCTTTGAAGAAACGTTCTCTTTGTTTAAGTTTGCTTGAACAAATTTGTTTGTTTTTCTTTTTAAAAAAAACATTGTTATACTTCCCAGAAAATTGATATTTTTTGAAAATTTTTTGAAAGTAATCTATTTGACGTATAAAATGCCTACTTTAAGAACAGGTTCTTTGTACCAAAACAATTTTGAATTGACATTAGAAAGACCACCCAAATCGGGGAAAAATGAGATGCTTTTCCCCTTTTTTATGTTCGTTTTCCCCCTCGATAGTTTTCCATATCGGGTGCTCAACTATCGCAGCGGCCTGTTTGCGTTTTCTAGAAAACTATCGCTGAGTGACCCCGAGCCACTCAGCCGAGGCTCGCACGTGTCACCATCGCAGCCGGTCGGGTGGTGCAAAGGGCATGTTCTTCGCCGCATAGGACAACGGCACCGGTCGGCAAAGTTTATTCACCTTACGCACACAGCCGCACGGGCCGCGCTTATGCTGCCTACACGTGGCACAAACGGGTGGCTCGGAAAGTGGAAAGCGGACAACGCGGCATGCGGTACATCGAGGTGGTCTACGGGGTTCCCTTATGGAAAAAGGGCGCGTTCTCGGCATTCGAGCATGCTGGCCATGCTCGGCACATAGCGATAGTATTGTGCGCACTGGATGGGCGAGAGCGTTTGCGTTCGTTATGGGAAATCCGATCGACCTTTGGACGGTGGGGAAGCGACGCGGAGGGTCGCGGGAAAGGAAAAGCCCCGCCGAGTGATACCAGCGACGTGCGTGATGTGTAATATTCAAATGTGTACGTTACGCACCGGAACGTTTGCGTATGTTTTCGAAACCGCTGTACCGGGGGAGTACGAGATTCTAACATAAAGATATGCTTAATAAAAAAAAATCTAAAGTGTATTCAACTTCTAAAAAGTATTATGTATTGTTCGTCAGAGTGAATTAGCATTGAGTAACCATTCTATTTTTCCGACGGGTACATATACCAAACTATCTATGGCTCCAACATCAATGAAAATGTCACAACTGTAACACGGGAACATATAACAAGATCGCGTTGAGTGTAAACGTATGTTTCTATAGGGTGAAAACTTGTTATTTTCAGTCCTAAAATTTATTTTTCCATGTAAAAATGGTTAAAACAAGGTAATAAAAATGCTGTTTGTGTCACGGAAAACAACTCTATGAAGAACCAATAAATAGAGAACTTTTCGTGTTTTCACGAAAGAAAATATATGGCACAAATTATTTATCTCATCGAAAGAGCATTAAAACATGTCTTTTGAAAGAGTGTTTGAACACTTTGACTTTGGATTTCGTATGATTCAAAGTTCTCAATTGAATACTTTAAAATAACTGGTAAATAGTTTCCAGAGTTGTCTATTTTCATGTTTGCAACAGCGAGCAATTTAAATTATGATTTATGATCACACCATCCGGAAGCTGCATCCTCTACGTGGAGACCTTTCCACTTCTTTCACTTGCTCCTTTCCTTTCATGAATAGGAAGTTATGTTTCTTGCTTAGTTCTCTCCTTTAATAACTTCCTGCTGCTTATTAGGAGTGTTCAGTCGCTCTGTGAGCGTGTAGTAGTTTACTACATTGTAAAACATCTTGTCCATCTAGTCCAAGTAGCGTTGCATCTTGATTGCTGGGCGAGCGAAGACGAGATCGACGGCTGGAGCCGCTTGCTTTCAATGTTTTATACCTTCGCTTTCTACCACGCCAACTGGCCAGCATCAAAGAGGCGCTCGGGGAGGACTGAGAGTTTAAAGAACCTTCTTAATTACGCTAGAAACGGTACGACAGACCGGCTGCCATGTTGATGGCATCAAAACAAAATATAATAAAGGAATTCCCAGTTCAAGCGACAGTCATTTGGTTGGTGGGTTTCTCCGTGGTCTTTGTTTTATTGCAATATCGACCATGTTGACCATTTGGATATTACTTGTTCTTTTACAGAACGCCATTAAATCTACTTACTGTACTATACATCAATTACTGTACAGAGCTCAAAACATTAGAAAAGGTTTTGAATTGTGCTCTTTTATATTTGAAATCTGTTTGAATATGACATATATTAAAATATGAATGATTTAACATTATTTTCACTAAGTTTGCCTCATTTGAACGAGGTAATTTACTCAATAAGCTATATGTTAACACCCCATTACGTGTTTTACGATTCGATTATTGTTTGCCAGAGAATGACAGCTAAAGGTTGTAAAACCCGTGACCCATTTAGTGTTTTTGGTCTGCGAATGACACCAACATCTCCAAACCAATCCGGTCTGTGCTGCAGCTTCATTTGATACATAGCTATAATTAAAACTATGAAAACTGCATCTATTTGCATAACAGTGCAATAAATTATTCACTTTTCTCCCAAACGCACCATTACGAGCTGGCAGATCTTTTCGCACTCCCCCACTTCACACGTCTTCATCCCCCCTTCATCGTAACTCTAGAGTACATTCATCTTTCGCTGCCAGCAACGTTCCCTGAGAGGCTGCAGCTCGCGATGGCATAAGCAGATGCAACTTCCGAATCATTCCTTCTTGGTTGAATTTCCGAGAACGTTTCACCAGCAGAGCAATGCAGGGCAATCGAACGGATCTATGGAAGATGTAAAGTCTAGGTTTGGTTCGGTGGGTTGGGATTCTGCAACCTACACCGTTCTTCCCAGAAAATAGACGAGGATAAAAAAAAAACAATAGAAGCAAAAGTTCACCCGCTTCCATGTGGCCTTTGCATTTTGCAAACCCCCTACCCTTCCCTTCCAACCCCCCCCCCCCCCCCCCCCCCCCCAGGAGAGCACCGTGTAATTAAGGTGAGTGACCTCTCCTGTGTGGCACGCTCAAGGGAGGCGCAGTGGAAAGAGAGGCAGGAGGACGTACAGTCATCTCTAAACGATGGCGTAATGCCCTAGCAGGGTATCAAGTGTAACAAGTGGAGGGAAAAGGAAGGCTAACGAGAGCTAAAGGAAAAGCAACAGAGGGATGAGCAAGACCAACCACCCAAGTGAGCGTGTGGGTGGGTAGCACTGACATCGTAATGAAGTTGTTTGCAACACTAACCGGGTGGCCGGTGGAGGGCTTCCAGTGATCAGACTAGAGATGCGCAAGACGATTCATTTCCACGAACTGAGCGATCCTAGATCGATCCCTATAAGGATCCGCGATCCGTTGGCGATTCGCGGATCGTGAGAAAAAGAAAAAAATACATTCTCAACATGCTAAAATACCGCCAAGTGAGATAGATTTCTCTAACCTCATAAACTCTCTCTTCCTGGTATCAGTGTCCCATAACAGATCAAAGAGTAACGGTAGTTTTACTCACCAAGCAACTTACTCACCAAACTCCGAAGGGAGACAAGTTGACGATTTCATTCTCATAATCACGGTCTCATTCAATAAAAACCTGGGCCCCTTCCTAGAGGGACGTTAAGTCTCTTTCTCAGTGAATAAAAGTCTCCCTTGGCTCGACGATTTGTCCACGATCCGTCCACGATCCGTCCACGATCCGTCCACGATCCGTCCACGATCCGTCCAAGATCCGTCGGATCGCCTATACATTCAAAAACCTGGAGAAGTCTATGCTTGTGGGACGTTTGGTACTACTCTCACTGACTTTGGAAGGGGGACCTGTCGGCGATCCGTCAACGATCCGTACGGATCCGGCATGTATTCAAAAGCCTGGGGGATCTTGAGCGATTCATTCACGATCCGTCCACGATCCGTCAGATCACCCATACATTCTCGAACCTGGCATACCCCATGCAAATGGATTGTTTAGCTGATTGATATTATACTCATTACGCCTGAGGGGGGAAGGGGCAACGATTCATTTTTCACAGTTTTCCACTCATTCATTTAATTTGCCGGTAGCTTTGTCCCCTTTCCTGCGGGAGAGTAAAATGTAGCGACAGTGGTTGAAGCGACCACACGCAAATCGAATGACCAAAATAACAGTAAAATAACGTGCGCATTCGTCAATGAATGAACTTGACCTAAAACATAAAATCAATTGGCAAGCTCCAAGGAAGGTCGATTAAAGAGCGATAGACGAAAATGAAAATAACAAACCAGGATAGAAGAAAGAAAGGAATACCTCACCTATTCCTCAAGCTTGGCTACAATGGTGAGCAAAGAGACAAAATGTTCGCTTGGTATGAGTCCCCCAGACTTTGAATGTATGGGCGATCCGACGGATCGTGGACGGATCGTGAATGAATCGCCCAAGGTCTCCCAGGCTTTTGAATACATGCCGGATCCGTACGGATCGTGGACGGATCGCCGTCAGGTCCCCCTTCCAAAGTCAGTGAGAGTGACTTCTCCAGGTTTTTGAATGTATGGGCGATCCGACGGATCTTGGACGGATCTTGGACGGATCGTGGACGGATCGTGGACGGATCGTGGACACATCGTAGAGCCAAGGGAGACTTTTATTCACTGAGAAAGAGACTTAACGTCCCTCTAGGAAGGGGCCCAGGCTTTTATTGAATGAGACCGTGATTATGAGAATGGAAATCGTCGACTTGACTCCCTTTGGAGTTTGGTGAGTAAGTTGCTTGGTGAGTAAAACTGCCGTTACTCTTTGATCTGTCATGGGCCACTGATACCAGGAAGAAAGAGTTTGTAAGGTCAGAGTGATAGACAACTATCTCATGCAAGGTTTTGGCTTGAACGGACGATCCGTCGGATCCGCCGGATCGCTACTTTGTGAATCGGGATCCGTCGATCGCGCCTAGGATGGGATCGCTCCGTATAGTTCCCGCTCTTTGGGCTCATCTCTAGATCAGACGTGCGAGATTCGCATTCGTGGACGAACGCAAATGTCACACTTTTGTGCTTTGCAATGCAAATGGCCGTCAACGGATTAATGCCATACGACAAATCGAACCGGTTCGTGCCGGTGGTGGAAGGAAAAATCGGATAAAAACATAATCAACAATTAAATTAAACACCTCTGAAAATTGAAACTGGCTTACCTTTTTGATCTAAACTTGCTGGATGTATATTCAAGCCGGTTAAATTTAGTTTCGAAAAGGTTTATCCTCACTTGTGGATTTTGTTTTACTTGTTTGATGCTTTTGACAAATTTCTCAACAGTTTCTAGGGAAGAACAAACTCCATAAACATGATTGAACGATCGTAATAATGTGCTCATTAAAACACACTCAGCTCGAAAGAGGGCGGGTCGTGGACAAGCATTATTGTCAATCCCATCGGATGTTGTGAGAGTATGGCCTGTTTTTTTTGACTATTTCTCCCTTGAATAGCATGTCGTTGTTGTGATGTCGTTTGCATACGCTTCTTGCGAACCATTGTGCGTCGGTACGCCACGTTATACTACGTTCGTTTGTTCACTTCATGTTTCAGCTCACGATCCTCCCAGCGTACGATCGCGATGCGTTGGAAACGATGGGAAACGTGGAAAGCGTGCGCGCTTACGTCACTGCCCCGCAAACACCGACCCCAGAGGGAAGGGGGGAGCTCCATGATGGAGTCATGCGTACGATTTTGGGCTGTTTAGTCGCGAGCGGCCCTTATTTTTAGAATATCTATCCAATTCCAATCCATACCGGGCTTAACGACGCCGATGACGAGGACCACGACGCAATCATCGAGGTCGGGGCGTGGTGTTGGACCACCATGAGCGCATGTTGAATGCGATATGATTGATGCTCTGCTTTATGGAGGTACGCATGGACACCACGGACATTTTTCTGTTCGTTCGGTGACAGTTTCCAGCTGGCGCTAGTTTTTCAAAATATTCGTTCGCTTGTAAATATTTGTTGATAAATTTAGGCGAAGAAGGCAGAACGAAAATCAACAATTATTTCTAGATCGATTTCTGACAGTTCTACCAACGAAAACAAATTCTACGACATTGCATTAAGTACATCAGGATGAAAACGAAAAAAAATGAGAATTTTCTCATTCAAGCGTACGAACATACAAACATCCAATCGAGACCCGGCAATCCCTCGTCAAGCTTTTGGCGAGCAAATTCGCGCTGTTGCCAATTCCTGACCTAAGTCAACCGTCGTTGAATTGCGCATCACATCAACATTATCGCTCGAGCGGGTCGGTGAATATCTGTTTGGCTTGTGGTGCTCGCTTTTTCGTTCGCACACGACGTTGTTTGCCTCATCCACCGGGAGGTTTCTGTGCGTTTCTAACGGGGCGCGTTGTTATCAATTATGGCAATGTTTTTTTTTCTCTCGTTCCGAACGCAAACTGAAATAAAATTTGGCCTGCATGTGACATACTAAATGAGTTTGATGTAGCTAGTTGTTCCATATTAATTTTATATATTTATTAGATTTTTTTCTCCCGAAGATCAACTTGATACACAAATGCAATTTTTATTCATTTTTTATTTTATTTTATTTTATTTCAAACTTAAAATATTTTACCAAATTCAAAACAGTTTGACAAAAGGGGTTTTTGAAAACCAAAATTTCTCAGAGTTAAGATAATATTTTTTTATTTAAAAATCAACTCTTTGCTTTTTAAATGAAAAAAGGTGTTTTCAACACTATTAATGTTGAGTTAAGATAGAAAATACATCATAAAAACTGTATTGAATATGGTTTATACCTGTACTAGAAAATACCATCATCACACTCGTAATTATTGGAAATTATCAAAAACGTAAATTATACCCCTGTCATAGTTGCCACGTTGCATTTTGTTATCGCGTCCCTAGACAGGTCGAAGCAACAAGCCAAGCAATGAGGGCCTTTCTTCACGCTAGCACTCCCATTCCACCCCAATCTGCACCGAAAAGGTGTAACACGAGCAGGGCGGCGAATTTATCACCTAAACAAACAAACGCTATCACTCGCGTCGTGCATCCGGTGACGGCTAGGAACGAACAAAACAAATCGAAAAGAACGTGCACTTGCCATTTTCCGTATGAAATTTCGTGTCCGGCATCGATTGCAGTGCGATGAAGCGAGGGTACACAAAAAGTCCACCCCTCGTTAGCTGCATTCGACCCGATGGCTTCTTGTCTTTCTTTTGCGCCCCCTTTCCCTCCGGCCGGCCACCCCTATCTTGTCGCGCCATTTGACCTAAATTCTGCACACCTACAACGACCGCTTCCTATCTTCTGCCCGGCTTGCGGTCCCTATCGCGCACGAGGGTTTCCTTTCTCATTCCCCGTCTAGACACCAGGCCGGTGTTGGGGTAGGTTTGAAAAATGGCCATTTTTGGCCACTGCACCTCACCCCCTCCCCACACACCGCCGCAGCGGACCAATGGAAATAACATTTATTTACGACGAGCACAAACAAGTGTCCCCAAGCGTCTGATAAGAACCCTGTCTGTCCTCGACCCCCACCCCAACGATACCTCAAGCATCACTTTTCGTTCATTTCCAGCAATTTGTTGCTAACATGGACCCGGGCGATACAAATTACATGTGCAAGTGCCGAATGAGCCAAACAAACCAGCACCGGCCGGCGGCACAAAGTAGGTCGCCAATAGCCTTGTTATTTACTTTCCCACGACGTTACGGCGGTGCCGTTTTTTTTAATAGAAAGCGAAAGTCACCGCCACAGACGCACTTGTCGTGAATTGAAGGATACGGAGCAATAAAGACCTAAAAAAGATTTCAAAAATAATATCCGTTTTCCTTCTTCTGTATTTGGATGATTCATGCATATATGATTAAATTGGAGAAAAAACAAGCAAAGCCATTTATTGATCGTAATTTGGATTGCTTCGTAGAGCGTTTTGTGGCGTGGATGGAAAGGAAGCATGTGGTGGAACATGTGTTTGTTCAATGCGCTGGAAACATTTTTATCTTTCATAACTGTTTCTAAAACATTTTTACACCTACCAAACAACTATAAGCTCAAGTTTCTTCTCAAACGTTTTTCTCATTTGTAGTTATTTCCATTATGAATCCATAAAACACGACATGGGAAGTCATTTGTAATGTTTATTAAATAATTGAATACCTTATTTATAATTTATTCTCAAACAGACAGTCTAGAAATTTCGGCAATTAGAAACTTATATCTTGCTTACTCAATACTTCAGCAAATATATTAGCTGTTGATGTATTAACTATAGATTGATTCCACATTTGCTGTTTTTTTAGTCTCGAGAAATGAAAACTGCTTTGTTGCGTTCTCTGTAAAATTACTATTCTCAATAATTACTTACCTACCTATTTACTTTCTCCATCATTATACTTAATTGCTTACTCTTTCTGATTGGTTTCAAACAACATATTTCAATTCATTTCGTATGATGTTCATATTTTTTATTTACTAATTTTGTATTAGATAAATACACAAGTGGAGTTCATGAAAACTGTTATCACAATCATTACTCTAATTTGTTCATTATTTGAAGCATCCCTGTAATGGCTACCAAAAATTGTTCTTGATGGAGACGCCAAGTCATTTTCATTGGCATGATCTTCTCGTTTACTTCTCGTGCGCTAATTGAAGGCTCCATTACGCTCCCAGCAAACAGACGGCAAAAACATAAAAGACCAGACGACGAGACTGTGCTTCCTCTTCGTCGAGCGGCAAGAAACAACATTCCATTAGTGCACACAGGTTCCGGTTGGCGGGACACTTTGAAAAAGGGTACGGGAGCTTGCATACGATCTAAAGATGGGTAAAGATTTTTGCCCGAAAACGTCAAGATGACATGCGGAAGATCGGGGAACCGGTTTTATTTTTCTTTCGACTCATCCTCCAACCGGAACTAGCGTGACGAACTGTTCCGAGTGGGTGGTGGCAATTTCTAAAGCATTCCATCCCACGAGGCGGGGTGGTGGAGATGCGATAAAAATGCTTTTCGATGCACGGCACAGCCCCGTCCTCTCCGTCGCCCGTCCCTTCGGCTTCAAGCAGTGATGTTGATGTCAATGCACAAAACGCCATCGCACCAGACGAGCAGCGGATTATGCAACGCGTGCGCATAAAACCGTAACCCCCTTTCCGCCGTCGCGCGCCTTTCGATGGGGAAAATTCCATCACGGGACTGCATTCATCTGCTCGTGTGCGGGCCCTCCTTTTTTGCATTAAACGCCTTCCAGCGAACGACAACGATCGTACAATATGATGTAGTTTGAATAAAACTAAAGGGAGAGGGGTGAAGGTGGGGGGGAATGAGGCAACCAAACGCATGGCAAAAGCTAAGGCCGATCCGAAAAATGAAAACAGTTCATCAGCGGGTGGCCTACGGGACAGAAATTATCATTACCACTACCACCACCACCAGCGACAGCAATGCATCCGAGCTGCAATCAGAATGCACACATTAAAGGACACACACACACACACACGTAAAGCTGGGCGACGACCGCCGCCGGCAGCGACAACAAGGAAACTGGTGCGCCATCTAATGAATGGGTGTGTGCAGGTTTATCAAGCGAAAATACTAGGAAAAAAGGCAAACAAATACCTGACCTATCCCAAAGGGAACTGGGTTGGCTTGTGGCCATAAGGAATCGCGTGCACAAACACACAGCGACAGCACGCCAACATGCAACCAGATGGTATTGTCACGACGACCGCCAGACGAACGTTGGAGCATCGTCGGAGTGCTCGGAGGCAGCTTCATCTATCCTGATGCGAAGCATGTCTTCCGTTTTGTCGCTCCTTGAATAGAAATAAAAGTAAAACAAACCATAAAGGCAAAATAGCGTCAGGAACCGGGTGGAGTACCACGACCAGTGCATCGATCGGGCCTCGGCTTTGTGCGGCAGCCAACAACGTGCCCATCGGGACACGTTTTCCGCTTCCCGAACCGTAGTGTTGGTACGCGTCGCCTCCTGTCGAACACAACCGGGCGGCATCTGTATGCGTTCACATAGGCACACGTACATACGTTCCCGGTGCACCGGCAAGTCTGCGGCATTGCGCTTATGTATCCAAGCGAACGGGAGCGTCAGTCAGGAACCGGAAGTGAAGGAAACAGCAGCAGCAGCAGCAAAGGGAAAACCCGTCTGCTCGGCATGCATTTGGGGATGATTTTTTAATCGATAATTTTCTCTGGACCTAGGCCAACATTTATGTACGTACTCCGAGGCACGCGGCGGAATGGCTGGTTTGTTTTTCCGTGCTCTAGCATTGCTGCCAGCAGTCTGCCGGCACGTCTGGAGCTGCCTTTCGATGCTCTGTTTTATTTGTGATTTATTTTTCATTTTGCTGGGATTATACCGAGCGTACTGCGGAGCGTGGATGCAATGTCGATTTAGATGGTAGATGGTATATCATTTTTTGAAAGTTTTATATATTTCTCCCGTTCGAACGAGCGACGAATCGATGCAGTATCGACGCTGGCTCGTGATGCTTATCCAATCCAGTTCAATTAACAAGGGCATCGAACGTTAGTTTGTGGTTCGACCACTGAAACACATCCTTAGGATATTTTTTACTGAGATTAGGTTTAAAATAAAGATCTTGATAGCAGAGGCAGATTGAGCGTTGTAGGGTCCTCAAGCAGTTATAAGTTTTAGGCCCAAAAAGCATACACTACGTTTACCATAATTGTTCTTTTCATTTTAAAATTAATGAATCCTCAATTAAGATTGGACCAAGCTAATCAATCAAATTTAGATTTGAAGGCAAATTTACTTCAATGTTGTTTAATTCAAAATCAACTGTTTTCGTAACTAATTGTATGCGAAATCATCAATAACATTCCATACAAAATCCATCTATAATGATAGCAAGCAATGGAATTATATTTGTTCTTTTTCTATTTCATCGTCGTCGTCTATAATAATTTTCCTTCCAATGACGACCCTCGGCCCAACAAACACACGCGC